>NW_027412573.1:9313231-9924332 GCF_025532065.1 Leptinotarsa decemlineata | reverse complement strand
TTTTTCAAAAAATCAATCACTCCTAAAAATATTACCCTTTCAATTTAATTAATTAGTTTTTCACAAGTTATTTTTCCAACTACGAATTTATAATGGTCATAAAGATAATCACACACGGGGAATATAATAGAACGAAATTGAATCTGGCAACCCTTCTGGCTATTCAATATGTCCCTCGACTACAAATACAAACCATTAGAAGATATCCAATAGGGGTAGTCCTGAACTGGACGTATACGAAGAAGCATGATTTTGCTGCAACCAGAATCTGAGACTGGATGCGAAAGGTCCTTCAATTAGGTCACAGTACCCAGTGATGGCTCGTGCAATAGAGAACAGGGAGGCTAAAGTCATATAGACTATAGACTGTATACACACAGAAAAGCCTGCCGAGACGCGAAATTTTATATGTTGTTGCACGTTTTTCTTAATACTAAAGTTAGGGCATGGGCATGAAAATGCGTAAAAAGTGCATAAGAGCTATGGACTTTACTTTAGTTTGTAAACCATTTAAATGGCCGCCATGACCGCAGCCCCATCATAGGTTTGCACAATTAACGTTTTGCGTAAAATTATAAGTGTCACACGTACGAATTAAAAAATTAAACAAATCGTCAGCTGTGCGCCCAGATGAAATATAATGAAAACCCATAAAACGTTCTACACATTACCATCTTTGACATATTAAAAACGATTGAAAGTTGTGATGTACAGGTAATGTCGGTAGTTTCATCAATTTCCCATGCAAAAAAAGAAACACTTTCAAACTCCTTGCTTATATTTTCCACAATAATATATGCCACACTATCTATAGTGAGCTCATTTGGATGGTTTTGAGGTGCCCAAAAAAACGCTACCATTTAAAAAAGTGCCAAATTTGTAATCATATTGGCCCCATAACACAGGTAAATTTTTTAAATAGAAGTATCCTATTTAGATCACGTTTGGTATTCGGTTTGTACGAAAATAAAACACAGGGCCAACAAAAAACTTTTTCTCGTTTAATGGAGCCGCATTTATGGTACCAACTAATATTAAATTCTCGATTTTGTCGATTATCTGACGCTTTAATTGAAAATCAAATTTGGTTAAGACCTTCCCAGAGTTTTAATAATGTAAAATTATTATCATAAGATGAAGATAAAGATAAATACTTGAAATTATTTGTTAGCAACCAATCGACTATATCGCAGATTTTTGATTTCGTCCAATTTATCCATAATTAAATGAAAAAAAAAACTTACCGAAAAGTGAAAACCTGAAAACACTTGAAATTGAAAGAAAACACTTAAAAAACACATTAAAAATATTACCAAAAAGCACTGCTATAATATAATACTGCCGTTTCATACACAAATATTATCAAGAAACACTAAAACGATTTACCGAAAATTTTTCAGTCCCGGTCCGTCACGGCATCCCGTCCGAATAATTAAATAAAAACAAACGCAGTCGTACGGAGACCAACTGGAGGCTAGCCTTTTCTGACGCTATAATTTCTGCAACTGAAATACAAATCGGGACGTATGTCGCAGGTTGATCGGTCTCGTGGAGCCTGTGGTTTTAAAGCGGTCGGAGGCTTGGCTCCCTATCAACGTATGGCATTTATTATTCGGGTTAATGGTTTATTCGTTATTTGTTCATGGGCGGTGCGTTTGAGTTTTGTTGATGCAGGATACAGTGTGGTACGACGTATTACGTATTGAGTGATAGTTGTTTTTTCGGGCATATTATGTATTTATATTGAAAATTAATGGTAAAGTAATGATACCCAAGCATTTATAGAAAAAAATAATCATAATTATTTATCAATATCTTTTAATTTATTGCGATGAATAGCCTCAAATTTTATGGGTGGCTGAGCCTCCCTTGCCTCCTCTGACGAGCCGCCGCTGACAGTACCGCTGAATTATAAAATAGTTCATTTGAAAGAAAGTTCACTAACATAACCTTTGAGATTTGAGTGAAAAAAGTATGGTACAGACATTAGAACTATAGAACACAACTTGAGAACACTCAACAGAATTTTAGAGATACTGTGAATTTGCTGCCACGAAAGTTACTTCTTTGCAGGTCTACATATCTTTGTGAAGAGTTCATTTTGCAATCAATTGTCTTCTTTCTCTTTGGAAAATTCCAACATTATTGTATTAAGATGAGAAGTATAGATTTCAGGAATTTTAAATGAAACAGCAGTTCACTCTGACTAACTCGTCAGCTAGTTACAAGCATTTGAATCGCTACTCCTTGAAAATATGCAAATCCCACGGAAGCAGTAAATTCCCCAAATGAGAAGTGCGCCGGTTCCCAACGGGATTGTTACGCAAATTCGCCGTGCGCCGGTAACAAAAGAAACGTCTTGATTTATTCGGTCGAAATTTAAAAGTCCGTAAGAAGTAGAGCTTTCCTCGATTCCGTTTCTAACACCATGTAAATTTATCAGAGTCGGAAGTAGTTCCTACCTCAAGACTTACTTAACATAAAACAAAGCCGAATATCGCTTCTCAGAATAACTCCGCTAGGAATTGTAAACATTGCATGAATTATTCAGATCGGTGTGCAATCGAAGTCGGCTACGTTGCACAGATCTTGCCACCGAGACGGTTTCGTTCGAATATTCGCCAAGGAGTGATGTCTGTCATAAGTTGAATATTCCTATAAATATTGAATCGAGATTATCGACTACTATGGTCATTGGTCTCATGATTGCGTAGGCTTTATTAATGATTCTTCAAACCACCCACGAAGCAGCAAAGCCATTCATAGTTGCTGTCAGCCATGTAAGTCAGCAAACGTAAGATTCTTTGCTACATACTTCTTCTGAAAGATTCTGTTTTAAAATCTGTTTTTCGTTAATCAGCTGTCGCCCCCATACGAACGACAACTCTCAGAAATTGAGAAACTTGTGCGAGCTAAGGACTAACGAGGGCTTACCTTTTAACGTGTGATTCCTAACACGGTTGCAGAATCATCCAGCTTCAACAATATAAATTCCTCTCTATCTATATCTATATATATATCTGATCGAGGCGGGAATCGAACCCACGGCTTCCGATAGAGCGCACTACCACCGCAGCCAATTCCACATTGTGAATGAAATATAAAAAAACCACCAACTTGCCAGACGTACCGTCGACTTTCTTTACTGAAAAGCCATCTTTGGAATCAACAGAAAATACAAAATATACCAGGTTTCACCAGCGATCAATATTAAAGCTCCGTCATCTACCTCTGAAAGGGGGTAAATTTCCATTATACGCACAAGAGCGTTGTCTCCATAACCCAATAGCAGACATCCACTGTTTCAATCGGTCATAGATCTAATGGATGCAAAGTTTGAACTCAATAGAACAACCCTGATGCGTCAATATAGACATGTTGTCATCGTAAACTCCCAAGGAAGAGTTCAAGTTTCATTCCAAAACTCCTTGAAATATTTCACATACCTAATGCGAGGATCCAGAAGCAACAATACTCTTCCGAAAACATACAGAAACACTATGAAACCATTTGTTTGAGGATGATTGACAATGTTTCATGATGAATTTCATTAGTTCGGACTTCGGACAGGATGTGAAATCCCTGAAAGAACTAATAAAAAAAGAAGAATTAAAAATGAATCGCCAGAAAAATCACCAACTCTATTTTTCGGAAAAAAGAGATATCTGGCTAACACCAAACAATAGTAAGCCCCTCATTTGTATGAACTACCCAAAATTTACGAGAAGGTTGTTCGCTCAGACCAATCATTACCTTCAGAGATTAAGCTACTCAAAACTTTTTTAATTTTCTACTACCAATAATAAAAACACGGCAATGAAAAACATCACTTTTGTGAAGAATTGAAGGCATTTTGTCGAACTTACTAGGGGAAATCGAAGTCAAAGAGCAGGATCGAATTATCCTCTACACCAACGTTCCTGTCAAAGAATTACTTCAAATCATACAGAGAAAGCTATCTAAAAATGGGAACCAACTTAGCGATACAAGTATTCATGGAATTAATAGTATGCTGTGTACGAAACTGCTACTTGTAACTGAAGGACGAATGCTTCACGCGAGACGAGGGACTACCATGGGATCGTCACTTTCACCGGTTATAGCCAACATATATATGGAGTGGTTTGAAAACTCGGTCATGAAGAAGCCCACATGAAGCCCCGAGTCTGGTTAACATACGGACACGACATCTTCATAATATGGAACCATGGAATGCAAAACTAGATACCTTCCTGAAGCACATCAACAACGTAATTCCTTCCATCACTTTCATAATGGAGAAAGAAGTCCACAACGAACTGCCATTCTTAGATGTATTAGTGAAGAGGACCGACAATAAATGGAAACATCTGCATACTAAAAACCCACTCACACGAGACAGTATCTGGACTAGGAATCCAACCAACATCAATCGACTAAGGGAGGAATCATCAAGACTAGAGACCTTGCTTTCGGGCTTTGGAGAAGGTCTCGAAAAAAAACTAGGCATCATCAAAATGGCCTTCAACGGAATGGTTACTCCAAAGTGATGGTGGAACATAAGTAGTTGTTTACAGCTGATTCTCGGCCTCCCCCCCCACCACTATGACGTATTAATTGCTTTTTTTATTGGTTGTTGTTTGGTGAAGTTTTTTGTTGTGCAGTGAAGTCAAGGCGTTGTGACCTGAAGTGTCTGGTGCATGGATCGTTCAGATTTTTTTTTCATATGAGATTTTGTGTGTTTATGTGTGTGTGTGTGTGTACGTTTACATATATTAGTGGAACACTGTGTATATAAAAAACAGTATTTGTGGCAGACTTCACAATTGTGGTATACTTGCACGCTCATACCACAATTTTTTCCGTCGATTTTCGCATAGTTCAGCTGATGACGAGTCTGTCTATACCTACTTCGTAGTTTCAATGTGTAAGATGCCACTAAGACCCTTCATGCATGTTGCTACACACACCAATATTTGTGGAATACCGAAAGTCACTGCTTTGAGCGCCCTCTATATGGGTATTTCCAGTAAGTTTTTGAAATCTCTGGCTGTAGCTGTGTAAATAATATTCAACCTATTCGTGTATATTAGTGGAATACCAACTGGATTATTAAGTTTTGTTACTTATACATTCGGAGAGAAAAACAATCGATACTTTTTCATTATTATAACAACCATTGTACAAAAAAACGATTCATGAATACTTTATTTGGATTCATTGGTACAGGAAACAACATGCAAAATTAATTGAGTGAAACAAGAGAATTCAAAAAACTATTTTTCAAAAAGTATGAAAAATCGTGAAAATGATCTTATGTATCAGAGATTTAAATACATCAAATCCACTCTTAATGAAAACTTAATGCATATATATATATATATATATATATATATATATATATATATAATATATAATATATATATATATATATAGATATATATATATATATATATATATATATATATATATATATTATATATATATATATATATATATATAATATATATAATATATATATATATATATGATGAGCTGTTTTTCTCGGTTTCGCCCCGTGTTCTGTGTATTTTTCTCCCCATAAGGATTATTTTCAAGTTGAAAAAAACCAGACATCACCAGAAGATGCAAATGAGACTTTGCCGAAACGTTGTAGAAAATAATCCTTATGGGGAGAAAATACACAGAACACGGAGCGAAACCCGAGAAAACAGCTCATCATACTTTATCCGTGAGAATCTTCGAGTTAACATATATATAATATATATATATATAATATATCTATATATATATATATATTATATATATATATATATATATATATATATAATATATATATATATGTAATTGATATGAGCAGGTAATTTGTAGATAATCAATAGCTTTATAGATCTGATGATCCAACTTGCGAGTAGAACGCATGTAGAGTAACAGTGACATAGTTTTCGTGTTTTTATAAAAAAAAATAATTGTATGGGATTTGTGGACTTGGAATTATCTACACTGTGACTTCCCCAGATCATTGAAGATATATGATCTTATGTTACAGTTCTTCATCCAATATCATCCATTATTACCAAGGAAACTTCGAAGGAAAGTTGATATGATACAAATTTGCTAAAAATATAATTCAAATCCAGATTTCAGGCATTTCAATCGAAGGAAACCAATATATGTCCAAGAGAACTCCGTCAAATTCAGAAAAAGAGATATCAAACTAGTTTTCTATCACGGACGACAATTTGCCGAGCCAAAATATGTGGGAATCTTGCAGAATACAGATGAACTTGAATTTCACTAGTTCGGACTTCCATTGTCTATATATAAAATGATTTGAAATCCCTGAAACAAGTGAAAAGAATAGCTGAAGATAACAATTATATTAAGCAACAATAAACCGGAAATGAAATGATAGTGAAATAAAACCTACAAGTAAAAATATAATAATTGAATAAATAAAAATTAAAGGAATGAAAAAAAGAAAATAATAAAAATAAAAAAAGTGTAGAGATTCCAAGTCACTTAGTCACGACGTTTCGATTGTTGGTATCTACAAAGTCTTCGGGTGATGACTGGACTGATTCCTCCGAGAGATGACTATTTTATAGGTCGTTGAAATACTTTCACTTCTTGCTTTCTATTTTCGCTTTACTGAATTCCGTGAAAGATGACCGTTTTGGCGGGAGTTGGCCATTTTTCGTTGATGATGGTTTCCATATGTTCGTATTTCTACCTGGCCTGGCTGAATACGTTGTTGGACAACATGTATGCGGCTTCCTTAATTTTCTCCTAAACCAATGTTCCTCTATGCGCAAGATCTCAGCTTGGGACCACTCGATGGTGTTGATGGGTCCAAATATGGTCTGCTATTCCTGATTTGCTGGTTTCTCCTCGCTGTGTGTGCTTCTTGTGCTCGGCAATGCGAACATTCAATGGTCTCTCAGTTTCACCAATATAGAATTTTCCGCACTCACAGGGTATCCGGTAAATGCAATTCTTGGAATCGCAGTCGCGTTTGGGGGCCTGGTTTTCGTGAAGCTGCTACGGATAGTGTTACCGGATCTGAAGCAGGTTCTGATGTTGTACTTGGAACCAATTCTTTTATCCTCTCCGATAATCCTCTGATGTAGGGAAGTGCAAGCATGGTCGTGACGGCTTCTCTTCCTTGCGAGGCTCCTGCTGTCTTTTAGCCAAAGTCTTTCTACCATCGCTCTGGAGTATCCATTCCGCTGAAGATACATTTTTGATGATGTCTATGTTCCTTCTCGAGACCTTCCTTTGTTATTACAGAGCCCAAAAGCACGGTCTAATAGAGTCTTGATGATTCCCCTTTTTGTCGAGATGGTGGTTGGATTCGTGGTTCAGATTACTGTCCCGTCATTGATGGTAATGTTCAATTGGTTATTTCCTGGTTCAGATATTTACTTGAGTGGGTTTTCGGTATACAGATGTTCCCACTTAGTGTCGTCTTCAACCAAAACGTCTAAGAATGGCAATTCGTTGTGGATTTCCTCCTCCATGTGAAAGTGAGGAAGGTCTCACGCTGTTGATGTGTTCAGGAAGGTGTCTAGTTCAGTTTTCCATGGTTCCATATTATGAAGGTGTCGTCAAACAGATTCAACCAGACTCTAGGTTTCTTGTGGCTTCTTCAATGGCCAGAGTTTCAAACCACTCCATATATATGTTGGCTATGACTGGTGAAAGTGGCGATCCATGGCAGTCCCTCATCTCGGTAAAGAATTCGCCTCATTTTGGAAATAACAGTTTTGTACACAGCATCCTAGTAATTTCCATAATTACTTCTATAGGTAGATTCGTTCGTCTTTAAGGTTCCGTCTTCGGATAGCTTTCTCTGTATGATTTGGAGTGCTTCTTGGACCGGAGCGTTGGGTAAGCTTTCCACGTCGAAACTAATTAGTTGATCTTCCTGTGTAACCTCAATTGACCCTAGTATTCGACAAAATGCATTGAATTCTTCACAAAGGACGATGTTTTCCTTGTAATGGTTGTAATTATGGGAAGTAAAGATCTAGAAAAGTTTTGAGTAGCCGAATCTCTGGAGCTGATGATCGGTCTAAGCGGAACGTCCCTTCTTGTGGATGTGGATTTTGGGTAGACCATTTACAAGTGAGGGCTTACTATGGTGCGGGTTAGCCATGATCTTTCCTTGTCGAAAAAAATGTGTTTTTTCAAAATCTGTACAACTTCCTTTCGTTTGATGCAGTAGGGTCCCGTACGATCTTTGTGTATCGTCCCTTCTGCAGAAACCTCTTCGATCTTCTGTTCGTAGAGAACGGTATCCATTACCACAGTAGCGTTTCCTTTATCTGCAGGTAGGATCTTGATGTTGTGTGTTCTTTTTTTTTTACGTAGGCCTTTCAGAGCTCTACGTTCTTTCCTTGCTGAGTTAGATGTTGGACCTGGTTCTCGATCAAACGCTCTCATAATTTCCATCTAAACTCTTCTGCCTCGGTTTGGTCAATAAGGGAACTGGTGGGATTTCCACTGCAGTAATTATCTCCAAAGGGGCAAGATGTTGGCGTAATGGCAAAAATTCAGGCCTTTCCTCAACAGGGTTTCCTCTATTCCCGTGAGCGGGCGGAACTCATGTTGATGACGTTGGTGGCTTATAGTGTCCTGTTTTTGTCTGTATTTGGGCATGTTTCCTTACTAACTTCCCAACTTTCGTTGGTGGTATTTCATCCATGTTTCTGGCGGATCTTCAAGCACGTTGGCTTTCAATCTTGGAAAGATGTCCATGATCCTCTTCCAATGTCTCTCTTCTTATTCTTCGATCGTTCTTCTGTGGCATCCTGTAGCAAAGTTGACCTCTTCCAACGGTGATAATTACAGGACATTAACAGGACAACTATGAAGCCACCAACGTCATCAACATGAGTTCCGCCCGCTCACGGGAATAGAGGAAACTCTGTTGACGTGGGAAGCCTTTACACCAACGTTCCGGTCGAAGAAGCACTCCAAATCATACAGAGAAAGCTATCCGAAGACGAGAACTGAAGAGAGAACGAATCTACCTATAGAAGTAATTATGGAATTACTAGGATGCTTGTGTTACAAAACTGTTATTTCCAACTGAGGACGAATTCTTTACACAAGATGAGGGACTGCCAATGGGGTCGCCACTTTCAACCAGTCATAGCCAACATATATATGAGTGGTTTGAAACTCTGGCCATTGAAGAAGCCCACAGAAACTAGAGTCTGGTGGAGATATGTGACGGACACCTCATAATATGGACCATGGGAAGACTGAACTAGACACCTTCCTGAAAAACATCAACAGCGTGAGACCTTCCATCACTCACAATGGAGAGGAAATCCACAACGAATTGCCATTCTTAGACGTTTTGGTGGAAGAGGACCGACACTAAGTGGGAAACATCTGTATACCGAAAACCCACTAATACGGGAAGTATCTGAACACGAATCCAACCCCATTCAATCGACAAAAAAGGGGAATCATCAAGACTCTATTAGAGCGTGCTTTTGGGCTCTGTAATTACAAAGGAAGGTCTCGAGAAGGAAACTAGACATCATCAAAAATGATCTCAGCTGGAATGGATACTCCAAAGCGATGGGTAGAGAGACTTGGCTAAAAGACAGCAGGGAGCCTCGCAAGGAAAGAGAAAAGCCGTCACAACCAGTACTTGCACTTCCCTTACAATCAGAGGATTATCGGAGAGGATAAGAAGAATTGCGTTCCAAGTACAAATCAGAACCTGTTTAGATCGGTAACACTATCCATAGCAGCTTCACGAAAACCAGGCCCAAAAGCAGACTGCGATTCCAAGAATTGCATTTAACGGATACCCTATGAGGCGGAAAATCCTATATTGGTGAAACTAAGAGACCATTGAAGTTTGCATTGCCGAGCACAAGAAGCACACATCAGCGAGGAGAGACCATATTGGACCCATCAACAAACATCGAGTGGTCCCAAGCTGAGATCTTGCGCAGAGAGGAAATTGGTTTAGGAGAAAATTTAAGAAGCCGCATACATGTTGTCCAACAACGTATTCAGCCAGGCCAGCGTAGAAATACGAAACATATGAAACCCATCATCAAACGATAAAAATGGCCAACTCCCGCCAAAACGGTCATCTCTCACGGAATCAGTAAAGCGGAAAATAGAAAGCAGAGAAAGTGAAAGTATTTCAACGACCTATATAAAAAGTCATCTCTCGGAGGAATCAGTCCAGTCATACCGAAGACGATTGTAGATACCAACAATCGAAACGTCGTGAACTAACGTGACTTGGAATTCTAACTTTTTTTATTTTTATTATATTTCTTTTTTCATCCTTTAATTTTATTTATTCAATTATTATATTTTTACTTGTAGGTTATTTCACTATCATTTCATTTCAGGTTTATTGTTGCTTAATATAATTGTTATTTTCAGCTATTCTTTTTTTAATTTATTCTTTTTCACTTGTTTCAAGGATTTCCAATCATTTTATATAATAGACAATGGAAGTCCGAACTAGTGAAATTCATCACGAACATTGTCAATCGCCTTCAAACAAACAGAGAACTTCCTATTAGTTATCAATGGGATAGTCCTTGGTTGCAATAAGATGAATGTTGTTACTCAACTCAGACATATTGTGGTGATTATTCAGTAAAACATTTCAAATTAATAAAGTCCAGTGTCTTGTCCACTTAGATACCGGATTCAAATCCATTATATATTGATTCAACAAAAGTAACTGTGAATGGAATTGAAAATTTAAGTCTTCTACCTGAAATATGGTACAACTCTGGCTGTTGCATTAGATATTCCGGGAAGTTTGAAGCTATGACACCCAGAGTTTCGTCGCCAAGCTTCCACTTACGACTTGCCCCACAGTGTATTCCTTGCTATCTAGCTTCCTTTATGACAAATCACTCCACGTAGAAGTTGATGGAGTTTCATCCGACATCTATCTTAAATGCAGGCGTCCCGCAGGGATCAATTCAGTACCAACACGTCTAACATCGTCCAGTGCACAGCTTTATGAACCATAGTATCCTTCACACTCCTTTTTCACCAAAAGACGAAAACATGGAAGGAACGTGAACAATTAATTGTGGACTTGGCAGAAGTTCTAGTATAGATATCCAACAAGTTGGTGAACAAAAGAGAAAAAATTTCATAATAAACGTATAATCGATTTTCACAGATTGATAGTTTTACCAAACCGCGACATAATTTTCACCATACAAGGCTTCTTTCAAGGCAAAAAAATATACTAAATATATCATGAACACAATTCTTGAATTTTAATTTTTATCCATTAAATACTAGCTTACGATAAATCTAATTACAAATTAGGTGTCCCTGAAAATCAGCAAATATATTTAGTTTTCCAATTATTATTTTAACTATCATCTATTTCACAGATAAATAAATTTGTGTGTTGAATACATTTTTTCTCTTATACTTATGGTGAAATATCTGATTACTTCAAACCCATAGAATGATATTGTGGATATTCCTCACACAAAATACATGTTGTGCTATGATAGTGGAGTAGTATCTAATACACTATCTCGAAGAATAATACATGGTATATTCCTGCACAAAATATATGTGTGCTCATTAGTGGAATACTGTACACACTCACTCGAAGATACTATTTGTGGAGTATTTCGTACACACCCTGGTCTGGATGATATTAGTGGATCCAGGGTTGCCACAAATAGTTTTTCAACATATATGTCTTATCCCGGGGAGTTAAGCGAAAACAAATTTTAGTTTTCCATGGTTCTGATTTTTTTTGCATCACTTCAAGCTATATTTCAGAGCTGGCTCCACAAAACCTTTCATGCACGGGATCCACTAATATTATCAACCTGTGTGTGTGTGTGTGTGTGTAGGAGAATGCACGGTACAGGGTTTCATCATGTGCTTGTTTGTCTATGTACAAACATACGTCTGCATACTTCGAAGATCCTCCAAGTAATAAATGCTCCATCGGTGTTAGGGCACCAAGTTAGTAGTGGAGTGACGTCACAGCAATACCGTTCAACGGCTAGAGAGCGACATGTTCACTCCACGACGTGTGGCAGAGTAATGCGTATTCATCGGTCTGCCCTCACCTCTCCCGAAGCGATGAAGGTTCGCTCTAGCCCCGCTATCGATGGTGACACAACGGCAGCCGAGGACCGTTTGCCTAGCGTCTACCCTCTCCGAGACCGCAACGACCACTGCTTGCTCGTACCGGCAACTGTTATCGCATCAAGTTGGGAGATGGGCTTGGCTGTGACGTCAGGCATCTCTAGTGGATAGCAACTAGCAATGTGAATCTTTCACGGTTTCATGGTGGGGGTGACTCACACTGTTTAATATAAAAGAAATGCCTGGCACACTATGAAATCAGTAGACGAATATATCTGCAGCAGTTAGCAATTGGTAGAGTGTTATTCAGTTCGTAATAGAAGGAAGACGGTGAGTGTATTTGTCTGTTGGAAATTGTTTATATTTTATATATATTTTCATCATGTCCGTTTCAAAAGTAGACTTGAATAAAATTAATAATTTGATTGTACAGGAGGTTGAAATACTAGAGCAAAAGGCCTTATCATCATTGCCAATTGATGAAGTGTACATAATTAAAAATATGTCAACTTATTCTACACGATTTGGTAAATCAATTTTATTAACTTTGCAAGATGTGAGCAATGATAAATTATTTAAAACATGGCTACCAAAACGTATTTCGTTGCAATTCAGTGATGACGATATATCTTGTATCAACTCATCAGGTGGTAAATATACGATGATGTATTTAGGACAGAGCCAACAAAGTTTTGCTGGCATGAAAACGCGATCTCTAGTCAAATTCAATATGATTGAAATAATAGTAATAATTTATAGTGAATTTCTTTAGGTCATAGCTTACGTTTTTTTTGGTGTGAAAACGATAACTCTAGTCAAATTCAATATGATTGAATAATAATAGTAATTATAATGAATTTCTTATTGTTTTATTAATATTCATATATTAGATGATAATAATTATATGGAAATATAAACATTACTAACTTAGTTGAATACACTCACTTTGTAACTACAAGTAAAATGGGAATGTGAGTATTATATCACTGAAAAATTGGAGGTTGCTTATTGTTTTTTTTTATTCGATTTCAGTTCCACCATTTAAAGATGTGGATGCAGTACGCAAGTCAAGATTGGGTCGATATTGTAGATCTCAAATCATCGGTTCAACATTTGTCGTCTAAATTGAAGGTGTTGGGTGATGGAGCCGAACATGCAAGCGTTTATGATATGAGTGTATGCTATGATGAAAAACAAATCGAATTATGCCTTCGTGATGCTGAGAACTATTGGAGTGGTGCAGAAGTTTGCAACAAATTTTTGGATAATGAATTGGAATTGTGGCAACTTTGTGAGGTTATGATTGAACTGAACCTAAGAAGATTCCTGTATAGCCTCCAACCATACTTGCCAGAATGGATTATTCATCACTTTGAATTGAATGATGAAAATCGAGAGGAAATTGAAGATGGTCGCGAAAATGATGATTATGAGGAAGAAGTTATTTTAGATAGTCTGTATGTTCCTGTAATCATAAATAATGTCAAATAAAAAACTTTGTATTATTTTCATGTTTTATTTATTTAAATCTGATGAAATACAATAGAAAATGATTACAAAACAATAAATATGATATAAAATACAATACATGATATAAGTCAGTTACAAATAAAAAAAAAAAGATCATAAAACAGTACATGATAGAGTGAAAAAAAAAGTGTCAATATCTGCTATGAACTGAACCATCCAATGCATTGTATGTTAAAACTGTATCATGCAAAATTAATGCATATACTTTAGTGTTGTCTGGAAACTTGGTCTTCCTCGTCTCAAACTCAATCTTTATATCAATAGTTGATGATTTTGTTGCATTCGGTTGATGGGAACAATCGATGACGAATAGTGGATTCTCTCTAAATTGTCCAATGTCCATCAGAGGTTCACTCATATCTTTATCATAATAACTTCGCTGGAAACTCTCAAAAGCATAATAAGCAGGAGCATCAAGTTTTTTATCGAAATTCAAATTCCAACGCTCATATGGATAAACTTCAGAATTCAAGTATACTCGAATACTATTGATATCAGCAGTTGTGAATTTTGTAATATCTTGTGTTCTATCTTCAGATGTGGTAGTACTTTGGAATGCGATGATGACAAAACGAGGAGTTTCCAATGCGTTAGTTGTTTTGATGGCCCATATGTCTGAAGAAGTCCCACGTAATGATGGTAGTTCATAGAGGTCCCACATACGATACGCCAACTTGATTTTGGCATTCAGACCGCTTTTGTTTATTCTACTCAAAAGTTTGAGCTTGTGTTTATCATCTGGTACAATATGCCTTATTTTCCATTCGATTTTATTTATTTCCAAATCAGCATCAACCTCACCTATATATGAGTTTTTGAATGATCGAGCGATAATCAAAATCAATTCCTGTTTGGCATTCAAGATACTTTTGTTGTAATCTTCAGCAAAACCCATCAAATATTTCAGTGGTAGTTTCCACTAAAAACATGACTGTTTGTATCCAAGATATCTTGCTTCAATTGTGAAAGTCCCCAACCAGATGTCAATAATGTGTTAGCATGAGATTGTCCAAATGATATCATGGTTTTCATTGTAGATGTTATCCCAGGTTTTCTAACAACAGCCACTTGTTCACCTCCCATTTCATAACGAATTTCGTCAAAGAGAAATGCAATTGCATTATTCGAGAGATAGCATGTTTTCGCTACATCTTTGGGGGTGAATTTACCTTCTATGTAAATGAAGCTCTCGGCAATATCTAGTATAACATCTTGATTATTGATTGCAATTCTGATTTCATCCGAATTCCTGAATAGCGGTGATCCATAGGGCTTATATGTGTGCTCATGTAAACTTATGAGAGAATGATCGAGCACTGGTTCATTGAATATATTCAACTTTTCATTGTTTGTTTCGAGCACCATTGTTATTTTCTCACTTTCAATCCAATCGATTTCAAAAATTTAAGATCACTCACAGACAGAGCGTTATGTGCTAACTGTTTAGCATACACTTGTGGAATGAGCTTCTTTTTATGCACACCTTTCTTTTTGATAGTGCAACTCGTTTGGGATTGTTCAATGCGATTTTGTCTATTATAAATGAAACCCATAACAACAGTTATTCGATTTTCTTCAATTCCAAAATAATGAAAATCTCTTCTTCACTTCCAAAATCGATAAGGTTATTTTTTTCATCCAAAATACGCACTGTAATGTTGTGAATCAATTGACGACCTTCTGGACTGACAGGCATATATATAATACTGTGTGGTTCTTTAGTGAGATTGTAGCCAGGTTCAACATCAATATCGAATGAGAAAAGAATGTGGGATTCTTCACCATTTATATATGAACCAGATATTATATTGCAATCTAAGCGGATAAGTCTCACAGTTGTAATGTTTATTGGTAATGATGATTCATGTATCTGATTTGGTGGAAATATTTCATGAGCGAACCCCATCATTTCTGCTATTGAATTTGGATGTGTCAGATCAATTTCATATTTGGATCGCATTTCACATTTGAATGTATTATTATTGGCGTGTAGATAGAAAATATCATCTGCAACGACATCATTTGGTTTTTTATCATGAAACAATCTGAACATGATATGTTTCTGTATGACGGCATTGATCTCTTCTATTTCATAAGCACCACATGGAATTTCAATTGTCAACTTTTGGGGTATCGATGAGTTGTCATTACTGATTCTAAAACTAACTAAGTTATTAGCTTCAGTTATATTATTGATTGTATTGCACCCATAGAATCCCAAAAGTCCTAATCCATAACGACTGTTCCTATCCAATTCAATTGGTGGAAAAAAATCCGCACTCAAGACACTTGTCCCGACAGCTTGTAGCTCGAACTTTCGTGACATGACTGATGAATATTTTGAAACACATTTCAATTTATTATTGTACACAGCAACAGCACATTTGAGACAATTTACACTTTTTGGAAGGTGTTGTATTGTAATAAGTATCATTTTTATTGATACCAATATTCACATCCTCTATATTACAAATACAACACATAGATTTCCGAGGTATAGGACCGTCATTAACATCCGATTCTGAATTTTGATCGTGGTGGTGGTGCTCATAACAATATCTATGTTTCATTATATCGATGTCATCTTGCAGATGCTTAGGCAACTTTTCCCAAACATATGCAATCTCATGTGCAACACATGCAAGTATCACTTCCTTAGGCATATTTGCAAGCATCACTTTATCCATTTTTTTCAAGGTACCATATTTTGAAAACATTCTAAGTGAAAACCCCATTCCCTTGATAGCCTCCCGATCCAGTTTTGGTGTTGAATCCATTTTTATTTGGAAAATTATTTAGAGAGAAACTGCAAGCACAAGTGACCACAGAGAACTGTATTAAATTTCTGTTGTCGATCATAGTTATATTTGATTTTTACATTCGAACATTTTCGAAAGAATCGAGTCAATTCCAATGGTGGGGGTAGATCTCCAAAACTATCGAAATATGTGACTTCTTTCCCACATTTTTTATATGCCACCCAATGTGTTCCTGGTCCACTTATTCCATCTAAATTAACAATAGCTGTCTCGTTTTGTTTTGGACCTGAAGATGGTAATCTATCACGCATAAAAACACCACGAAAATGTGGAATTTTCATTTTTTGTGCATAATAACTGAGATCGAGATCAGTAAGAGGCCTCTGAGGTAGGGGTTCAATTAGTTTTTTGTTTTGTTTGTGGCTTTGTATGGTTTTAAATATAGTCCTAAACCTTTACGGTATGGTTTGAGATATATTCCACTTCCGCGTTTGCCTAATGCTACAGCCTCCATGGTTTTATTGTGACGATTGGCTTCCATTAAAGCCGCTCTGCTGGCTTTTGCCGAATTCACGGCCTTGGTAATACCAGCAGCAGCTCCCGCCAAACTTCCTAGTGCGGATAGTCCAGCAAAAATTGGTATCAATGGTAAAAGTCCACCGATCTTGGGAACAGGAATTATGCGTGGTGTGCGGATTTTCTTCTTTCCACCGGCAGCTTTAAGGTATTTACGTGCCGCCTGCAATGCCACAGTGATAGCTTTTTTGCTATTATTCGTCACAAATTGATTCCCACCAGCTTTCTTCAATACATTTCGCACTTTATGGACTATCCCAGCACCAAATGCAACTTTTTTAATTTTATTTTTCTTCGTTTGTTTCCTCTTACATTTTTTCTTATTGGTACTACAACCCATGCCCATATGTCTTTTCGCTTTCATAATGTTGGTGACAAGTAATGCAGCTGCTCTTTCCCCAATACTCGCGTCCTTCGATTTAACCCTATCCCAAGCGCTGTATTCAAGTTCTTTGTCGGCTAAATGTCTTGCTGCAAGATCGGATGGATGCTTAGAATATTGAATATCGTGTTTTTTGCATTCAATATCTAATTTATTGATTCCAGGGTCGTTACGAGCTAAACGTTGTTTCAATTTTGTACCCGGTCCACAGTATTGATAACCTCCGGTAGATGTAATTCGAAAGGAAGTTTGTTTATTAAATCATTAACAAAACCACAACCTCTTTTAATTTTACGATCACTTTCAATACGTCCGTATCGTTTGATGGTACACATTGAAATGAATAAGCTAATAACATTTATATAGTCTCCAACCACGGCACGATGCGCATTGTAAAACAGAAAGAAAAGTTTGCTGTAGATAATCTAGATGAGAAATTTGGTTGTGGATTGAATGGACAAAGGGTATTCAGACATGGTCCACTACTTCCATCATCAGTTCGAGGACTCATTATAGGACCTTCAAATTGTGGAAAGACGAATGCAATGATATCACTATTAACACATCCACAAGGACTGAGATTTAGAAATGTGTATCTCTATTCGAAATCACTCAATCAACCTAAATATCAGTACTTGCGAAGTGTTTTGGAACCTATAAAAGGATTAGGTTTTTATACATTCAGCAATAATGCAGAAATAGTGGAACCCTCCGACGCTAAGCCTAATTCTGTTTTCATTTTCGATGATGTGATATGTGAAAAGCAAGATATTATTAGATCATATTTCTGTATGGGACGTCATAAGGATGTTGATTGTTTTTATCTAGCACAGACATATTCACGGGTACCCAAACAGTTAGTGCGTGACAATACCAATTTCATTATAATGTTCAAACAAGATGAGACGAATTTACATCACATTTATTCAGATCATGTTTCACCCGATGTAACATTCAAACAATTCCAATTGATGTGTGTTAAATGCTGGGAGGACCAATATGGATTTCTAGTCATTGATAAGGATAGAAAAATAGATGAAGGTAGATATCGCAAAGGATTCGATAGTTTTATATACCCATGATCTTGTTTTTGGAACTTATTCGATCACTGAATATTGTAGTGGTCACTTCACCAACGAATTAAGCTTTAATTCAAAAAAAGGGCATTATGAATACAAAAAAAGATCCTGAAAATAAAAACAATGAAATAAATTTGAAACGTCAACTAGTAGAGACAACAGAAGCTGTCAGGCAGAAATTCAACTCTATCAAGAATGATAATATTGAAAATCGTACGACACTTGAAAGATTGTATGAGCCCATAATGAAACCATTGAATGTTTTATCATCAAACGCTACTTCTAAATCACCAGTGTTATCACCAAATCATGGAACTGTTCAATCTACTTCAAATTATCCCATGAGTACTCCAATAGGAAGAAAACAATCTTTTGGTAGTGTATCATCTGTGAATAGTGACACGAGCACACTTCAAGACGATATGAGAACAACTCTATTCGAAACACCATCATCGTCCCACATCGATTCCTCGGATCCTGACATCTCACCTGTTATGAATGAAAGTGGTGAAGATGTTTTGATGAAACATTTGAATAATATAAAATCTAGAAATCCAGCATATGATGGAACATTTGGCGTACGTATGGATCCAATTACACAAAAGCTGAAAATGGGAAGTCTAGTGGTAAATTTCAAAGATGGAAACATTTCATTTTGGGATGCTAATAAAGTGAAAAAAATATGAATGCGCAGGTAGTCCAGAATTGTATGATATGATTTTTTTGAAGAATCCACAAGATGTTGATAATGAAGAAACTCGTCAAGTATATTCCAAAATATTGAAAATAACGAATGCTCCATATAAACAATATCATCTGAAGAATGGTTTTAAAAATACAAATTCTAAAAAATTTCGTGAAGTTATCAAACCTCTATTAGACTCACGACAATATCCAATAAGAAGTAGAAGTAAAATTGGTGGAGCACTCAAACGAGTGAAAATGGAGAAAATATATAATTCTAAACCTGTGAATTATGTGTACTGGAATTCACCGAAAGAGTTAGTTGCTCGCCTACGACTATTGGTAGCTTCAAAGTCAGCCGGACATACCGGACATGATAATGAAATAATTTCAATAATTGAAGAATTACGTGAAGAAGGTATAATATATTAACATATTCACATGTAATGATCACTGTCACATCATCATTCAATGCAGTAACATTATCACCTTTTCTCTTTAATCATATTGAAATAGAATGACTAATGAAATAAGTGATGTCAAACGACAAGTTGTTAATGAATTACATAAACCTGCAAGACGTAATTTTCGTAGAAGAATAACCACCATCAAAGGTTTTGCAGATCTATGGCAAATAGATTTAGCTGAACTGCAACCTTATGCAAAAAGTAATGAAGGATACCGATATATACTTGTAGTGATAGATTGTTACTCCAAATATCTGTGGACTGTAGCAGTTAAAGATAAAACAGGTAGTACAGTAACTAATGCAATGAAACATGTACTGAAAGAAGCCAAATACTCCCCCAAACACATACAAAGCGATCAAGGGAAAGAATTTTTCAATAAAAGCTTCTCATCTCTCATGCGAGAATATAATATCAATCATTATTCAACATTTAGCACAAAGAAGGCAGCTATAGCAGAAAGAGTGATTCGTACAATAAAGGCATGGCTCTACAAGGAATTTTCGATGAGAGGTCACCACAAATGGCTTGATATTCTTCCAATTATAACTAGTAGATATAATAATAAAGTTCATCGTACAATAGGTATGGCACCCATCAATGTTGATTCAACAACAAAATTAAAATTCAAGGGTATCAATGGAATTGGAGGAAGACAAAGTAAACCCAAATTCCAATTAAATGATATTGTACGTATAAGTAAATACAAACATATTTTTGAAAAGTCTTACACTGCGAATTTTACCACGGAGCTATTCAAGATTGTTAAAATTAATAAAACCATCCCAACGACTTATAATCTTGAAGATATGAATGAACAGCCGATTAGAGGATGTTTTTACGAAGAAGAGTTATTACGAACCGAGAATCCTGACGTATATCTGATTGAGAAGGTGTTGAAGAGAAGAAAAAATAAAGTATATGTAAAGTGGTTAGGCCTTCCTAGCGAACAAAATTCTTGGATTGATGAATCAAATATGGTTTAAATGTATATAATAGTGACTTTTATGAATAAAGTAATATTAAAGTTCATTATTGTTTTCATTTCAATTATAAGTATGTGAACTGAAAAATATTGCAGCGGTAAACATTGCCCCAGCCATTCGCAATGTTCTGTGTATACCAAACCAAATTAATTGTATACTCCATTCCCGCTTATATTTTTCAACTCACGATATTGAAAACACATTATCATTCCCAAAACTAATCGCCGTCACTTTGAAATGCAGTATCCAACTCTTTTTGCCAATTATCTCTCACTGATAATGCTGTCTCATAAAGCTTAGTCGACTCCTCAAGCTCAGCCTGAGCTTGCATTCTCGAACGTTGATGGAATTGCTTATCTTTACCAATTTTTGAACGGAGTTCATCAGCATCTTTAGACATTCTAGCCAATTCAACCTTCGCTAATGCAATCTTGGCATCTAATGCTTCAAGAGTTTCATTATTAGCATTAATAGCTCGCTCACTCTTTTCAAGTTCAGCAATAGTCATCTGTGCCTTTACAAGACGGCATTTTGCTTTCCTTTTCATTTCCCCAAACCGATGGAGGGGACTGAAAGAAGATAGCGGTTCAGCTTTCAAATCACTCTTCATTTCTTTAGGAGTACCTTTTGGCTTCCTCTTCGATCTGTCACTTTTCGTTGCGGGTTTTTTCTGTCGCACAACACTTTTGGATTCTTTCTTTTCTTTAAAGTCAGTGACAATCGATGAAGATGCCTTAGTAACCTTCCTCTTGATTGTTCTAGATTTCTTATCAACACCAAGAGGAAGGGTAGATGAAGAGTGTTTGAGTGATGATAATTGCGAAACGATCGGATTTTCAATAATAATTTGCTCATTTGGTTCTGGCACATCTGCAAAGTTAACGAAGTCGTTAATATCAAAATCATTTATCGAATCTTGACTCGATAAATGTAATACTGGAATATTTTCAAAATCAGTCTGATCGATATCAACAAGTGGTGAACCATCTTCAGCAATCAATAGCGGCATAGAGCTCATGATTATTAAGGTCTGAGGAATGATATGTGATAGCAATAGAATGTGGATAGGAAAGGTGATGATGTTACTGAGACCTCACCATTTATAGAAGAAAATAAACTAGCGCATGCGCTCTTTCATCAACTGGCACATGCGCTCTCTCACTAAACTATTCACGCATGTAACAATCTTTGTCATTTAAGAGGAAAACTTTGTGTTGCATGCATGTATTTTTAAATGTTAGAAAATAATACAAATAAATTCAAAATATATATATATATTTATTAATAATAGAGGACAATAACGATAATAAAAAATGAAAATGTTAATATGTCTCTGTGGATGTGGAACGTTCTTTGACTCTATTCCTCAATAGTTGTTGCTCGTGCGTCAAACACCAACATTGAAAAAAATGGATTCTCCTATTGGGGTAGAGTTGACCAACCTTCTCACACAGATCCCAAGTACTTCTACATGCATTGCATACATGATTCCAACAATTCATGGAATATGTATCACAACGCAAACAACGTTGCAGTGGAGTTGGAACGGCAGCACAGGTACCACAAATATTTCTACAGATACCTATATTGTTAAATATTATAGGTTCGGAACACTTCAGACACTGTAACTGTTGTTGACGATAATCCGATTTTGTTCGCTTCGGTGGATGAGAAGGAGGCGATAGTTGAATCCGCAACACGCAATCACTACACATACCAGTACATGGATTGATTGAATCCTTAGGTCTACTTATTTGACAAAAGTAGCACACAATAGCCCCTGCAATCATCATTGGGTAGACACACACTTTTGGTTTTTCATTCCACTCTTTTGGAAACGGCATTTTACTAATTCGATTAGAAATATTAAGAGATGACTTACAGAAACTCTGAATGCTCTCTCCTATACCTACGATCTCTATTTATACAAATCAACATCATGTGGAAGTATAGTGGGATAACTTCTCCTACTATTCCACTCTAAACGAGTCAAGTGGGAGTCGCATCACCTCCTATATAAGTTGACTTGCAAACCTAGAGTTCATTCATTCACTCTCTACAACTGTGAGCAAACAACAACAAGATGAATTCTGCAAAAATAAATGCTGCATTAAATAGAATAGCTGCTGTTGATGAAAACAATTGGATAGACGAATCAGATGATGAGGATGTCAATGTTCCGCTAGAGGAAGTAATAGTTGAAGCAGAAGATGTTGGAGTCGATGAAGATGAGATAGACGAAGTTGAAAACGAGGCCAACCAAAGCGACGAAGATGATGACGTGATGGAGTTTGAGAGGGTCATGGATGAAGAAGGAGATGATGAAGGGATAGAAGCTGACACAACTGAAGGTGATGGTGCTATGAGGATCGGTATGCGAACACTCAATGTCAGTGAGACACTGGAAGATCCCTTGGATTTGTATTGTGCATTGGATGCATACGTATTGATCAGCACAATAGATGGAGAGAACAAAAAACTATGTTGGTGCTGCTTTCGGTTTTATTCGCATAGAAACAATAATGGAGGGTGGTATGCCCATGTCAACACCCACAACACTGTCTCAATTATGGAAATGGGACAGAATTGGTGTGAAGCTTGCGAGAGGCCACTAACAAACTTCACCCGAGTATCTACATGTATTATATGTAATAATGTCCAACCTGTGGCACAATAACCGTGGACCTACTGGTCAAAAAAAAACAACAGCCCTTTTCAGGGCTACATTATTCACACAAACAGTAGTTAGTTGTATTAGTATTCATAGATTATGTGACAAATGAATACTTTGACTAATAAAAGTCTAAGTTGGAAATTTGTTAGTCTTTGAATATCTATACATTATATGACAAATAAATTACTATTTGTTAGTCTTTGAATATCTATACATTATATGACAAATAAATTACTACTTTGACTGAAAAGTCGAAATTTGGAATTTGATAGTCATTGAATATCTATGCATATGATGAGTACTACTTTAAATGAAAGTTGAAGTTGGCATTTGTCAATCATTCATATGCATATAATGATGAATACTTTCACATACATATATTTCGTTTGAGATTATAATGTTAACATAATGTTAACAATGGTATGAATCTGTTTCTGTTTGAAAGTATAATGGTAGCTCTGAAAAGAGCTATTTTTTTTATTGTTTCAGTCTTTAATTGTAGCCCTGAAAAGGGCTGTTATTTTTTTATTAATCCATGCAATGATATGGACTAACGCTCCTCATCATCAGAAACAATAATTATGGTATCGTCATCTGAATCAGATGATATACTAATGATATCATCCTCATAGTAGTCATCTGAATCAGATGATATACTCATGATGTCGTCGTCGTCATAATCAGCTGAATCAGATGATATACTAATCACATCATCCGCATTATTATCGTCAACAGCATCTATGTCGTCCTGAATACCTTGTTCCACTCGTTCTGCGAAATCATCAGGAAGATCATAGATTCGCTGCAGAAATTGAGCGAAGGTTGTACTCAAATGATCAGACGTTGAATCTATTTCATGTACTTGGATGGGTCCTGTACTCGACATTGTGGAAGAATGATATAGAACTGGGATTGTTGCTATATTTATATTGGAAGAAATGAAATGGAGGGGGTGAAATGTAGAACAGTGTTTGAGATTCGAAAACATCAAGAATGAAACTCTGAGCGATTATTAGGAGAAATTCTAGTGATTATTATGAAAAAAAAAACTAATAAGAGGGAGAGGAAGGGAGGAAGACACTGCCCCAGCCTCGCAGTGCCTCGTGTACACCAACCAAAAAGTGTGTACTCCGTGGAAGGAAAGGAAAGGAAATGATGGACGAGTAGATGATTATATGTCATCATCGGAATTGAGGACATCATCATCGATTAGGATTGGGGATGGCGGAGGACTATCCTCGATGAGGATAGGGGATGGTGGAGGACGTCTAACGTCAAGCTCGTCATCAGCATCATCACCAGAGTCGTCGTCGTCATCATCGTCGTCGTCGCTACTCATTGGGACAATGTCATCATAAGCAGGGTCCCACCATCCGTCAGGATCTGGATATTCCGAGTCATCCAAGTGTCCTTCGTCACTGCCAGTGACATGTTGAACTTGCATCCTGATGTCGTGATCCCGGTATTCGTATGGCGGACTGTGGGGTTCCGTGGTGGAAGAGACTACCTGTACCTGGCTGTTATCCCAGTAATTGAAGTTGTACCCCTGATCCGGGCAGCTATAGGGTTCGGAGGTTGAATCGGGTTCCATCTCGATGCTAGCTGATCAACTGAATGTTTCATCAGATGATTTCTACTTTTATACTTTCGAGAGGGAGTGGGAGAGGAGTGGAACATTGAGTAGGGGTAAATTGTAGTGTGACATAAGACATATTCAATGAGTAGGGGTAAATTGCAAAGTGACATAAGACATATTCAATGAAAGAGATACTTGAATGGATAAAATACAAATGAAATATACTTGTCGATTTCACTATGAAACATGTCTATTTTTTATTTTTTAAATTTTCTTCACATGAAATTATTTACAAGTGATTAGAGAACACAAAAATTGATGTGAGGTATTTGTCTAGAAGAACTTGGAATTGAAATAAAAAAATAATAATAATAATAAGAGGAAGTGAAGAAAAATGCTCCAACCATCGCATTGTTCAATGTGTACCAAACCAAAAAACAGTGTACACCCTTTATTTCACTTCCTTTTCCTTTATTCAATATAAACTTAACAAATACAAACTTAAAACTACCATAATTAAATACTCCTAACTAACCTAAAACTAATCTTATATTTACACTTCATCTACAAAAAGAGTGTCCATAACTGTCACTATTTTTTTGTACAGCTTTATCGAAGAGGTCTCTGCTTTACACCTTTCCTGCAGAGATGCATACTTCCGATCTATTTCGGCCATTTCCTTTTGGATTTCCCTCCGTCGGTTATCCATTTCAGCCATTTGTCGCTTCATGGTAACCAACGCGGCCTCGCTAGATCGGGCAGCTCGTTCTGCTTTCTTGCATCTCTGCAGAAAAACACTCATCTTTTCACTAACCTCTCCGATAGGCTGTGGCACCAACACCTCAGGATCCGCCGGTGTCGCTGGCAGCGGTGGTAGTCGCGTCACCAACGGCGACAATATCACCAACTCCGGAGAAGGACTCCTCGGAATTTCCACTGCTGCTGGTGCTGCTGCTGGTGTGGAGGCCCTCTTACGAGAGGTCGAAAAACTACCTGCATAAGGATTAGTCCTATTGCAAGTAGCTCGGTACTTTGAAATAGGACCAACCCTTGCTGCAGGTCGTTGGCAAACCTTCTTCACAGCCCTGACTTCCTCCTCCTCCTCGAATAAGTCAGGGCTAGAAGATCTGCACCTAACTCGCGAACGCGAAGTGGTTGGCTGGTCACCCGTCACCGCTCTCGAAGATGCTGCCTCCTCCTGGTCAGCGGACACCGGCAGAATAGACGCCACAGCATTATTCACCTCCTGTGTATTGGTTGCCATTCTGAAAAAGAAGAAATAATACAAAGTTAGTTGATATAAAAAATAACATTCCTAATTTACTTACTCAAATATCAAGTTGGTCGTTGGAACGTACTGCCTTGTTGTGGAGTGGACTGCTCTCGATGAGATGACTTCTCGAACTGAATGTTGTGGAGTGCTCTCCGGAGGGTATCGACTTCGATGCGTGAGCGGTGGGAAAATGGTGGGAGCGCACATGCGCGATGAGGGTAGGGGTGTACATGCGCAAATGTTGGGAGTCGGGGGGGCGGGGCTTCGGGGAGGGGAGGGGCGGGGCTTCGGAAAGGGGGCGGGGCTTCGGGAAGGGGCGGGGTATCCGAAAAGTTGGTGGCGACGGTGGGTGGGGCCTCCGGCCCAGGTAGGCGGGACATCTGGAGAGACATCTACGCCCTCTTCGCGCGCGCGTTCGTAACATAATATGCAACCGAACACCTAACCTAACGTATGTATTAACGTAACCTAACCTAGTACGCTAACCTACCGCTATGCAACCGAACACCTAACCTAACGTATGTATTAACGTAACCTAACCTAGTACGCTAACCTACCGCTATGCAACCGAACACCTAACCTAACCTAACCTAACCTAACCTAACCTACAGTAACTATTAACCTAACCTAACCTAACGAGGGAATACTAACCTAACACCTAACCTAACGTAAGTATGCAGCTAACCTAACGTAACTATTAACCTAACCTAACGAGGGAATACATTCACCATGTTGGTTCCATTAATACATCATCAGTTGGTTTTGGTTTTGGTTGTATTATTCTATGATTTGGATTAATGTTCAGTCCTGGATATCCCAGTCCACCTGATGATGATGGCCTGACTTTATAGTTTCTCTCCAAAACTTCTTTATGGTTTTTCTCCAATACTTCAACTCTCTGTTCCAGTACATCATACTTTTTCATTGTAGTCCCTGTTATGTTTGACATAGCATCAAATTTTTTATTTGTAGACGCTGTTATGTCAGACATTTTTATGTCTACATCACTTGTAAGTTTGTCAAATTTACGAGTGAAAGTTATCCGAGCCTCTGCAATTTTATCGTCAAATGCTTGCCGGGCGTCCCGAGCAATATTGCCTATTGTGGATTGTATTGCAGCTTGTAGGGCTAGAAGTATAACTTCCTTTGCTCCATTAATTTCCCCCTCAAGATATGATACAGTTACACAATCACTCTTGTCAATTGGTTCACTTGTATTTTTCAATATTTTCCTTTGCATGTCATAATGACCATCTTTTGTTAATTTAAAACCATTCCCAGGAGGACCTCGAATGACATTACCACCCCATTTTCTTTTTCTACCAAACTTATCGATTGTTTTAGACATTGTGCACTCTACGATGATTCTCTTCAAACTGATATTTCTGTCATTTACATTATACTATATATTGCAGTAATTGATTAGGGAAATAGAAATAATACAAATAAAATTTTAATCATTTTATATTCATTACAGTAATACATATACATACATACATAATACATTAATATCACATTACTTCTATCATATATTATTAATTATAAATGGCTACATAAATATCAATATTGAATTTTCCGGTTTTGAAGATATTGAATGATATTTCAATCATTGATCTCGGCAGATAATAAATTAATCAATTGATCCAATGGAGTCTCCTGAGATTGTGATTGTTGAATAATATTACTTATCCAACGAATGTTCTCATTTGGATCGTTTTCATAAAATTCAATATCATTATGACCCCAAGGAAGAGTGTGGGTAGTATTCGGAATGATAAATCGTTTATCGTCGTGATATGATAATGCAACTTTATTTTTTAATTCAGTATACATATCATGTAACACGCTTCTAAATGAATTCATCTTTCTGAATATCATACCACCTTGTTCGACGATTTTTTGATAATCTTCGCATGTCAATTCATTCTTTATTACAGATCGTTTAACCCCTTTGGCTTTCTTAAATTCACCATCAACAGATTTCACATAATATGCTTTAGCACCTGTACCATAAAAACTCATGATTGGATCATTTGGAAATTCATCTTTGAAGTTACCCAAGACTGAACTTGTTACTGGAATATTGAATTGGTTAACTATACTGTAATTGGATGTATCAAATCTACTTATGTTAGTTTTTATGAATTCATAAAAATTTTCTGTGTTTACTTTAAGAATGAGCGAGTCGGTATCTGTGTAAAGTAAAGAGACATTTTCATCAAAGTGTTGTTTGATGCATCCATAGAAAAAGTCATACATGACTGTTTTAGATAATTCTAATATGGAAAATCCCAAATATAATGGTTTATCGTAATGAACCTTCACTCTACCCAATTGAATGGCAACGAAATTATCAGTGAAAATTGAACAATTTTTGAAATTTGGTTTGGCTATGAGAGTGCTGGCACCTATATTTTTCTTTATATTTTCCCAATGTGTAACGAGTCTAACATCAATTCGATTATCTACATTCTCCATTGTCTTTCCATACACCGCATTATTCATTAGTTTATAGAAATCTTTAACAGATTTGTTGTTAGACCTATTACGCAAATCAGTATTAAGATCTATATAGGGTTGCATCCAGCATGATTGTTTGAATTTCAATACTCTATGTGTATTCATTACAATCAATCCATTTTTGACAGCTTGCTGTAGATTCCTATAATGAACAATATATTTTCTTTTATCATTCAAATTTGGAATTAATTTGGGAATTTTCGATTGTGTACGAGGTGGTATTATTTTTTCGACTAAAAATGGAAGGTCAGAATGTTTATCATGCAACTCTTGTGGATAATGAATGTCCACTTCAAATACATACCCATACGGACTATCAGTACTCACATCCATCACATCGAGATTAAGAATTTCATTTGGTGTCAACCATGTAAATTCACTTGTTGGTAGAGGTTGTGACATACTGTGACCGTATAGATTTGTTGCATCTAAATATGTAATGAATGTGGAAGGTTCGTTGGGATTATAATTGGGTAAAAATCTATTATTTGCTATATGTTTCCTCTCGCTACATTGACTAATTCCACCTCGTATACCTTTTTGAAAAAAGTGAATCATATCAATGTCAGTTAGTAATTCCAATTCAACATTAGTGAACTTCAACATGGCATCCCATGATAATCCAGGTGCAGTGTAATATTGTGCCGGATCTAAGTTATATATCTCTAAACTTGTGGTGCGGAAGTTTTCAAAAATATCACATAGTAGCAATACATCCGACTTCAAATACAAATCAGAGTATTCCCCCAAATTCTGACACTCGAATAAATTCCAAACATTTCTAGCCCTATCATAATCAGTTTCCGATATATGTTCACAATTGAGTGTGTCATAAAACTGATTTTTTGTCGGAAGTAATGGATAATTCAATTTGTCAATGTCATCAACAAAACTATATGGAAATACACCTTTCTGTCTCATCAAATTGAATTTCTCAATTTGTGGGAAATGTTTGTGCATCTCCAAACATTGATCGGAGGTCAAGTTTGCACCCAACTTCTCCAACGAATTAGTCATAAATTTATAACTATCGATAAATCTCATTTTGAGATAATTCTTCCTAACCACACCATCTTTATCGGTATAGCTGTATGTAAAGAGATGCTTCGTGAAAGATATATATTTCTCTTTAGTTTGCGGGATAACATCAACTTTCTCTTTATTCCTATACAATTCTTTTATGAATAAATGACAATCATAACCACTTAAATTATGAAAAATGATAGGTATGAAGTTTGGTATTTTGAAATTTAAATTACATTTCGAGTGAGCGGCATGTGATCTTTTCTTTCCTGTGACATGACAATGATCTCTTACTTTGACGTCACCATCAGTAAATGCTTTATTACATATACCACAAGTTCTGGCTGCAACAAACTGTTCTTCTTCTTCGACAGTTTGTGTATCCATTGGTTTAGGGTTTCTGAGATGATTTTCATGTATCTCTTTCAAATCATCTTCAATGCTACTCACAAATTTCTGAGCTGCATCTACACCCCTATATGTAACAAATTTTGTCAAATCATCATTATATGAACACTTTATCAAATAAGCAAATGAATATGGGGCATGTTTGAATGTTTTAATCGTGTATGAACTTCCAGGATTTGGCTCATTCACATGAATCGGTTTAAGCACTGATTCAAAATCAGCATACACTACAAATGGCACCTTCATTTGCCTCTCAAAGTTTTCAAACATTAGTTTATTTTCCGCAACCATTCTACCATATTTATTGATCTTTAAATTAGTAGTTGGTGTTGTGGTACTAATGTGATTACAATCATACATATTATGACGTAAAAGCAATCTCTCATCAGAAAAATATATCAAACATCCGTCACAAAAATATTTTTTCTGTCTATGAGCTGATAGTTGATTAGAAACTAATCTTGAAAGATCTTTGATCCAACAATAGTGACCATTACCGGAGTCATCAGTTATAAACAACAAATTGACATGTCTCCGGAGTCTTCTCTGTGAGTATCGCAATGGACCAATCACTTCATACTTCATTTTACCCTTCTCAAATGTACTCTCTAAACCGTAAACATTGATTGAAATATCATTCCTATCTTCGAATATTTCGATACTCTTATTATTAACTTTAACCGGAAAATCCATACCTGTGACATCTAAAACAGTGGAAAAATGTGGATATGACGTAAGTTCGGACACTCGACTATCTGCAGGATATAATGCTGATGTTATAGCCCAAGCAAAACAATATTGATCTTCATTACGAACATTCACAACAGCTTTCTTCCATTGAATACATTGAGGCAGCTTCACATATGAACGTCCTTCCAGTGGACTGTATTTATTAATGTTGACCTCGAGAAACAATATTTTTTCACAAGTCCAACCTGAATTATAAAAAAAAAAAAAAATTACTATTCAATCTTATTGAAATTTTTAAAAAATAAATACCTGAGTCACGATCCTGGAACTCAGTCGTTTGAGCCACAATTACATCGCGGAATCCATCAAAAACAGCATTCAAATCTGAAGATTGGTCCACTATTTTATTTTGGGAATTAAATGACTTCGTGTCCCTCGAATCATCAGTCTGAAGAATATAATTCCCAAAAACTTCCATATTCACCTTGATGCTTTTATGGATCCTGATGGCTGATTCCAGTAATTCAATGACCTTCTGCCTAATCTTATTGAAAAATGACATGTAGTCACTGGTTACAATCGAACTCTCCACCCTGTATGTAGCAATGCGGCAATTGAATGCATTCGTTATAATTTGAACACCGTCAGACAATTGAACACATGCATTATTTTTATGACTCATGGTTCTTCGGTGAGAATTCACTTGGGTCATAGGAATTGTCACATTACAACAATTGCACGTATACATAGGTGTTGCATTATCCACTCTCACCCGTTTCACTGCAGGCCCTCCTTGGCAACTCTGGAGCTGATGCCGACGAAGATTATCACTACGAGTGAAAGATTTACCACAGTCACAGGAATACATTTTATATAATAGTTCTCACTAACTCACTTGATGTAAACTGACATAGCCAACACTCGTACGCTTCTTAAATACACTCTGATAGGACCCGTCAAGACGTCATAGCCAACCCCACTTCTCAACTACATGCGCCAAGATTACCTCCCAACTGAATGCGATAACAGATGTCGATATACGAGCAAGCAGTGGTCGTTGCGGTCTCGGAGAGGGTAGACGCTAGGCAAACGGTCCTCGGCTGCCGTTGTGTCACCATCGATAGCGGGGCTAGAGCGAACCTTCATCGCTTCGGGAGAGGTGAGGGCAGACCGATGAATACGCATTACTCTGCCACACGTCGTGGAGTGAACATGTCGCTCTCTAGCCGTTGAACGGTTATTGCTGTGACGTCACTTCACTACTAACTTGGTGCCCTAACACCGATGGAGCATTTATTACTTGGAGGATCTTCGAAGTATGCAGACGTATGTTTGTACATAGACAAACAAGCACATGATGAAACCCTGTACCGTGCATTCTCCTACACACACACACACACATAAACACACAAAATCTCATATGAAAAAAAAAATCTGAACGATCCATGCACCAGACACTTCAAGGTCACAACGCCTTGACTTCACTGCACAACAAAAAAACTTCACCAAACAACAACCAATAAAAAAAGCAATTAATACGTCATAGTGGTGGGGGGAGGCCGAGAATCAGCTGTAAACAACTACTAACATACTTTGGCTAGAAGACAGCAAGAGCCTCAAAAGGAAGGGAAGTCGCCACAACCAGTATTTGTACTTCCTACATCGAAGGATTGTCGGAAAGGATAAGAAAAATTGGGTCCAAGTATAACATCAGAACCTGTTTCAGATCTGGTAAAACCATCCGTAGCAGTCTCACGAAAAACCAGGCCACTAAACGCGGACTGCGATTCCAAGAATTGCAGTTACCGGATACCTTCCGAGTAAGGATAATCATACATGGCTGAAACTAAGAGGCCATTGAAAGTTCGCATCGCCGAGCACAAGAAACACAGACACCGAGGAGAAACCAGCAAATCAGGAATGGCAGAGCATGTTTGGACTCATTAATATAACAGCATGTGGTCTCAAACTGAAATCATCCACAAGGAAGAACTGTGGTTTAGGAGAACATTCAAAGAAGCCGCATATATGTTATCCAACAACGCATTTAGCCAAGCTAGCGTAGAGATACGCAATATATGGAAACCAATAATCAAACGGAACACGACCAACTCCCGCCAAACGGTCAGCTCCGACTAAAACCGATGAAGCGGAAAGAGAGGATATGTGAAAGCACTCGAATGACCTATAAATAGTCAAATCTCGGAGGAATAAGTCCAATTATCTCCCGAAGACGATTGTGGATACCAAAAATCGCAACATCGTGAAGTAACTTGGCTTAGAATCTTTTAATTTTCAATTTCCATTTCTTGTCGATAATTTTTAATTTTCATCTCCTGTTAATGGTTCAATTTATTTATTTATTTATTGTTGCTTGTATTTTAGTTCATTGTAATTTCAGTTTTTTCCTTAATATAATTGTTATTTTTCAGTTAATCTCTTTAAATTTTATAGATTGTTTCAGGGATTTCAAATCAATTTCAATCATATTAACTAGACAATGAAAGTCCAAACTAATGGCATACACTACGAAACATTGTCGACCACCTTCAAAATAAACCTGTGAATTTCTGTAGGAGCATTTATGCAAAGTTTTAGTATTTGGTCACAATCATATTTCAATATTTTATTCCATCGGTTCAATTTGATTAGGGCATTGACAGTGATTGAAAGTGTTAGAATGGTGCATTTATATAGAGAGAATATATTTTATTGTCTTGTGGACAAAGTTTTACTTAATTCATAATGCATTTTATATTTAAAAACAAAACTTAATACGTACAATCACTTTGTATATATACTGGCAAATAATAAATACATTTTGTTTTAATAATTTTCACGCACATCACGTATGATCCAACAATATTGTCACCTAGATGTTGACTTCATGGCTGCTTAAGAAATGTTTCATCGTTGTGCAACTCTGTTTTGGTGACCAACCCTTCGTTTATTTTTTTTCATTTTATCGGTGTGACGAAAATAATCATAACAAACGAACACATTACGAAAAAATGTCCCCCAACCCAAACAAAACGTCTAACGGTCGACTGAAGGCTCTGTCTACGACAGTTCCATTCCGTTGCAATTTACCATTGCAAATGCAATGTGCGAATCGAATTAGACTTGCGTAACCCCTGACTCGCATATATCTTTCGGAACGTTATCTGTCTGCGGTTGACGCCCTCTTTGAGTTATCAAGCGTGGCTGCTGATCGCTCATGTCCGTATTATTGCCATGCAGAAAACAACATGCGAATGGCGTTCCCGGCACGCACTGTCAAGACCAAGGCTGCGTTCGAATAGTCACTTTGGATTTATGGAAATCCAACGTACTGTCAATCGCTTTTGAACATTATCAAGGACCCCGACTATGAAAAGAGAACATGAACCTCATTTTTTATCGACCTTTTTTTTGGGTAATGGTTACCTTCCACAATCTGAAAAAATTGGAAATAGATATGATGTTAGAACTACTTTCAGAACAAAAAATACACTGAGATCTATACTCACACATACAAAACCCAACAACACTGAACAAAAAACAAAAAATTGTAATTATAAAATACCTTGTTCTTGTGGTAAAAGTTACATTGGTGAAACCTCAAGACCATTGAAAGTGCGTGAGAATGAACATCGAGATTATATAAAAAATAGACAATTGACAGGATCAAAATTATCAGAACACATTTTAAAATCAGACGGTGAACATCGGGTGGAATGGAATAGGACAAGAAAGATTACCAATGAGCCTCATTCTAAGAGACGTAAGCTAAAAGAATCAGCGTATATTCTCATGTCTGGAGAGAATTGTATCTCGAATAGCTTCTTAGAAATAGATCGTACTTGGCTACCCATCTTGAAGAAAACTTTGGATAGTGGCGAAATGGCAACAAACTGATATCGGAGAGTACCTTGTATTACATCGAATATTTCAGTTGTCAATCAACAACATTGACATAATTTCATATTTCAAAACTTCTTTGACATCTGTCGAAGAAGTAAAGAAATAAGCTCCCAAAAAAGGAATAACTGCATATTTATTCGATTTTTTATCCATTTCTGAAGACGGAGGCAGATTTTGGCCTCCGAAACGTGAAAGATAAGTATAATTTCTTAATATTTTTTTTGATAGGCAAAATTGTGAAATATAAATAGATAAATAGAAGATTTTTCTTTGTGAAAAATACTTTGATTTTTACGCAGTAACTCATCGGGGTAAACTAAAAAGTTTGCCCTTCTACACTTGTATAAAGTTCTCCATTATAATTTTTATATTTTTTCAGATTGTGGAAGGTAACCATTACCCAAAAAAAAGGTCGATAAAAAACTGATTTTTTCCTCCACAAAAAATGACTTTCGTTGAATATGAACCTCATCTAATATAGACCTCCCAGAAGTTTAAAAGAAGGTTTTCTCATGTCACAAAAATTCTTCAGCGATATCCCAGAATACAGTGCATACATGAAATTGAAAAAATCGTTACGAAAAAAAAACTAATTAATACAGTTTGGTGTATGATTTTCATTTTAAAAGGTTTTACAAAAACCACGACACGTGTTTCGCTATATAATAGTTTCGCTATACAATAGTTTCCTCAAGCGTAAACTATAAAAAACTATGAAAAACTATAAAAAACTTTTAGGAGTTTTTATTGATTCCCAACTCAATTGGAATCATCATGTTGATTTCATACTGAAGAAATTAGCGACACACTGTTTCGTTATATGGAATCTGCGTAATTTTGTGTCTATTGAAATTCTTCTATTATGCATATGTTAACTCTGCCCTCAATTACTGTATTATTTGTTTTGGCAACTGCAATGGAATCAGTGACTTATTAATTTTCCAGAAAAAGATTATTAGAACAATTTGTTTTGAAAAACCACTCGATTCCTGTAAACCACTTTTTGCAAAGTTGAATATATTGACTGTTACTTGCATGTATATTCTTAATTGCGTAATCTATGTTAAATCAAATTGCTCCAAGTTTCAGAACAGAGATGATACATGTCTTCTTTCGGGCTTCACCCTGAGAAAAAACTATAACATTTTAATTCCTAGTCATAAGTTAGCCAAGGTCACTAATAGACCTCATATCATGTCAATAAAACTGTACAACAAGCTCCCAATATCCATTAAAAAATAACTAGTGTAAAGCTCTTTAAACAAAAAGTTCGGAAACAATTATGTGAAAAGGTATTTTATTCGCTTGATGAATTTTTTCAGTCTGATTTGGATTTTTAAATTTTAATTTTTGTATCCCTTTTATGGTCTAAATGTTATATAGTATGTCTTATAATTATGTTGTTTGTTATGTTATGTTATGATTGTGACCTCATTGTAATTGTACTGAGTAATGTGACTTTTTCCATGCCTTCCCTAGGTCTACAGAAATAAAGATTTTTTGATTTTTGATTTTTTGAAACTAAAAATTACTAAATTACTACTATTTTATACTCCAACATATTACCTACAAATGCCTACTTTTTGATGAATGAATCTACCTGAAGAGGTCAGGTATGAATTCATTAATTAAATAAATAAATTTTTCGAAAGTAGGTACCATAAATATAGGTACATAACTATTTTTATCTGGAAATGAACAGATTCAATAATAGTGAGTTATTCAATTCAGTTTGATCATTCATAAGAAATTGGGAGTTTTTGAATTTGTTTATTTCCATACTCTCCAACTGGTCAAGATTCAACCCTCTCTTCTGGAAATGGGGGAGCTTGTATTAATGGTTGAACTCATGTCCCTCTATGATTAAATGAGTGGCATATATGAAATTTATTTTTCTATTCCGTAAAACATTTTTCTGTTCCTTAATGCGGGCTTTGAACGTTCTTCCAGTTTGACCTATATACAACATTGGACATAACCCACATGATAATTGGTTGAGGTTCTATAACTTTCATCTTCTTCCCTTCGAATTGGGTAAACTTCCTTCAAAGCTTGGCTGTATAACTTTTTTGATAATGAAGAATGTATTAAACTGCTATCGTAATCATTATTGACGGCTATTTGTTTTTATTATGTTCAATTCTTTATTGAAATTCGCCTCTGACAAAGGGCACGTTTATTAATCTGTGGATCATACTGTTGAAAGCTGCTATTTTGTGCCGATACGGATGGGTAAACGACTTATGAATGATGAAATCTGCATGTGCTGATTTATGATAAATTGAAAAATCATGTTGGTTGTTAACTTTTGTTATTGTCAAGTCTAAAAAATTGATAGAGTTATCTTTTTCCATTTCCATTGTGAATGTGGTAGAAGAGTGGAGAGAATTGATGAAAGAACTTAGTCAACTGTCTGTTCGTTCCTATGAAACATACCAGGATATCATCCACGTATCTATACCAATACCAAAACCAATAATTTTTATACTATAAACTCATAGTAAATAAAATATTGATTAGATATTGATTTATCTGCTTAAACATTATTGATGAAATCTGATTACTTTTTTAATTGTAAAAATTTGGATTGAATCAATAATTAAAAAAACAGGTAGAGTCATTCATTAGAAAGTAGGCATACAAGTAGGTAATATGCCAGAGCATAAAATAGTTCTAATTTAGAAGTAAGTTTTAGTTTACGCTTGAGGAAGCTGTTGTTTAAAAAAATCTGTTTAAAATATGTTTTTTCGTTAATCAGCTGTCGTCCCCATACGAATGACAACTCTCAGAAGTTGACAAACTTGTGCGAGCTAAGGACTACCGAGGTCTTACCTTTTAACGTGTGATTTCTAACACGTAAACACGTGTGAAACACGTGTCGCGGTTTTTGTAAAACCTTTATAGTGAAAATCATACAGTAAACTATATTAATTAGTTTTAATGTGGATTTTCATCAAGTATCGGCCAGTTCTATTCAAAAAGTCGTTATGAATTAAATGTCCTCGGTTATGAAATGGAACCACCATATACGCAGTGTAGCGTAAAAGGCAAATGGAACCGGCCATTACCCCACCAATAGTTTCCAAACACTCAATAAAGACCTCATCAAAATCATTCTGAAGACTTATATCAGGCCCATTATGGAGTATGTCAGTGTGATTTGGTCGCTACATTGAACACCAACCAAAGGTAGAAAATCCTATATCTTCCAACCCTGGTGCAATAAACAATGACCTGATCAAAATATACAAGATGAACAACCTCTACAGTTTTCCAAGGATTTGCGGAATTTCGAAAGTTGTCTTAAACCATAGACTGAGGGGCCAGAATAGAAAAATGAGTAAAGAACAGACACGAACAATCTGCGTAGAATCCGGCTCTAATGAACTGTTTAAAACTCGACTAGTTTCACACCTGTATTCCCTGTGATATCGCTGTGATCATAGATAGATTGTATCATATTTATACAGTTGTTACTATATTGCTAGCCGCACAGAAGTTATATTATGAACAGGAATTATAGAAATTATATTATTACATTGATGAAACGGTTGCTAAAATGAGTGTTTTAGGTAAAGATATTGAGCTTTGAAATTCTCTATCAGCTCTTGAGCTGCTGCCATATCGATAGAATGAATAAAATAAAAAACAAATAAATACACTGATTTTTGAAAATCAATAAAACTATTCATTATAATAAAACAATTTCCATAGTGTCAACTTTACTAAAAACACCTTTCTCTACACATTGATGTTTCGATTTGAACTGGTACATTAAATGAATTGATGATGTAGCCATTACTACGTAGCAGGAGATCATCACGTAAAATGAGAAATGAATCTTTATATCTATTTTTCCACCTGTATTTGTAACTAACGTTACTGCAGTTTCGTCCTATATGAACATTTTCAAACGAAAATTTCTTCATAGTTTATTATATCTCCGTATGAACCAAGACACACTAACGGATCATATAGTATTTTCAAAAAGTTGAACGTGCAACTAGCTCTCAAACCTTCTTGCTCACTTCAACAAATGTTAGGTAACCCTAAAAACAAGCTGAGAAGACAGTGACGAAAATATATCAGTCAGGATAAGCGAACCATTAAAACTCGTTTTACAGAACACGCAACACATATATGATTTCGGAGACCAGAAAAATATAGTGTCGGTCAACAAGCTCTGGAGGACGGCCATAGAATCAATAAAATATGTCTGAATCTGTGGAGAACGGTACATAACACTAGATTTTTGGACGCTTTCGAAAGTCTGGAAATAGTTTGGTATGAGAACTAGGAACAGTGACAATGGTCCCATTCCAACAGCCCATTGTTTACTATTTTATGGGTCACTCTGTTTAAATTGTCAGGAACTTCCACGAAGAAAGTTTGAATGCAATTTTGCATCAATCCACAACATTTTCAACCTTCACCTTTGTAAAGATTCTTACCTATTTCAGATTTTCTTTTGAATCAGACAAAAAAAAATCATTTATCATTTTGAAAACTTCTTCTGGTAACTACCGATAACAGGATTTTTTTTTTCATGAAATCGAAATGATAAATCACTTTCTTGCGAATTCAATAATTGTTTTGCATTCGAAGTATTCGCCAGTCAACAAAATCTAATCAGAACGCCGAACGGAAGCAATCCGCGGACTGTTTAATATCAGTTACACAATTTCGCTGGAATATTCAACAACGGAAAATTAACGACCGTTGTATGTTTTCACTTTGCCTGGTTAACCTGAAACTTGATCACGTTTGTAACACTTGTTTATTTTGCCACGTGAATTGGCTAATTACGATTGTTTGTATCGCCTGAATTGTGTTCTACCCAACAGAAATAACTGCGGAACCTCCAATACGAATGGAAGAACAAATAACAGGGGAAACGAGAACAAACGAAACAAAAGAATTCCTTAGATACAGGGATTAAATGACGTTTCTCTGACGTAAAAAACGATGGCACAATTTCTGTTACTGATCTATAAAAAAATAGTAACTATTGAAAAAATCAAGCAATTTTGACATCAATTTTCATTTTACGATATCTTATAGAACCAGAAAAGTAAATGAAAAACACTTCATTTTCTAGAAATAGTTAATAATCTCAGTACAAGTTGTTACTATTTTTGATCCAAGGATTCTTGAAAATGCATAATCAGCAAAACAATTAACTGTCGGGTAATATAACGTCAAGCATAAAAAACCTGCAGATGACGGTCGAATAACTTTGAAAATACCTCTGGGGTATTTTCAAGGTTGGTTTACAGAATGACAACGGCTTGTAGGCTAATACTTTGATCCAACAAATATGTGTTTTCATACATTCAAAGAAAACTCAGAAGTGATCCTCGTGCCATAGGAAGATGGCAAAGAAGATATCACTCAAAATACTGGATAATCTTTTCTGTAGTAATTCAGGAATACTGATTGTCATGAGTAGTATATACATTATCCAATGGAACATGTAATCAACTATTCAAGATTTTGGTCTGATATCACTGATTTCAGAAATTTGGAAGAAAAAGGTTTCATATATGAATTCAACCAACAGTTACTGTGTTCAAATAAATCCCCGTTCATCATTATTTAACAAAACAACCTGAATGTCAAAAATGTTATATTTTGCATTAGTTCATAGTACACTAGCGAACAGCCCCGGTTCCGCACGGGTGCAATGCTGATACTAAATATAAATTCACCTACTAGAAATTTAGGGGCATGAAGAAACAGTGATGGAAAGATAATTTTGTTTCATGAATGAGCCTTTTTCTCAGTACGAGAAACAGTGATGAAAAAGTATCTTTTTTATGAATCCTCCAGCGGCTACTTGAAAAATTTTAAAATTCTTTTTTATTGCACATCCACAATATAAAATGAACCTGCATACAAAGTTTCAGCTTCCAAAAATATAGCAGTATGAAGAAACAGTGATGAAATGTAATTTTCATATGTAAATGTGCCCAGTTGAAATATTTGAAAGTTCTTCAACATGAAACGAACCTACATACAAAGTTTCGGCCTCCTAAAATATAGCGGTATGGAAAAAATGATGAAAAAGTTAATTTTCATACATAAACGCGCCCCTTTCAACTCCAGTCGGGGAGCCCTAGTTGGAATATTTCAAAGTCCTTCCTTATGACACATCTACAACATAAAATGAACCTACATACAAAATTTCAGCCTCCGGAGTAAATGTGCCCTTTCATCATCAGGGGGTTGACACAGAATATTGATGGCTATTTTTCATTGTTCATTATTACTAATATTTTGTAAATGATTTGAAAATTTTCTTGCGACTTTTCTTTGAATGAATGATTGAAATGAATGGAGTTTCACTGTTCTTCTAAGTTTAACATGTTTTTCATCCTTTCCTCATCTTTCAATCTCTCATAAATCCTCAGTAAATTTTGATATTGCCAAGACTCTTTTTGTGAGTGAATGTACCTCAAATTCAGGCAGGTTCTTAGAAAACTTTCTTCCACAATAAAATAAGAAATTAATCCAACAATTTTGATACCTTTCTAGGTTTCACAACTAACTTCAAGAAAGTGAAATTTTCTTCAGATTATCAGAGTGATTTTATTGAATGAATAGAAAAGGTACGTTCAGTATAAACATCGATCAATTATCAAAATTTTTTGTATGAGTAGAGCTTATGAAAACCCCTGTTTCTTAATTTAGTTCAAGAATAACCCTGTATGATTTTTATTATTTCGAACCATACAATGCCTTTACTTCGTGTGGCAAACACATCACAGACCTGATAAATTCCACAAAAGCAATCTGAAGTACTGATTTCTTTTTATCAGAACATCCAGCAGTAATTACGTCTTTAAATTGTATAATTTCATAATTTGAACAGCTCGATAACAAATTTTTAAACAGATTATCAGCGAACAAGTATCAGCTATACAGTTATCTATGAACTAGTCATTCATACGACTGCCCAAACCAAACAGTAACATTCAGCGATTACAAACCGAAACATTTATCAGTTGAACGAGAACAATGTCTGTGCGAGGTTTGAAAGCAGTGCTCACAATTTTAGCAGAGAAATCGGAAGTTACAAGTGAACAATTTGAAAACAATGAAGTGGCAGAATCTTTGTTTCTTCTCCCGCAGGAAGAGTTCTACAAAGATATTGACATCGACCGTTTGAAGACAGGAATCGATAAACTAGTTATCCTGAAGAAAGAGTTACTAAATCACCCTGAATATAAGTACGTACAATTAATTTACAAAGTTTTGCTGCTTGTTTTCTCCAATACCACCCAAAAGGAAAGGCAGTACGATTTGGAAGACCTACTGGATCATTTTCACGATGCTTTGAGAGAAAAATTACTGAAATCTACCGACTCAGTTCCGATTATGTCGAAGCTGGCATACCACAAACTTATTCGTAAGTGTCTTCCTTTGATTAAACTGGAACTCGTTCAGAAACTGCTGAAAAAATACCTTGCAGCAAAAGTGCAATATTCTTCTGGTCTGAAGATTGCAATTGGAGAGTTGTATGAATGTGTCTGCTTTACGAGAATCCTACGCGAGGAGTGCTATGTTATCGCAAAGAAGAAACTAGGTACCAGTGACTTCGACCTAAAAAAAATCGATCTACTTGATATGGACGAAAGAGGTGGATCGCTGGGCTCATACGCTAAACTGAAGATATTTGTGGAACATGCAGGAAAACCTACAGTTCTACAGTTTTTCGCCAAATTTGTGCTAGAGCAAGGGGAAGTGTTGAGAATGATGAGTGAAGGAGGATTCAAGAAAGAAGTGTTCATGTACACAGTCTTTGTTCCCCTTCTGAAAGACATGGGTCTGGAAAACCTCGTCGACTTCCTCCCAGTATGTTATTTGGTTAGACCCGATGAAATGATCCTACTAGATGATTTATCCTACAAAGGTTACTCGTCTTTGGATGTGAGTAACAGTTTCCATCATGACCATCTGCTGAAATCAATAACACCATTAGCCAAACTTCACGCAACCAGTTTGGTGTTCGAGAAAAAATTATCAGACTTCCTTGAAACAACAACCACGATTGATGAATACTACAAAGAGTACCTGGAAGAAATATTTTACATGACCGGTAATGGTTTCGAAAGTCTTGTGCAATGTTTCGTGAAATATTTCTTGGAAAAGTTTCCAGATATCCCAAAGAAATTGACTGCGGAGGTGATAAAAGAGAAAATTGATGTGCAAATCAATAAATGGTTCAATGCTGTGAAAAATTCGGAGTATCCAAAAGTTTTATGTCACGGCGATACTTGGTGCAACAATATTATGTTCCAACACGACGGAAGGGAGAAAACAGATAAGTGTTACTTTGTAGACTATCAATTGACAAGATATTGCCCTCCTGCGTTTGAAATACTTGGATTCATTTACTGCACTACGGATAAGAAAACAAGATCCAAATATAAGGAGTATGTTTTGGAATCCTACTATAATGAGCTTGAAACACATTTGAAAGAACATGAAGTTAAAATTGAAAATATTTATCCCTTTGATACTTTCATGAAGAGCTGTGAAAGTATAAAATTGTTTTCTATTTTCCATGCGTTGGTTTATTTGCATTATATTTTAATACCTAAAGATATCCTGGAGAAGATGAAAAGGGATAAGAAGTTGATGGAAAAATTAATGTCTGATGATCGTAGGAAACTTCTGGAGGTGTGTTGGGACCACATGCCATTCAGAATGCGATTGAAAGAACTAATCGAGGAAATTTGCGAAATATGTGAGGATATGTAATATGAAATTTAAAAAAAGAGCATGATATTATGAATAAATATACTCAGATTCAAATGAGATACTTTCATTTTCTGCTCTACAAATATTGATTTTACTTTCATTTCGAGATATTGAGTATAATGTATATCTCTAAATAAAAATTAAATATTTGAATTGAAGGGGTTATATTTTTTGAAGTGATTGATTTTTGGGAAAGAAAGTTTTTTTTTGTATCAAGATGAAGTAGGAGAAAGCCAAAAACTTTCCCAAAAAACATTGAATATGTTTGTTAACCATGTTGAACTAGAGATACACTTTCTTCCATAATGACGATATTTTTGTTTCGAATGATATTTTAAATATGTGATTGAAAATCCTTATTCGCTAAGTCACTACAGTCAATTTTCTTGTACCAAGGAAAATCAGAATGTTTTTCCTTGAAAGAGTAGGAGAAAAATTCAAAACAGTTAGATATTCCCATGACTTTGTTTATTACTTTCAGTTGACAATTGAAATACTTTGTACACTTTATAAAATAATAATAATAATAATAATGTTTATTCAAAAAAAGTTCAAAATTTTACAATTGAAGTACATAAGCATATTTGATGATTGTTGAATAAACAACGGCATCACTGAAGCAATATAAAAAATATTGCTTATATGTAATATAGCCAACATACAGAATAATTTAACGAAATAATATTTGACGAGAACATATATAATAATGAAGTACAAATATTACATAGACAAAATACTAAGATAAAACATATATAATAGTATTAATATAATATAAGAATAATGATAATATAATAATAATAATAGTAATCGTAATCATAATACAGACCCGTTTCAAAATAGATTACCAAAATTCGTCGCCGCAATGGAGATATACAAATTTGGCTAAAAAAATTAAATCTTCTATAACTGCAACTGATTCATTATGTTATCACATGCATTTCTATTCGTTTCAATCCCTTCTTTTAGTTTCTGTTTGAAAGTAATAAAATTCACAACGTTTTTTTATGTTTTCAGGTACTAAGTTCCAGATCTTTAGACCTAAAAAACTACTATGTCTCTGTCCAACCAATTTTTTGCATTTTGGAATCAAAACATTACTATTTTTTTTCCTGGTATTACAAGGATGGTTCATGGATTTTTTCTCTATTTTATTTTTCCTAACATTCAGTAACATTTTCAAGCAATATAGTTGTCTCACATCCATAATTCCTGCTTCTTTATATAATTTTTCAGTTGAAAATTTTCGTGACTTCCCTAGAATAATTATCAGAATTTTTTTTTGGACAATATTTCGGCAATTCATATTTGTCTCGTTAACTCCCCCCCATCCTAGGATTCCGTATGATAACTGTCACTGAATCAGTCCATAATACAGTGTTTTCAGATGGGGAATATCGAGATTTTCTTTCAAAATCTCAAAACGTGGTAGAAGACCACGTATCTTCCTAGTTAGATATGACATTTGAGAGTCCCATCTCATATGCCGATCTATGATCAAACCTAGATATTTAATCGAAGTTGTTTCCGGAATGTGTGTATCTGAATTCACAATCAAAGGCCCCATATTCGGTAAATTGTTAGTATAGGAAGTGAAAGGTAGGTATTTGGTTCTATCTACATTTAGGGTGAGTTTATTATTTTGAAACCGTTTAGTTATTTGTTTGAAGTTGTTTTCTGTTTTTGATTTCAGTTGTTGCCAGGTTTCTGCACTGTAGAGCATCACAGTATCACCAGCATAGCTGCTCATGTCACCTTCAGTATTTTGTTCGAGTAGACTGTTAATATATATGGTAAACAACAGAGGGCCTAATACAGTGCCTTGTGGGACTCCAAAAATAATTCTTCTCGAACTGCTTACCACACCATCAATGCTCACAGACTGTTGGCGATTGATGAAGTAGAACTTCATTAAATCATATGCTTTACCTCTCATACCGATAGACTCAAGTTTTTCGAGGAGTTTTTTGTGGCAAACGGTATCAAATGCCTTAGAAAGGTCGACAAAGATGCCCAGTGATGGCTTTCAGATATCTATTGATTTATATATGGAAGTAGTGAGTCTATATATTGCATTTTCTGCCGACCTTCCTTTTCGGAATAATGATAAGATGTTATATTTTTTGTGAATTGCACTACCCTTTTCTTTATAACTTTTTCTAAAATTTTAGTAATGCTAGAGATAAGCGAAATGGGTCTGTAGTTGATTATTTGAAGTTTGTCCCCATTTTTATATAAAGGTCTGACGACACCAGTTTTGAAAATGTCTGGAAATAGTCCATTTGCAAAGCAGTTATTTATCATATATGTTAACGGTTCTGCAATAAGATCACTTATGTTTTTCAATACATCTGCACTTATCATTTCCTGGACATTTTTTTGATTTCAATTGTTTGATAGTCTGTAATACTTCATCAATCTCTGTAGGAAATAAGAACAAGCAATGATCATTTCTGTTTACTTTTTCATTAAAATTATCAGGTGTTTTTATTTTGCCGGCTAATTTCTGTCCAACTTCACTATAATACTCATTAAATGCATTTGCTATATATTTTTTGTCGCAAATTGTTTTATTTTCTACTTTTATTTTACTAATTTCTGTTTTTGATTTCGATTTATTGCAAATTTCATTTACACTGTCCCATAGACCTTTAGATTCATTTTTATTTTTATTGATCTCGTTTTGGATGTAAGTTCGCATTGCTTTTGAAATAAGTCTTCCTAATTTATTTTTGTAATAATTATATAAATCTTTGAGTTCCGCATCATGTGGATTCACTTTCATTTTTTTATATAATTCATTTTTTTCTTTAATTGATACCAGTAACCCTTGTGTAATACACTTTTTGTGATTCTTCCTTTTTTTTATTTTTACTTCATTAGTATTTTTTGGATGAAAGACTTTATCAATAAAGATATGAGCTATATCATTACTGTTATTTTGTTTCATTTAGTGAATCTGTTCTGAGTTTGTGATAGTTGATATATTTTTTTGTCATACATTTTGTCTTTTTATTTTCTGCCCCTCCTCCCTTCAAAACAACTGCGGTGGAAAATGAGTCACACTGTATATATGAGTAAATGTGTTGCAGTTTAGCAAGTTTATATACAGAATTTCACAATTCAAGGTTACTTACAAGTATAGCCAAATTCCAATACATACCTACTTTTGAGTTTGTTTTATAGTTCAAACGTATAGTATAGGTCATACGTAAAAAAATTAGTTTTTCGCGATTTTCAGCAAAACTACAAGTTTTATCATAAAAATACTTCAAATGACAATTGTTGATCATAAAGTTATCTACAAAAAATGTATTGATACTTTTTTAATACGAGCCACTGTTTTTGAGATATGACGATTCAAACAGTTGTAATCGTCATAATATGCACACGTTTCCACGCCACCTATGAAGTAGTGTACTCAGCGCGTTTTTTTAACGTGGTTTTCCACGTTTCAAATTTTCTACTCTTAACAATAACAACCGTAAGTAGAATGAAGCGAGTTCTTCTTTTTCGAGCACACCATCTTCGCGAGTCGACACAGATCACATCGAGAAAAAGGTTTCACTTTCGCTATCGTCTTCCGGATATCTTTCTTGTTGGGATCAATGGACAAGTTAGGAGGTTCCCGAGTAGAATTTCAACATTTTTGCAAGCGTTTTTCCGAAACAAGTTGTCGTCCCCATGAAAATGACAACCCTTCAAATTCGAAACTCATGCGAGCCCAAAATTAACGATATATTACCAAAGTTTGATACCTAGCATGAATCAATGATGACCCATCATATAATGTATGGAATCTGCTCAAAATCTGTTTGAAAAAAATCAAATAAAGTAATAGATTATTGAAGCCAACATTTTCAATAATAAAGCAATTCAATATTTCTCCCAGCTTGACTGAATGGAAAAGTAATCAAGAATTTTTAAGAGAAACCGGAATATTTTTCTAAAATGCAGTATGGCAGTACTATGAGTACCCATAAAATTATTTCTTACACAATTTATATTCATTTCAGTTTTTCTATTGTAATGTCATTGTTTAACGTTTTCTTGAAGGTCATAGTAGGAAGTGATATTTTTGAATGTGACATAGTTTTTTATTGAATTGAAAAAATTCGTTATAACTTATAAAAACTACTCACAAAACTGCATATTTTGTATTTTCCAAAAGTTTTTTAAGCTCATAAAAAGTGTTTTCAGGGATAATTCAAGTGATGTTTTACAAAAATTAGAACCGATATCATAATTTCTAGATTACACTGTATCAGTCCAGATAATAAACGTGATATGGCGTGTCTTATCTGAATAGCTATGTAATCAACATTTCCCTTGTTACTACGTACACTTGAATAATGAATAGTACAACAATTTTTCGAAAAAGAATCCTGAGAATAGATGACATTTCAGGCGGCTACACTCAATTTCTCCCCCTTTCTAAAAATAACAACATTTGAATAAAACCGTCTGATGCAAAAAGAGCCTCTTACATCTGAAAGCAAATCATTTATACTTCTATTTCAAGAAACAAGAGTGCCGATATAATGTTCCGAGGAGAAAACATGTAAACTGCCTAAAGCGGCGACAGTTAAACCGATATAAATTATCACCTCACCAAATGCTCACGAAAATCCACAAGACGCAGATGTTACTTGACATACCGATTACACATTGCCATATTCAAGCAAAATTTAGTGCTTGGATCCGGAGAGAAGTCTTTTCGAAGAAAGGTAAGAGACATGCTAACCAGTGGCGTAGTTGAAAGGTACGTGAATTTTGCGCATGCAGAATTCCTTCTCCAACTAATTCTGGAACCTTCTTTCCACCGCTGCTACGAAAACACCAATCGACACACGGAAAACAAAGCTTGCAAATGAGGAATTTCTTACACTTGCGTGCGATTTTTTAGCATGGTTCGCACTGAGTAAAAATAAGGCCTACTTGATATTGTATAGTCCATCGAAATGTTACATTTTTTAGTCCTTAGCGTGCGTTTTTCAGAGGACGCTATTATATTTTATGTGTAGGAGGGTTAGTATACTTGTGATGCTCTGTTTGGAACCTTTGGTGTAGTAACACCCAACACGAAACCGTTATTTTAACACCTCGACAGTTTCGATCACCAAGTGATCATCTTTAAGAGAAAGATCAAGCTAAACATACTAACAAAGTTATCCTTATTTATACCATAGATGCTTTTTCTAAGTACCTGCTCCTTAAGTGTCTTAAATTGATTTCACAATATTTTCTTATCTACTAGTCACTAGTTAATTTTACAATGTGTCCTTACATAATAGTCAGGTAAATATAATAAGTGAAATATCATTTTAACAAGCTATATAGTATACTATTAAGTATTGGTCCACCATCGTTATTCATAATATTATTATGTTTACTTATTTCTACACTCTAATAGGCATCTAGATGCCAGTTGTTATTAACTTGTCTAACTAATCCTAATGAACTGAAGTCTATGGAATGGTTTTGTTGCAAAATATGATGGGCGACTGCTGATTTTCCAGGTATTCCATATTTTGAATGTGCTAAGTGTTCCTTATATCTTATTTTAATAGATCCATTTGTCTGTCCATAATATTTACTTCGCAGTACTTACATTTGATTTCGTAAATTCCAGACTTTTCCGAAATCCCCAATTTGTCTTTTGGATTTCCTAAAAGGATCTGTAGTGTGTGACTTGTTTTAAAATCCACCTTCATACCTAGTTCCTTGAAAATCTTTCCAAAGTTCTTCGTGTATTGGTGGTATGGAACTGAGATGTCATTATCTTCGTTTTTGTCCTTTCTTCATTGTTAACCTAAACTTCTTCTTAGGTTAGTATAAGGTTATAAAATTATCTTGAGGTGGGATGAGGTGAGGTCCCACGACAAGAGTAAAGGTAATCGCATTGCCGACTCTTTAGCCTAGGAAGCGGTAGACTGAATTTTAGGACTCAGTGGCACCTACGGCCTGATTACTTCGACAATTGCGGAACTAGACAAGTGTTACACCCATGCTCAATCTCTAAAGAGATGTCATGGAATCAAAGGATGCAATCTTGCCAGGAACACCTTGGGCGACCCTGGGAAGCTGGCGCCAAAAAAATATCAGGCGATGACCGGGAAAAATCTACGCTTAACATTAGGATTTCTGACTGGCCACTGTCAACTAAGGAAACACCTCCTTAATATGGGGCTAGTGGACACACCTCTCTGCAGGATGTGTGAACAGGAAGATGAGTCTGTCAGGCATGTCCTATGCGAGTGCCCGGAGTTATCGTCAATGAGAGAGTGTGTGTTCGGCGAGTCTTGGCCTACACCTGCTGATATAAAGGAGATGTCTTTCAGTGACCTGTCCACCTTCCTGAAAAGGACAGGATGGACGATGGCCTAGGAGGACAACTCCTCGGAAGGATGTACAATGGGTCACATGTGGCCTAAGTGCTGTGGGCTTACACTCACCCTCCCTACTCTACAGATACAGAAGGTTAAGTTGAAGTTTGTAGGTTGGCAAGCCTTGCCCCACCAGCTGTCATCTTGGAAAAGAGATGCAAAGGATTTTCGCGCTGTATCACGTGAACTAGCAATCCCATAGAAAATTTTATGGAACATTATTTGTTGCAAATTAATTTATCTACAAATTTATTGCGATTACTTTTCATCGTGAAATGGAAAATGACGTTGAATTATATTCAAGGGTTGAGTTTCCTGCCCATCCCATAGAAAGCGTCTCCGTAGTGGGAGGTGACATCACCTTCACCATCTGTAGGACAATTCTCACCTCATAAAAATCACAGTTATTAATGCTATTATCATTTATAGTTCCAGTAACTTTTTTTCAATATCTATCACTAATTGATATGGGACGCCCTGTAATAAAATTCTATTGAATCTATAACAGTCTTAACTTACTAATTTATTTGTTCTTACGAAATTGAAATTATGAATTATGTATTCAATTTTCTTATTCAGTACCCAATTATCTAGCAATCAAAAAATGTTTCAAGAATAATTTGAATATTTATAATATTTGTTTTAGAGATAAAATCAGAGAATGAAGCAACTAACACAAATAAGCAGTGGTTTTCTCATGCTTGAATCCAGATTCATATCTTTCTTGGACGTACAGTGTTTGATTTATAATTATTATGAAAATGCATGAAATAACTAACATTCTACAAGGATCGATCAGAACAATGGCGGTGAAACTGATTCGAAATTCCAACCAGTTCAAGTTTAAACGAGAGTAATTGTTCGAAAATTTCGGCTGCTTCATTTCTTAATGTGATGTGAAATTATAGTTGTTATACGATTTCGATGTAACAGTTCAATTGGAAGATTAATGACTATATGCTTAACTTGTAATTTACCGCTTGTAAAAGTATCTTTGAAACATTTTAATGACTGAATTTCATTTCGGTTATTGGATAAGTTAACCAACAACACATAATGTTACCTGGCGCCCAACAAGGCATATTTTTTTCATTATTTTCCTTTCCCTGTTGTGAGAATTCACTTCAATGCTTATCTTGTGATAGTGCAAAATACTTCTTTGGTTCAATTATAATGATCACATTTACAATTCAATTATCCTTGACGATGATTAAACAATTTTCATGAAATTTTTTGTTACCTCACTCAATTGGTTGATAGTGAATGAGATAACAGGAAGAATTTGTTGAACAACAGTTCTTGGACAGTACTGGACAGAATTAAGAACATCTCAGTTATATCAAATCATCCTTTGGATGTTATAAGAATTCTATTACCAAACGTTTCGTCACTTCACGATATGAGTAAGTGAAAAAGTCGATTGGAACTTCTAGGACCAATGGAACTTCATATACCAATGGAACTTGTAGTACCAATGGAAGTTCTAGTACCGATAGAACTTATAGTAGCAATGGAACTCCTAGTACTGAACGTTTCGTCAATTCAAGATAAAAGTACACTTTTAAAGATATTTTGATGATACTACCTAATCCTCTTTTCATAAATCTTGTACACGGTGAAATAATCATTGATATTCTCTTGGTTTTAAACCATCCACAATCTGAAAAATGAATGATTATACATCAATGAAAAATCTGCTCGAGTGTGATCGAGCTTTAGTTATTGTTTAGTTATTAGTAAATATAAACCTTTGAAGAGTCGAATTAGTCATAACTTGTTGTATTTATAAATTTTGCCCATGAATAAAATAAATGATAGAAAAAAATTACAGACGAAGATATCGGAAATTAAGTGGAACCTTCACCTTGCGTGGAGGTTCCACGTAAGGTATTTACATTTCAAAGTATTAATTATAATACTGAAAGCAACAATTATTTCAAGAAGTCAACAGCAGATGTTGGAATAGTTCTGGATCTAGATCTCTACAGTTATCTACTGGATATATGATGGAATCGGCCGATACTTGATGAAAATCCATAACTAACGTATTCTAAAAACACTTTATCGTGTGATTATCACTAGATAGTTTTACAAAAACGCAACACGTGTTTCGCCATACAATGGCTTCCTCGAGCGTGTCTTAATAACTAATTCTACACATTAAATGCTATATATACCTTATTCTACAATTTGAGGTACCTGAAGATTGAGTTCCAGAAAGAGCTGAATTTGATCAAACAAATCGCGGTTAATAACGGTTACAAAGTAGATATTATAAACGCCATTCTTACCAAAAAATTTCAAAAGCAAGCCATGGACTTGGTCTACCCATATTCAAGATGCGATAACGTCAGTTATAGGACATTGGCATATTTGGGTGAACCAACCAGGAATATCGCCCGTTTTTTGAAGGAAGAAGGCGTAAACGTGGCTTACAGAACGAATAATAGTGAGTAAGTGGTAAGTAAATTTAGACAAATTACTGAGTAATGAAATAACCTCTAAATACCTATTTTTTTCTTGAGTATCCAAAAATCAAAAAGTGCTATTTTGCCGTTTCTTTTTTTTGTTAGCAGTTTGCAAATGAATATACTACTCCTCACTATTCATCGATTTTAAATTCTCTCCTGTGTGATTCAAAAGATGAATATCCTGGACTATTCCTGGACTATTCAACTCAGCCTCATGAGGATGAATGCAAAATGAAATAGACCTATTCTAAATGGGAACGGGTAATAAGTAATATAAAAGCTTGATTGTCTTTAGACTTCTGAATTTTTGACTCATGCGTTTCAGACAGCCTAAGGGTTTCTGGGCCTTAGTGATAATAGAGGTAAGTTATTCCGAATTCGCCAGTCTCTGATGAGACTTTATCAATGATTGTAGTACTAACTGTAGTCGTAATCGACGAAACTTTTCGTTTTACTATAGCCACTTATTTAAACTTAATGAAAATGTATTTTTAATTGTCCATTCATGCAGTGTTATAATATCTTCATCTAGTTTTCCGAACAGACATTTAGATTCAGAACAGACATTGATGAAAATGATAAAAATCAGAGGACCAATGTTGGATCCCTGCAGAATTCTAGACTCTGCCAAGGACTAGTTAGACTAACTGAATATCTATGCTGCAGGTAGTTGGTCATAAGACTATTTTCTACAGTGGGTAACCCACCAAACCTAACCTAACCTAACCTGAGTATATACAATCCAGCCATGTCAGATGTAGAGATTCCCTTTAATTAGGGGATAATCAAAAACGTTTTTCTGAATAGATTCAATCTTCAGCGATTCAAATCCAATGTGAATCGCTATTTTCGTACAGACACCGCTCTTGAAGGATTTTCTTGTATTGCTTGTGTTTGGTCCTTGAAAAACAGGCATGTATGCAATCCACATGTATACAATCAACAAAACATGCCAGTCAAACTTAATTCTGAAATTATTTGGTGGAATAGGGATTAAGATCATGATACAAATGTATCATTCGAATCTTCCCGTGTGTTCATTGACAAATTTGAATAGAATACAGTTATTTCGATTCAACTATAATATCTAGACATATATTTTTGTGAGTAATGATGAGTAGTGAAAAAATATAGTACAATTGCCTTACATTATTTTCGTAGGTACGCAATAACTTTTTGGGTGAACTTATCACTTTGACTTGGCAGCTCGTATGGCCTCGTTTATACTCGGCCACCTAATATTTTACTGTTGTAAACGAAGGAGCAGACTTACCTAGAGTAGAATCCAGTTCATTTTTATTATTGGCTGGGCTGAGGCCTTTCAAATAAAAATGTTGTACCAATAATGATGACCAATTTTCTCTATTTCCACGAAAACGTTCGATATTGATGGCAAAACAAATACTATCCAACGCCGCGTCTTCAAATTTAAAACTAATGCTTTAAAGCACAAGAAGCACACACAGCGAGGAGAAACCAGCAAATCAGGAATAGCAGACCATGTTTGGACCCATCAACACAACATCGAGTGGTCCCAAGCTGAGATCTTGCACAGAGAGGAACATTGGTTCAGGAGAAAATTTAAGGAAGCCGCATACATGTTGTCCAACAACGTATTCAGCCAGGCCAGCGTAGATATACGAAACATATGGAAACCCATCATCAAACGAAAAATGATCAACTCCCGCGGTCTTCTCTCACGGAATCAGTGAAGCGGAAAATGGAAAACAGAGAAAGTGAAAGTATTTCAACGACCTATAAAATAGTCATCTCTCGGAGGAATCAGTCCAGTCATCACCCGAAGATGATTGTAGATACCAACAATCGAAACGTCGTGAACTAACGTGACTTGGAATCTCTACACTTTTTTAATTTTTTTATTATTTTCTTTTTCATTCCTTTAATTTTTATTTATTCAATTATTATATTTTTACTTGTAGGTTATTTCACTATCATTTCATTTCAGGTTTATTGTTGCTTAATATAATTGTTATTTTCAACTATTCTTTTTTAATTATTTTTTTTAACTTGTTTCAGGGATTTCAAATCATTTTATATAGTAGACAATGGAAGTCCGAACTAGTGAAATTTAATGCTTTAAAGATTGTGTACTTTCTAATACCGTGATATATATCAAACAACTACTGCCATCTATAGGTCAGGCCGGGCACTTGTGGGACCACCCTGGTAACAAAAGAGTACTTCAATACAAAAAGTACTTCCAACATTTTCTCGAATAATATATGGCAGTCATCACTCAGCTCCTGTTTTATGAAAGTCCTGCATTGAAGATCCTCTAGAAACCGCAATATCCGTAGCTCTCCTCTTTTGTTCTTTGAAGAGCCATCAGTAGTGTATCTACGATCTTTCAACGAGAAAACTTCCATTCACTTTCAGCGATAAGTGGCGAATGTGCTGTTAATGCCGCTACAAATGAGGGTGGGGTAGTATCTGAACGAAAATTATTACAGATTGAGAGCTGCCAACAGTATTTATCAAGGCGTCTGGCTGGTGATGGAGTATTGATTGGGGCCAAAAGTTCGGAAAGGGGAAGCTTGGACAAAATAAATATTATTCAACAACGTCATGGGGAAAAACACGTGTTCTTTTATGAAGACAGGCTAGTTTATTTGTTCGAGTCATTGGTATTGAGGAAATGAACAGAATCTTTCCAGATATATCTTGTAGAGTAAGTAGCTTATCTGGTTTACAAACAGATATAAAGATATTCATTTACTAACATAATTTTGCGTGTAGCGTTTTTGTTGCTATAATACAATCTTTGAGTGAATGTGTGAATAGAACTAAGACAACAATACTAAACGCAACGTAAAACTTCATTATCTACAACACTATAAAGAATCTGCAAAAGAATGGTTGAATGATCATTATATCCATCGTTAGACTGGTGATCTCCAAGATTCACAGATTTGATACTGTTAGAATTTTATTACGAAATCGTTTCAAGTCTTGAGTTTATAGAACCTAACCAGACTTCATTGAAGGAATTATGGGAATCAGGAATGAAAAAAGAAATGTATATTTGCATATGTATATTGAATTGAAAATTAATTATTCATGTACTCTGAGAAATACTCATTAGAGCAGTCGATTAGAACTGCGGATTTTTCCAGCAGTAACATAGTTTGGTGTCTGTTTTTTTGTGTTTCAAATGTTCAGAGCGACATCAAATGTTCTCCTTGACACTCATTTGCTCAGTTATTCAATAAGAAATAAATAAAACGGCTGAGCCTATTCTGTTGAAATATGTTAAAATCTGTTTTTCCTGTAACCAGCTGTCGCCCCCCTACGAACGACAACTCTCAAATGTCGAAACTTGTGCGAGTTAATAGTCTAGGTCACCAGATCCTTTTTTGAAACTTCTGTCCAAGGGCACCGAAAATGGGCTTGTTTCATGTTATTGAAAATGATAGTGGTTTGCTTATAGACTGATCGAGTTAGGGGTATATTATACTTATCAAACTTAATCGGTCCCATGATCTCTTTATATTTGCTGAAAAAAGAAGAAATAGAAAAGCAAGAATTTAAATTGGCCGCGTGTCTGTTGACGAATGAAATTGATCGTGTCTACAGCGGTGTTGCCAAGTGCCAATCATCTTAACAGAAATACGAAGTTATGAAAAATACATGAGAATTGATTTATTAGGGTTCATGAGCCTTCGAGAACCATTTGAAAATGTAGCTCGTTGAATTCTATTTAGAACCATGGTTTTCGAGTACTTTTTATTTACAGTTATTTATTTTCCATGAATTTATACGTTAACGGGTTCATATACACTTCCATTATTAAAATTTCAGTGATATCAACATGTAAATGTCTACTGCTAGAGATATTCCAAAAATAATATTTTTTTGCGTTTTGTATCATTTGGATCCCATGTATAATTGATTATCCCTTCTAATGCATTTGATACACTTTCTTCTTAGATTAAGTTCTCGGAAGTGAGTATGATTTTACTTTGAATCATGAATGAATCAGAAACTGTTTATACGCTCCGTGAATTTTACAATTTGGCGATGTTCATTATTTGTATTGTTCCTATTGGTCAATCGAACAAGAAGCGGGACTAGGCCCGTGACGTCACAAACCTAAAAAATCTGATTTTTAATAATTAATTACGGGAAAACAACGATATTTAGAGAGCTGAAACAAAGTACACTATTTTTCAATTTGAAATTACTACCAAATGAACTGTAAACAAAAAATCATGGAACAAGCCCATCATGATCCAGGACTCATTCGATTCAGAATGACCTCTAGCAACTTTTTGAAAAATTTCAAAAGGGGCTCGAAAAAATGGCAAAAGTTATAAAGAATTCGGTAAAAAAAGGGGAGGTTTGTGTTTTTGAAAATATGTCGGAAAATATAAAAGATATACGAAATTTAGAAAAAGATCTTTGAAGAGGAAGAAATTTTCTAGAAGTCCCACCTCCCGGAACTCTACCACCAATATTTATAATTTTAATTATAACAATATAAATTTAATTTGAACAATAAAAATGATTATAACCCATTAAATATCATTGAATTTCACATTCCTTCCAGACACTTGAATGAACGAAAATCCATAGAAAAAATTTTTCCCGTGATTATTTTATTAGATATACTTTATTAAATTAACTAATTGTTACAAGTTTTTAATTTAAATAAAAACCTCGATGACTTGCAAACTAAAAACCTCAAATTTGGTTCTTTTCGAAAGCCTTCAAAAAAGATTCCCGTTAGAAAAATTACCAATTTTTAAATTAGATATTTTAAATTTTCATGGGGAGATTTTTAACAGTGATGAATATTATGATTTTGAAAACAGTATCATTTCTTAATAAAAAAATTGTATTGCTTTCAAAAACGTATTTGTTGATTAAAATTTTTTTCTACTGAATATAAATATCAAGAAACGTTTTTTTTAATATAATAATTTCTATTTCTCTTTGATATTCTGAACATTTTTTTTTAATTTATATTTTATTTATCTATTCAATGAACAAATTAATTTTTACGATATAGTTTTCAATACTACAAACGAAAACAAAAACAACCATGTGTCACATTTTGTGTAAACATTTTTTTTCTATTTTGTACGTTTTTTTATATTGTTCTTCTTTACTCAAAAAGTGGCACATGCTTGTTTTTGTTTTTTTAGTAGTATTAAAAAAATATATCGTAAACATTCATCCGTTTGAACAAATTGTTTATTGAATAAATACAGAAATAATAAATTAACAATAGTTTTTTTTTCAGACTATCAAAGAGAAATAGAAATTATGATTGCAAAAAATTGTTAGTAGTCATATTTAGTAGCAAAAAAATTTGTTGATCAACACATGCGTTTTTAGGTAATAAAAAATTTTTCAAGAAACTATTTTATTTTTAAAAATCATAATATTCATAATTGATAAGTATCCCTCCAAAAAAATTCAAATATCTTATAAACAATACATTTGTTTCAAGGATCTTTTTTCAAATTTCGGATATCTTCAACATATTCTGAGATATTTTCAAAAAACCAAACCCTTTTTTTTGTACTAAATTATTCAACACTTTTGCAGTTTTTTCGAGCCCCTCTTGAAATTTTTCAAAAAGTTGCTAGAGGTCATTCCAAATCGAATGAGCCCTGGAACATAATTTTCCGTACCCTTGGACAGAAGTTCCAAAAAAAGGATCTTGTGATCTAGACTATGAGGACTAACGACTATTAACATCATCAATGGAGATTTGCCTCTCTTTTGGCCAGTATACTTCCAAGTCATCTAAATTAATACAAAAGAAATTTTGCAATAAGTAACCTCGAAATAGACACGGATGATTACAAACTGAAATATCAGCTGTCACATATACCGACTACATGGACTACATGTACCTGACTACCTTCTCGAAAGCAAAATAGTAATGAAATGTGAATGGGTGTTGTAACCGGAAACATGCCATTGCTATATCCTTTGAACGTTTCAATTGATAAATGTATTACAAAAGACTACTGTGATTTGCTTACTCTATAAATATATTGCTCGTCCTCATAGCTACATATAGGACTCACTACACCTGCTTGATATATTTCACAGTATTTGTTTTGTTTTTGCCAGTGTTAGCGATTTCAGGCATTCCTTCAGATGAAAAAAATATATTCTACAGTGTGGTCCAAATGTAACAGCGGAATTAAATTTTCACACTACTGACAGTACTTCACAAAATTGTCAAATAGAGTGAGAGGGTTGCACCTCGTTTGAGAGGTATTCCTATTGTTTAAAGAATCATGTAATATTTTTAGGTTGATGATTCAACGAGAAAATTAGATGGAAAATTTGAATATCATACTGCAACTGTGCAATATGATTTCAAAAATTTTCTGAGAGATTCAAATTGAAAGGGTTATTTTTTTGGAGTTCTTTCACCCTCCATTCTCTACAGATACAGAGAAGCCCTCCTGAAACTGCTACCTTCATATAAACATTGAATTACACGAAAGAAAAATTCTGAGATATATATGTTAGTTAAGGCAATTTATCCTTGAATTGTGAGTGACGCACATCTTTTTCATACCAATTCAATTATTTGCTTTGATATTTATAATACAACCAGTAAATCCAAATATTTTTTCATCACTAGCCTCATTCGAAATTTAACTTTGGCATAAACTTCTATCAAATTTCAGTTATCTTCTGGAACGATTCTTAAACTACCGAAAACAGTTACGAAAAAAATGTACCTGCAATTTTCACATAAACCTCGACAATGCTTCAATCCAGGATAAAAGTCCAACTGATGTTGTGTAAAACGTGTGTTAATTGGATGGATGATGTGAAAATTGAATTGATACCTCATGAACAATTTTAATTTCTGATGTATAAATCAGAAAAACCGCTATTTTTGATAAGATAATTTGTGGTAAAAGTTTAATAAATCTACTTGTGATGCACTGTTTGAAACTTTTGGTGCATTAATGAATATTACTGAAGTTTTTTTCCAACACCAAACCGTTATTTCAACACCTCGACACGTGTTTCGATCACCAAGTGATCATCTTCCTTTACAGAAAAAAAAACAAGAAATCGCATTGATACGTACCTAATCAAAAGATACAACAACGTTTAGCAGCACACATTTTCAATAAAAGATATCACAGGCCAAAAAGTATATCGATATACTGTCGGTAGGATTGTTCATAATGTTCATAAATCATAATAAGTTATAACTCAGACTGACTTTTGAACAGACCTGAGGAAGCTAATGAATTGTAAAACACGTGATACGGTTTTGTAAACGGTTGTAACTGTTCAAATGTCGGAAACAGTTATTTGCACTAAACGCAATGAAGAACACTGGAAGGCGTTGCATCATCTTCAATGAATATTAAGAAACTGAAAAAATACGTTATTATTATTAATTGAAACCGTGGAACTTCAATTCATTCATAATTCTAATATAAGAATTTATTCTTGGAAAATTTTAATGTTTTCAATTGAAATATGCCCCCAATACCACTATGTAATACTTTCAAACACAACCTTTTCAAAGATTGATATTTTATGAAGTTGTACAGAGTTGTATAGGGTGTTTTGTATGTCTCGAATTTGATGAATGGGGTTACATGAAAAATGTTTTGTACATCAATTCTGTGAAACATGTTCTTCATTACGAATCAGTAGAGAGTTGTCCTGAAAATCTTGAGAAGGAAATTGGAATAAATAATATAGGAAACACTTGCTACATGAATAGCATTTTACAAGTGTTGTTCATGACAAATAATTTCATGAACGAGGTTTTAATGATGAACGAGAATATTTCCTACTCATTCACCAAACTCAAACACCTGTTCATGCAACTGCAGTTTCGTAAGAATGTATCATCTTTCCCTCCAACCGATTTTCCGTTAGAAAGGGGTTCTTGTTGAATACTCTTCGTGAGCAAAACAATAGCAGAATCAATACTCCTGACTGCTCTGGATTGAATGATTTCGTACAGTCTATCTCGTCTTGTGTTTGTAAATCTTTTGCTAGAAAAATCCTCACTTGTTTACTTTGTAGTACATGTTCAAGACGTAGCGAAAACAAACGTATGTGAATTTCTGGAACTTCAACTAGCGTTTCCTAATATGACTAATAACCAGTCCGTGCAAAGCTTATTATTAAATCATCTGGAAATAGAAATTTTAACAGGTGATGATAGACTGTATTGTCAAACATGCGCCAAACTAACTGACTGTAATGAGAAAACAAGTATAGCTGATGCACCAGTCAATCTAATAATAACACTGATGATCTTCAAATATGACTCAACCTCTGATGGAAGCACCAAACTCTTACGAAGGTTCGAAAAAGATGAACACTTCAATCTAGCAGAATAATAATCTTCATGCAGTCATTGTTCACTGTGGTTCTGGCGTTGAATCTGGTCAATATTACGCCTTGTTCAAAAACGAAACGGACTGGTTTAAATTTGACGATAGTCGTGTCACTAAGTGTTCTGGCGATGTACTGAATCTATTGGAGCCTTTGGAGACACCCTACATTTTGTTTTATGAGAGAGAGAACATTGGCAGATCAAGATCTTGAGATGATGTGGTGCTGCAGGTTTTTCCGGATTTTCCTTCACCTGAAAAAGCAAATGCGCCACTGGATTCAATGAAGATGCCCCGGAGCGCCAATTAATTTTTGTTGTGGTTTTATAATTTCATGATTTGTATTTTGTAAATGTTAATAACATGAAATATTACCAATTCTGTATTATTCTTCATTTTTGAATATACTCACAATTGATTTATAAGAAAATGACTTGATTACTATATTTTCACCTGGATAAAAACAGAAATTGGCGCCAAAATCAAAATTTGGTATAAATGATATTCCATCCAAAACAGTTGTTTACCCTTTGCCTAACGAATAATTTATATGTATAGTACTTGAGGGCTATAAAACTCACACCTAATAAATGATCCATAAATTCCGAGAAATAAAAAATTAGATGATAGTAATAGTTATTGGGTCCTCCCATTCACTAATACATACCATAATTAAACTGTCACTGTTTAATTATCCCCAATAAAACCCTAATATCGCCCCATTTGTTGCACCGACAAAAAAGAAGAATTACCATATCAATTACTGGGTTAGAACCCAACTCTGACCGAAAAAATAAACGTTTCCTACCAACCATCATCTGACAACTCAATATAACGACCTCTTGAATTTTATAGTTCATAATTAAACTCGCTTCAAACGAAATAGTCGACTAAATAGGCATCAGTGCCACTTTATGGTCGAGTAACCGCGTTAATATAATTATACAAAATATGGAAATGCAGGTTCATCACCATTTAAAATTGAACGTTAGATTGAATAAAAGCGATAATTTCAACTCGACCATAATAGTGTGCGTGCTTTAGAGATATTTCCAACTTCGATGATGTAGAGAAACAATTCAGTCGGCTATGGCCAACTATTTTCATATCTTCTAACACGTTTTTCCACTTGAAAAGAGAGTGCCGTAATGCACTGTTGCTCACACATCGTGGTATTACGATTAATTTTTAAATTTCCCTTCACCTTTAGGTATAAATGCTGCCAAAGAGCTACTAGAAAGATTTTAAATGCCTTTTACATCACCTTTTCGCATAACTTTTTCATCATTCTTACATCTCACTTCAGTATTTATAGAGAAATTCACTCATTTATTATGATTATTTTCATACTTTTTTCCATACTTTATTATCAACATACTCAATTTATTTCTTCAGTAATTCACCACAATAAAAACAGTTCCTTGATGTTTTGCTGCATCGATTCTTGGTAAATTTTGAAGTATATGAAAGAACAAATAAAATTAAAATGAATAGCTAGAATATCAGTTATATTAAGCAATAAATAAAACGTGAAATGAAAATACAATGAACTGAATTGTGGTATCACATCATCACAGTTATTAGCGCCCAGTATAAAGTGTTTAGAAGAAACAAAATATATAATAATAATAATAATAATAATATTTTATTGGTTCTTCTGGATCATAACTCGATGATATAGAACAAGTCAGTGTAATATGATATAAATAAACTTATAAAAAAGAAAAAAAAAGAAAAAAAAAAAAGAAAAAAAAATATGTACATATAGGATATGAACATATATATATGAATATATATAAAAAACAATGTGTATGAGGTTGTTGATTGATTTGTCAAAGATTAATATAGATAGTTGTCAAAACTTCGCGAGTATATTTCTATTGAAGAAGTTATTAGTAGTTGATTGCTAACTACAATTGGTGACCCCGAAAAAGAACATTAACACTGTCTTCAAAAAGATGGTTGAACTTCTGTAATAACTAAACAAAGATAAAGTTACAAAAATCCTACGTCATTTCGATATAGACACTAATGGAGCAGTATCAGATTTGAAAATCAGAGTAGAAGCAGAAATCATCAAGAGGTATCCCGAGTTTGCGCATCCGAAAGACTTTGATTTCACAACTGTGCTGAATCAATTATACAATTATGAGTATTCAAGTAGAGCCCCAACCAGTCGAGACTGTATTACAGCGAAAGTGGATGGTATTGCATTTTTATGCATTTAACTTATGGAACAGTTAAGAAATGTCAATAAGAAAAGAACAATAAATCTAATTTCAGTACCAACATTCAAGTTCCCAGTCGAGATGTGAATATTATTCAGACTGAACCAAAGAAAACAAAGATTGCCTATACTAACAAATTGATAGAGAGAAATCAGCATGGTTTCGTACAACAAATCTACCATATTTAAATCAATATCACTGTACGTACCTGGACAAGCAAAAAACAAGTCGATGTTGTATATTTAGACTTTCAACAAGCCTTCGATCAAATATACCATTAAGTTCTTCTCAGCAAATTAACAAAATTGGGGCTCTCTAACCAACTGCTTACTCTAATTGAATCATACCTAGTTAACAGAAAACAATTCGTCTAATATGAATCTTTCAAATCAGTCCAGTATGTAGTTACAACTGGAGTACCACAAGGTTCTAATCTTGGACCTCTTTTATTTTTTAATTTTATTAATGACTTGGCAACCTCTTTGAATACTCTTAGCCTACTATTTGCAGACACGACCTGAAAATATAATATATAATCAACGACATTACTGACTGCCAATGTGAACAATATGAATTAGATGTAATCAAACTTTGATGTAATAATAATAATCGTCTACAACTGAACCTATCCAAATGTGAAATAATATCATTTACAACAAAAAATTGAACTTTAATGTACGATTATTCAATCAACAAAACTACAATCAACTGCGTACATGAGAAAAAAATCTTGGTATAACATACGCCAGTAAATTAACATTTACAACACATATAAGAAATATGACTGCTGATGCAAATAGGATGCTTGGATTCATTTACAGAAATGGCAAAAACTTCAAAAGTATTGCCACCTTAAAATTGCTATATTTTACGTATGCCAGATCTAAGTAAGAGTATGGCTCTGTGTTATGGAATCCAGTTTATTACTACCAAAAAACATCAATTGAGAGCGTGCAAAGAAAGTTCCTAAAATACTTATGTCTAAAGGTTGATGGTTAATACCCCACGAGAGGCATCGATTATAACATTTTGTTGACACGATTTGGAAAATAGGAGAATTATCCTTGGTATAAAATTCCTGCATAAATTACTAAACAACAATATTGACAGTATGGTTCTTTGACCAGAGATCAATTTCTTAGTACCAAGAAGTGAAGGTCGACACAATCTGAAATTCTATTGCGAAGCATCACGCACAAATGTTATGCTACGATCACTATTGAATTTTATGTGTAGCAGCTTCAATAAAATCTGTGAACACTGCGATAATAATTTCGACTCTCTGAACGCCTTGGTATCTTGTATCCACAATCACTTTTAATAATACTATAAATAACATTTGTGCCAGTACTGCTACATTGCATGATTTGTAACTTTATGTGTTTTATACTCAATTTTTTATTCCTCTTTTGGAATTCTAGTTATACGAATTATTATATATACTTTGTTTTAGCATTTACGTTTATACATTTCTATATTCCATTATTTTTATTATTTATTTCATATATATACTCTGTAATAATAGTATTTCCTGTAACTGAGTACTCCTGTTGGAAATAAATCGCATTTTTTTATCAGAAACAATAAAATTTGGAAAAATCCTCTCGAAGTTGGACTGTAGTATTGCTAAAGAAAACTCGAATTTATTCAAAATTGGAAATGATTTAAATTCTTATGCTATTTCAAAAACCCAATTGATTGAAATGTACTAAATATCGGATGAAAAAAAAATCCTGAGATTATTTGGAGAGTATGAATTGGGTGATAAATAGCCAAGCTGGCCGATTTAGCTTCTGGTCAGATGACAAAAAGTAGCATTATTCTTGCATGGTTGAAGAAGTTGTCAAATTCCGTTTAACAAGTACTAAGAGCTTTTCATACAAAATTAACGGATGATGAATTAATAAGCATGGCAGATGGGATGAGAAATACAGAAACTTGTGCTACTAAATCTTCCACTTCAACAAACTCCTCAGAAGAAAAAATCGATCAGTTAATAGATAAATTGGATGAGAAATATGTTTCAAAATCGAAGTCTAGGGATTGGTCTATATCCCAAACTTCAGATCAAAAACTCGATACATTTGGAGCCCATGAAAATCATTCTGTTATTACCATCTTCAATTAAATGAAAAAGCTAGAAAATGTGTTGAGCCTTGTACTTATGAAGGCAGAAGTGATAAGGAAAACGAGCAAGCCAGTCGTTGATGACTTCAGATCAAAAACTCGATACATTTGGAGCCCATGAAAATCATTCTGTTATTACCATCTTCAATTAAATGAAAAAGCTAGAAAATGTGTTGAGCCTTGTACTTATGAAGGCAGAAGTGATAAGGAAAACGAGCAAGCCAGTCGTTGATGACGACCAACGTTTTTGGCCAGGAAAAGAGTCGTCTTTTCAATTACGATCCTGTTACAAAAAAAGTTCAATGCGCATACATCCATCCGAAAAACCTTTGTATGCAGCTAACGAAACGATAATTGACAATTTTGGAGAACAGATCTTGAAGATTTGGACTGGAAAGAAATTTCAGTTGGCCTTTCATTATAGCCAACGTGAAAAAGCTATAATTCGTGCAATTTCTTTCAAAAAAAATATTTTTCGATGTAATATCTCTTTTCTTTAGGTATCTTCTTACTCGGGCAGGGCACAGAATTGCTCACTATTCTGTGGGCAGGGCTTTATGTAATCCGCGATCTCATTCTCAATTTCATTTCGCCGTCATCAGTTCACCACAGTAAGAAAATCAAGCAGTATTTTCTCAACCTTTTCCGCCTACAATTTCTGTTTGAGAAGACCGATGAGTAATTCTGGCGTCTGGTGACCGACTAAGATAGTGTCAAGTTGTTTTATAGCTACAGATAGCGGACCCAAACGATTCATTAATTACGAGTTTAATTATAGCGAAGAAAGTGGAGGAGTCGTTTTTAGCGTGTTCGACAGAAAACGGAGGGATAAATACGATTTGACACATGAAGCTGTAACCGGGATATAATTGGAAAAGAACCCTCACTAATCTTACGGAAATTGCCTTTCGGTGATAAGCGATGAATTTTTCATCTGTTCTCGTTCAGCAAAAGCGTGGGAGAAATGAGTGATCTCCGCTGAGTTGGCCTTACTTAAAACTATGATTCGACGAAAAATATTATTTAAGATATGAAGATGAATACGTAGCTAATTTCAAAAACTACCCTCACGATTTGATGTTTCGCTAGCACAGTAGCTTTGTCAAGTGATCTGAATACTTCAAGTTGTTTTTACATTGATATTTATATACTACAGATAATCATAATTGAGACTACCTCCAAAAAATTACCTGAACCTCTACCTAAGGCACCTGTTCAATTATGATCACTTGAAGCATATTACCTCACATCTACATCAATAATAATTCTTTTTCTGTTTTTGAGAAAACAAGTTCAATAATGGTGATCTATTCAAATCTAGTTGGTCATTCATAAAAATGTTTGAATTTTTAAGTTTATTAATTTTCATTGCTTTCAAATAATTCAGTTTCAAACCTTTATTTTCTATGTGCAAAATTTCGAACTCTTCGTTAAAAAATATGATTTTCTTCTAGAAGATGATTTGAATATGTTGAATTTCTTTTTTTAATTACATAGCTCGTATGATGTTCCTGGATTCGATTCCTGAACGTTCTGCCAGTATGATCAATATATACCTTAGGGCACTCCTGATTTCTCGAATTTGGATGTTTTGTCTTTATTATTTTTAACAAACTTTCCCAACGTAATACTTGATCTATATGCAATTTTAATATCTCTTTTCCTCAAAAATGAAGCCATTTTTTCCGTTGGTTGTCCAAAATACGTTGAAGCTCTGATCTTTTGATTATCTACCTTATCAATAGGAAAAACGTCTCGAATCGCTTTTGCGTAGACTTTCTTGGCAAATATTTTGTTCAATAATTCGGCTGTAAGCCCATTGTTAACCGCAATTTGCTTGATGATATTAAGTTCTTTATTGAAATTATCTATTGAAAGAGGAACATTGACTAATCTGTGAATCATGCTATTATAAGCTGCTTCTTTGTATTGATTCGGATGGGTAGAATCGTAATCTATAGTAATATCTGTTTAGGACGGTTTGTGGTAAATTGAAAAATCATGTTTGTTGTTACTTCTACTGATTGTTGAGTCCAAGGAATTGACTGAGTTGTTTGCTTCTATTTCAATAGTGAATTTAATGTTTTCATGAATTTTGTTAATATTCCTATGAAAAGTATCTATTTTCCTCTTAGTACCTATAAAACGTACCAAAACGTCATCCACATATCTATGCCAATACAAGAAATTCTTAATCAAAGGATGTTCAAAGATCGACTTCTCTAGATTATTCATGAAATTTTCTGCAAGTAAGGGGCTTAATGGATTTCCCATAGTTGAACCTTTTGAGGAGGAATAAATATTGTTGTTAAATTGAAAATAATTTTGTTTGAGATATAACGACAGGTTATGGTTAATTATTTCTCGTTTTATGACTGGGTTCACTCTATTTTTATCTAACAATTCTATTACTAAAGTAATAGTATCATCAGGAGGTATGCTGGCAAATAGATTATGCACATCAAATGATAGTAATTTTGCGTTGTCTGATAGAGGTATGTTCTCTATTTTATTGATTAAGTCATATGAACTCCGTAGTCTGAATTTTGGTTGGAAGTTAGAATGGTTCAAGATGATATTGATTAGCCTTTCTGGTAATTTCACTGATGGTGAAGGAATCCACTGGTCTAATTGGATAACTCTGTTTGTGCAGTTTTATGAGTAAATATAATTCACGCCTTTTTCCTTTCAGTAAAACGTAAGTTTGAATTTTTCAAAAAATCTTTCACTTGTCTTTGGAAAGAATTAGTTACATGACGTTTCAGCATTTCAAAATTTCCTATATTCAAGAAATCAAGGGTTTTGTTGACTTAGTCGATTCGTTCAATAGCAACCACAGCCTTTATTTGCTCTAGTCAAAATAACTAGTCACTTTCGTTAATTTTACTGCGTATTGATTTCACAAGTTTCAATTCATTCGTAAAACTACCTACTTTCAAAAAATCTGATTTTATGATATGTGACGCCTGGTGTTTTTTATTAATCTATTCAATGCCCCTCCTAATGCCATTTCTGTTTCGATCCCTACGAATACGTAGCTATACAAGTAGGTATGTTCATTCTAATTAGGAATCATAATATATCGAATATTATATATCAATTGAAAATAAGATGTCGAAACTTAGCTTTGCTACTGACCGCTTTAGTCAGGATTGAGGGGAGAAGCCATCAGCTTCATCATTATCAGCGATACTAAGTAACATTTTCATGGAACGTTTTGAGACAATAAACATTGGGACTAACCAGAATGACCCAGAGATATGATGGAAATATGTTGATAATGTATTCGCTATCTGCGGTCATAAGCCGGATGATGGATTCAGGAGAACCCATGATAGAAGTAACGTAAGAATGGAAGTTGATAAACATTTTTTTAAGGAAAACGCGTATCCAGAGCAATTTGTTGAAAGAGCTCTCAGATATAATACATTTGTGCCAGTGTTTTTCTCAATTCTAGAAACAGTTCTGATGTGCACTTTTAGGTAGTATGTCTTTGAGCTCTCTCAGCGATTACTGATGCACCATGCCATGGTAATCTAAGGAAACAGTCTGCAAAACCTTGACATTTGATAGAACTTGGCTCTCCTGGGCACTTCCATTGGGATGATTGGATTTTAGTTTCGATGTCATAACCATATATCCATTATTCGTCACCAGTTATGGCCCATTCACGCAAATCTGGATCGGCCTTAACATCATTCAACAATTCTCTGAACGATGCTCATGTGACGGTTTTCTTGGTCAAAATTTAGCAATTTTGGAACAAACTTTACTGCCGCACGCTTCATGCCCAAAATTTCCGAAAAAATTGAATGGCATGAGCTAACCGACATGCCAACATCCTCAGCAACTTCTCTAATTGTTAGGTTAGGTTAGGTACAAAGTAAGTGGGTCTATTTGATCCTCCACCGCAACCCGCAAGGGTTTATTGTGGCTTACACTCACTCTCGACCAAATATATCATAGTTAAACCTTACTGTAGTCCAATAACTGTATGATATCAAGCTTCGAAGGATGAATAAACGCCTTGGAGTGAGCCAATCCTGGAAGATTCTACCAGAAGTCCATAAATCTTCTTGCCATTCAGGTGTTCAATAGACCTCGAATATTTGAATTGAAGGGGTTAAATTTTTAGGAGTGATTAATTTTTTTGGGAAAGAAAGTTTTTTGGCTTTCTACTACTCCATCTGATACATCTGTATAGAGTTTCAAATTGATTACTTCCTTCCTTTCTTTAGAAGATTCTCTCATCCCTTTTTTTGTATCAGATCGAATATATTCCACAATTATCATAAATCTAATAATAAAACACGTCATACTTCATGATCCTGGTTTTCCTGAAAATTTAAGTGATTCTGATAAAAATTTGATGAAGAACAACTTTGAAAACTATTGCGATCTCTTTTGGCTCGAAGTACACCCGAAAATACGGTTGAAAAAATGAAAGAGTGTATTAACAATATACATTGTTTCCATGGAAAAAGTTATATAGGTGAAACCTCAAGACCCCTAGATGTAAGAAATGGTCATCGTGAATATATAAAGAGAAGACGGATAACAGGATCTGAGATAAAGAAGAATTAAATATTCTGAAATCTCATGCAATAATATGTAGTGAAACGAAAATGTTCACCAAGGAAGCTCAGGAAAAAAATGAGAAAACTCAAAGAATACGCTTATATATTCTTTCAACAGGTGATAATTGTTTTTCGAATAACTCAATGGAAATGGAATGTTGCCGGTGATATAAAACTAAACTGAATTCTCAGAAAACATTCTGTATGTGTTTTCAAGTATATCGAATATGAAATCCAGACATTTTATTCTTGTGACGTGTGTCGAAGGAAATATAGCTGTTTGCAATTGAGACATTGCACCCAAGTGAATTTTTTTGGGTTTTGAAAACGGAAAAGGACTATTTTCCAAAACGCTGATCATCATTGATCATCAAATTCGTAGGAAAAATTTATGAATACAAGTTACCTACTAATTGGATTCTACATTGATTTATATAACACAGTAACTTTTCGGGATGAACTACTTTGCGAACTGAGGATTAACGAGGTCTTACATTCCAACATGCGATTCCTAATTCGAGAAAGATTTCATAATGTGAGAAAGATAATTTTTTAACATAATTTATCATCACTGAACATCATCACTGACTGAGATGGTCCTTTTCACCAGGAACAGAAATGTAGAAATGTATCGCCCTTAAAACCTTCGGAAATCTTCAATAGCAAACTGAACTTCTCGACAGGAAGCTAACATGGAACTCTCACCTAGAAAGTAGAGCAAAAAAAGCATATGTGGATTATGGGCAATGTCGGTCGACGGTGGGACGCTCATGGGGTATTTCACTCCGTGTGGACACCTGGATCTACACTGCAATAATAAGACCTGTGTTAACGTACGGAACCATTGCATGGGGAGCGAAAGTTTAGAAGCAACGGCTATCCAAAAATTATATCAACTACAGCGACTGGCTTGGTTAAACATCACAGGAGCCATGAGAACAACACCAACCGCGGCAATGGAATTAATTACTGGACTAACCCTTATGGACCTGTACGTTAAGGAGGTTGCGTTAATGACTATGTTACGATTGCGCATGGCTGGTGTAAACTACGAAGTAAGAATAGGTCAATTGAGGCTGAGCCTAAGGCGAGAAGCACTCACTGCGCAACCTCTGCTGCAGGCAAATAGTGATGCAATTGAACTCAGGTTTGTGATTAATGAACCCTACAAAATACAAATGAAACAAAATACTGAGTCAAAAGCTACAAATGCAATACGCATTTATATAGACGGCTCAAAAACCAAAGAAGGCTCAGAATGTGGAATGTACTCCAGATCACTAAGCCTACGGATTAGGTGGGGAATTGGAAAACATGCTAGCGTGGTCCAAACAGAACTGGCTGGTATCTCAATCGCCACAAAAGAATTAACCAGAAAAGGAATTTCTGTCAAAAATATAACAATCTGTACTGATGGCAGACAAGCCTATTAGCCTTGAACAGACAACGTGTTACCTCAGGGCTAGTACTAGAGTGCCACCAAGATTATGCTAAAGCCTCAGTAGATAATAACATTATCCTGAGGTGTTAGCCAAGGAAGCGGATGGACTAAGAATTTTAGGACCCAGTGGCACCTACGGCGTTATGACTTCGACAATTGCGGAACTAGCCAAACATCACACCCATGCTCAATCGATGGGATAGAATCAAAGGATGCAATCTTGCCAGGAAAACCCTGGGTGACCCTGGGAAGCTGGCGTCGAATGAATATCTGGCTATGACGAGGAAAAATCTACGCTTCACAGTAGGATTTCTGACTGGCCACTATCAACTAAGGAAACAGCTCCACAATATGGGGCTAGTGGACACACCTCTATGCAGGATGTGTGAACAGGAAGATGAAACTGTCAGGCATGTCCTATGCGAATGTCCGGAATGTGCGAATGTATAAAGGAGATGCCTCCTAGTGACCTGTCCACCTTCCGGGAAAAGACAGGATGGACGATGACCTAGGAGGAAAACTCTTCGGGAGAATGGACAATGGGTCACATGTAGCCTAAGTGCTGTGAGCCTACATTCACCCCTCCTACCCTACAGATACATTTTGAATATTTAGTAGGATAAACTAGAATGGGTTTTCGAGTTTTTTTTTGAAGTGATGAAATTTAACTGCTTATGATTCAGGAACGTCTAATGCGATTTCAGAAAGTGAATCAGCATTGAATATAGTTTTCAATATTTTTCTATATGAAGTATCGCAAGATATCCTTTCCATTTGGAAAAAAAAATGATTCTCGGCCTCGTGACGGCGACTCAAGAAGTACCTGTTAAATAATATTTTACTATGCGTGAATTGTTTCCGACCTTGATATCTTATCGCATTTAAAAGTTGAGAGCAAGAGAAAACTTTTTTCATCGGCACCGAGTTCTGCCAGCATAAATCAAAGTGTAACGAATTTACTACAAGAATTCGAACCTTCTTCTATATTCCTCCGTCCACCACACGATCCAAAATACAACACAAAACACATCACAACACCCACCAAACATAAAAAATTCTTTACATTTTCTCTGCGTTCAATTACATGTATTACATTCATCAAACCACCACTTTGTATTTCTACTGTCTCAAAAATGTATCGAAAGGAATTACTCCGGCCTGCTACTTACTTGTTTTGTGATGACTGAATTAAAGCCCGCCTTGCTGTACGTACCTGTAACAAAATGAAATATTTCAGTAGAGTAAGTTGTTTTGAAAGGTAATTTATCTGGTGTCAGAGCGGTGGAATTTGTTGCTTAAAATTTCTGGTGTTAACAGCACAGCATAAATGTATCATGATGGATATGACGTTTGGATATTTCAGCCAACGTACGAAGCATTATGAAATGGTTGAACCTGTCTAGACTGAATACATTTTTCACGATAAGTTGTGTGAACCAGTTTTCAAAGAAGTGGCGCTGAAATTTTAATAATTAACAATAGGATATATTCGTGCGTTTTATTGACTTGATAGATTTTGCATAAAGGATAAAGAAAATACCTTTTGTTTACCAGGGTGGTCCTAGAAGTACCCGGCCTGACCTAGACATGTATAGACAAATATATTGAGCAAAAAAACCTGAAATGAAATAATGTGAAATAAAACAAATGAAAAAATAAGAGATTCCAAGTCAAGTTACTTCACAACGTTTCGATTGTTAATATCCACAATCGTCTTCGGGTGATGACTTCACTAATTCATACGAAAGATGACTATTTATGGATCATTCGAGTACTTTCACTTATCTCCGATTTCGTTTTTTCGCTTCACCGATATAGTGGAAGATAACCGTTTGGTGGGAGTTGGCCATTTTTTTGCTGGACTATGGGTTTCCATATGTTGCGTATCTCTACGCTACCTTGGCTGAATACATTGTTGGACAACATGTATGCGGCTTCCTCCTAAACCAATGTTCCTCTCTGTGTATGATCTCAACTTGGGACCACTCGATGTTATGTTGATGTGTCCAAACATGCTCAGCTATTCCTGATTTTCTGGTTTCCCCTCGCTGTGTGTGGGTCTTGTGCTCGGCAATGGGAACATCCAATGGCCTCTTAGATTCACCGATATAGGATTTTCTGCACTCACAGGGTATCCGGTATATGCAATTCTTGGAATCGCAATCCGCGTTTGGTGGTCTGATTTTCGAAATGCTGCTACGGATAGTGGATCCAATTCTTCTTGTCCTTTCCGATAATCCTCTGATGTAGGGAAGTACAAGTACTGGTTGTGACGGCTTCTCTTCCTTGCGAGGCTCCTGCTGTCTTTCAGTCAAAGTATGTTCCATCATGGCTTTGGAGTAGATATTCTGTTGAAGATCATTTTTGATGATGTCTAGTTCCTTCTCGATACCTTCCTTCATATTACAGAGCCCGAAAGCACGGTGTAATGGAGTCATGATGATTCTTATTTTAGTCGATTGATGGTGTTTGCATTCGTGGTTCCAGATACTGTCTCGTGTGAGTGTGTTTTCGGTATACAGAAGTTTCCCACTTAGTGTTGGTCCTTTTCACCAATACATCTAAGAAGAGCAATTCGTTGCGGACTTCCTTCTCCATTGTGGAAGTGATGGAAGGTCTTAGGCTGTTGATGTGTTTCCGGAAGGCGTCTAGTTCAGTATTCCCATGGTTCCATATTATGAAGGTGTCGTCAACGTATCTCAACCAGACACAAGGTTTCTTGTGAGCTTCTTTAATGGTCAGAGTTTCAAACCACTCCATATATATTTTGGCTATGACTGGTGAAAGTGGCGATCCCAATGGCAGTACCTCATCTTGTGTAAAGCATTTGTTTATCAGTTGGAAATAACAGTTTCGTACACAGTATCCTAGCAATTTCATAATTACTTCTATAGGTAAATTCGTTCTATCCTCCAGATCCTCGTCTTCGGATAGCTTCTTCTGTATGATTTGGAGTCCTTCTTCGACCGGAACGTTGGTGTAAAGGCTTTTTACGTCGAAACAGATTAGTTGATCTTCCTGTGTGACCTCAATTGCCCCTAGTAGTTCGACAAAATGCCTTGAATTTTTCACAAAAGACGATGTTTTTCCTAGTAATAGTTGCATTATAATTGTTCTATTTTTATTTGTATTTTATTTCACTGTTATTCCATTACAATTCATTTTATTGATATAATGGGGAATGTTTTAATAAAAGAGCTCTGAAACAACGCATTTTAAACTTATCATTCCAACCTTTTCCTTGAAAAAATTATTTGAATACTTAAAAAAGATGAATGAAATAATGCATTCAACATTTTAAGGGATTCGTTTCTATTTCACCATTTGGCAACATCGGTTGCCAAATGTATGAGACAAACAAAGATGAGACAAACAAAGATGACATATTTCAGAGGCGTGCTGTTCTGTTTACTTATGTTCCGAGTTCCGAGACATTCTGTGACATATGACATATTGTGCACCTAACCTATCTTCCTGTTTATAAATAAATAACAAAACAACTGTTGTTTATGTGGCTTGTGGAGGTGGTATTGAACTATGATTTATATTTTGCCCTAATTGTTGATTCATAAAAATAAGTTTCTTTTTTTAAAGTAGAATATCTAGGTGCATATAAATTAAAGTTAGGTGCTGTTGCCAATATGTCAATTAGAAACTGTAACGGTCTAAATTTACTTGTAAATATTGTAGATATTGTTCGTTTATTTACTATGGAATCGACAGAATTGTCATTTATTGATGACGAACTTTTCGTCACAGCTAGGGACACATCTGGTTTGTCAGTGTGCCCGACCTACATTTTCAAAGAAGTTGTTACGTTTCAATTTAGCACTAGATCAAACTGCTCTTATGTGACCTTTCAAAACCACTACCTTACCTTTTAAGATCTTTATTCAGAGGATATTAACAATGTAATTCAGTTACAAGTTCATTTTATTCATTTAACATCATAGTAATGGGAATCTTCCGTTCCATAGAAAACCATACCTGAAATGTATAAGAATAAATGTATGCTCCCTGACTAACTGCTTTGACCAGTACTTACGCGTTCTCCTATTGCCAATCGACATTGGAGATCCGAAATTCCTCGCTAGGTTGAAATAGTTGTTATTGTTTGTTTCTCAGTTTTCTTCACCTATCATTTTTTTCAGCCGTTGTCTGCCTTATTCCCTATACCTTTCCGAGAATATTTCTTGCATAGATTGTTATTCATCGCTTCCAGAAGGTTTACTGACATATTAGAGCCATATCGCCTGAAAAACAATATTAGTTACCTCTGGGTTTCTGAATACTGTTTGATATTTTCGGTAAATATTCTGCATAATATGAATGCTCTAATATTTGTACTGAAAGGGAAGGTTATGGCGACTTACCTTATATGTTTCTATTCCATCGCATGAATAAGGATTGGTAAATAGTTGAAAATAGGTTGGAACAATATATTTTGTAAATATTCGTAAACAAGGTTAAGAGACAGCTGTTGGTTGACATCTGCCGAACTTTCGTAGTGTCGTTCCGTCGACTTACACCGAACTAGTTCTACAGTTGTTCACGGGTGAGGGATTGATCGGTTACTCAAGTTGTCAAGGGTTGTTTTAGGGTTGCATTGCTTTGAGAAGGAGTTTTGATGGGTCATGGACTTGTTGATGATGTATCAAGTGGCTGTGGAGGAATTGTTAGATTTATGATGTTGTGCACAGCGCCCCCTTGGTGCTTGTAGTGTAGATTGGATGCACTGTGGCAACAACTGGTTAGCTGTCAGATGTGGCATTCTCTTAGTATTTTGGAAGTTAGCCTTCGGTGAGCTTGGTTCGGAGTTCAAAGGGTATCATCAGACTGATTGTAGGATATATTTGGTTGTATTTGTGCCATCCTTCACGGGGATTATTTCTACAAGTCAGGATTGTATAGTGGAAGACTGATTGGTCATTTTGGTGTGGATATTTGCAGTCGGAAACTTAAGCTCTTTTGAGGATTTGTGGTGGATACCGAACTCGTGCCAGGTGGAAGGATTTCCGAAATTAGGTATGTCTGAATCACTGTCGCATCTCTCATGTGATCTTAGCTATGATATCACTTCTTCAATTCTACAACCTTCGTTTCTCGTCTCTAGATTCATAAGAAACAGAAGGCCCTCAGTCACTCATCAAGTCCCAGCAGGACTTCCGTGCAGAACACCGCACACGAAGAATCGTATAGAAAACCCCTTGGCCAGGGTAAGAATTTTACCATTAAATGTGTTTTAAATGATTTTAGTAATTTCTGGTTCCATCGTTATATCTCAACGGAATATTAGTATTGAAGAGAGGTTTCAACACTCATTCAATTTTCTTGATTTTTACGGATCATATGGTTATACAGGGCACCCAAAAATATACTCTTGTTATCTTGCTACTTTGCTTGATGAAAATATACCAGGGGTATTGATTAGTCAAATAGTCCTATTGAATGGGGGTTGAATCTCACCTTGTTTCATCTGATTCTGATTGAGAATTTTCTTCCGTAGGGTTTTTCTTCCTGCTTTTCTTCCTGCTTTTCTTTTCCTGTTTTTTTTTGTCTTCGTCAAGGGATCCTGTTTTCCTTTATTTTCTTTCTGGATCTTATTTGGTGATCCATTACTGGTCCAGCTTGTCGTGCCCTACAGGGTGATCTATCTTGGTGGTGCTACAGGGTGATCCATCTCCGCCGTACTACAGGGTGATCCACCGGTGCTACAGGGTGATCTATCTTGGTGGTGCTACAGGGTGATCCATCTCCGGTGCTACAGGGTGATCCATCTCCGCCATACTACGGGGTAGCCTAACACCATATGCCGGGTGGCCCAAAAGGAGCACGCAAGTTATAATTGATTTAATTGAATATTTGTGATATACTGAGATATTTGAATAATTGTTGCCCTTATGTTTATCGATACCTGTTGATATAGTGTTTGTTTATCGTTTATTGATTAAGAGTTTGTTATTGATACCTGATTGACATAGATATTTGTGAAACGGAAATTGAGGTATATTCTTCCTTTCACGATTGCTGATTGACACCGATGCGCCTACGTCTGAGCTCACGCGACGCAAACGAGTTTGTCTTACCATCCGATACTAGTATTTACGATTTCACCTACTCAATTTTCGTGGTAGTTTTACTCGACGTATTGTAGTTTTTTTTTAGCGTCGTTACTACCGTAATTTATGGTTGATTGAATTCGTGGTTAGATACACCGCGCTCTTGTATGGACATTTGAACATCGCGTAGTAGTGTGAATATTGCATTGTTGTCTTAGAAGCGTTGTTGGTTAATCCATGTAAGTTAGGATTACTGAATAAATCATATTGGGGATTTTTATCTTTTATTTCCAATATTAATTGGTAAGTTATTGATATTGTGAGTTACTTAGGGTATCTGGAGGATTAAATTTACCTGGCGCCCATTAAGATCTATTTGAAATTTGCTAAGTTGTTTAACCCACTCCCGTCTCCACTGTTTAGCTTAGCCGCGGATACCCATCTGTCTTATTTGTTACCGACAGATGATTTAGTCCCCTCTTGTGGTTTGTGAGGTGACATTTTGGCGCCCAACGTGGGGCCCTTAAAAGAAGGTTTTTTTTTTGCGTTTTGGCGTTAGTAGGTGACTTTTGGAAACTTTGGAAAAATATAAATATTTTTTTTTAATTGATACCACTCTAGTAGAATAGCGTTATGGCAAGAAGACTGGTAATAAATCGTCTTGATAAAGACGAACTGACCTATGAATTAGCATATCGGGGCGTAGCAACTGGCACTTGTGAGGAAATGAGACATCGTTTGGTTCAAGTAATGCAGATGGAAAGGTACGGCGAGAGTCTTCGATATCCTTCATATCCATTCACTTTCGAGGAAGATGAGGCTGCAATCAGAGGGAAACTAGATGATATCAGAAGGCTGATTGATGACATAACCGATTCTGGAACGAGTAGCGGGGCAATGAAACTTCAGACCAAGCTAGCACATGTGTTGAATCGTATAGACAATATGGACCCAGATAAGGATAAGGACAAAGAAACCCGGAAATCCGAACTCCTGGGTTTGGCTCTGTCGTTGATGGACGAATTTTCACATAAAGTTGACAGCAGCAAGAGAAGTGATACGAAGCGTGTGCCGGTTGCACTAAATCAATTAGAAAGCAGATTGGGAGCGCAATCATTCCATGCTAACTTAGGAGCAGTTGCTCGATCGTCTCTGACGGAAGATCCAGTCTTTGACCCATACTCAACCAGTAAAATGATTCCGCCTTATAAATGGAATCTGAAGAAGTTTTCTGGAGATGATAAAGGAATGTCGGTGACAGCATTTTTCGAGGGAATAGAGGAGTTGAGACTAGCGCGACATGTCCCCAACGCTGTTTTGTTGGACTCAGGTGTGGACCTTTTTGCTGACAAGGCGTATCAATTTTATAAAGATTGTCGGAATCGAGTATCGACCTGGGAAGAACTAGTGGAAGAGTTTCGAGAAGAATATCTCTCTGCCAATCATTCTGACGCATTGTTCGAAGAATTGCAGAAAAGGACTCAACACCACTCAGAAACCATCGGAGTTTATCTTGCAGTGATGTCAAGCTACTTCAGCCGCCTAGGTTGCCCAATGACAGAGGAAGCTAAGCTGAACATAGTTATGAAGAATTTACATCCCTTTTACCAAGACAGATTACGTGAACCCTTACCCACAACCATTTCAGAACTTCGCTCGGTATGTCGAAGAATGGAAGCCAGAAGGGACATAATCAATAGCTACGTAGAACCATCAGCACGTCGTGGCAACGTGATAGAGAAGGATTTGGCTTTCGTAGAGGTCACCAAGGAATTGAATGCCTTAGAGATAGCAACGGCACGAATTCCGTCGAACAATCAGTCGAAGGAGATAGTATGTTTCCGATGCGATCAACCCGGACATCGTGCTATAGGATGTGCTCTACCGAAGCAACTGGAATGCTACAGATGTAAGAGAAAAGGGTATACCGTTCGTAATTGTCCAAACTGCTCCGTGTCGGGAAACGACAAGCGACGCCTTTGAATCGTCGAGGGGAAGGCGCTCGCAAATTGCACTCGGCGACTGCTATTCAACCAATCCTTGATTATATTCTGGATCACGCCGAAAACGATGAGAGACCCTACCTTAAAGTTGAAGTCTTGGGGCGTAGTTTACTGGGGTTATTAGACTCAGGTGCCTCAGCCACTATCTTGGGACACCCAGGTTGGCAAATCGTAAAAGATTTGGTACATTTGAATTCAGCAAAGAGAATTAGTTGCACTGTTGCCAATGGTCAAGTATGTGAAAGTATAGGAGAATGTGAAGTGCCATTTTGTTTAAGAGGCAAGCTGAAATTAATTCGAGTTTTAGTGGTTCCTGATGTCCCTCATCACTTAATTTTGGGAACGAATTTCTGGAGAGCAATGGGAGTGGTTCCGAATCTGAGGCACAACGAGTGGAAATTTTCTGAGGAAATTTGCTATCTGAACGCATTGGACCATCTTCGAGGACAAACAGTTTTATCACCATTGGAAGAGGCCCGGCTAAACGCTGTAGTAGAGAAGAACAAGGAGCTCATGGGGAATAATTTAGGCTGTACGAATCTAGCTGAACATGTCATCGTGACCAACTCACCACCCATCAAACAGCGTTATTATCCAGTGTCGCCTATTATTCAACAACATATTGATCGAGAACTAACAGAGATGTTGAAGAACGATATTATCGAGAAGTCGAATAGTGGCTGGTCGTCACCGGTTCTTCTCGTTAAGAAGAAAGATGGGAGCTACCGCTTTTGCGTTGATTACAGAAAACTAAATTCGGTAACGGAACGAGACAGCTACCCTCTCCCATATGTTTCCCACACGCTCGATAAATTGAAAAATGCACATTATTTATCCTCTCTTGATATCAAGTCTGCGTATTGGCAAGTTCCTGTGGCGGAAAAGTCGAGACCGTATACAGCGTTTACCGTTCCTGGGCGTGGTTTGTTCCAATTTAAAAGGATGCCGTTCGGATTACATAATTCACCAGCAACGTGGCAGAGGTTGATCGATACCGTCCTAGGACCTGAACTAGAACCACACGTCTTCGTCTATTTGGATGATGTAGTGATCGTTACCCAAACTCTGGAGGAACATCTGACAATTCTTGATGAAGTTTTCCGCAGATTGAGAGAAGCAAATCTCACTGTTAGCTTCGAAAAGTGTCAATTTTGTAGGCCAGAAATGAAGTATTTGGGATACGTTGTAGATAGAAATGGATTGCATGTCGACCCCGATAAAGTCAAGGCCATGTTGCAGCTTCCTAGACCAGAATCGGTAAAAGATGTCAGGAGACTGGTGGGTACTTTTTCCTGGTACAGGAGATTCATACCTGAGTTTGCATCCATCGTTTCTCCACTCACATCGCTGCTGAAAAAGGGTAGAAAGTTTGATTGGACCGAAACTTGCGATATCGCTTTTCAGAAGATGAAGGAACGTCTTATATCAGCACCAGTCTTGAGCTGTCCGGATTATTCCCTCCCATTTGTTCTGCAAACAGACGCCTCGGCATTTGGAATTGGCGCTGTTCTCACTCAGACTCGCGAGGATGAGGACGTAGTAATTTGCTATTTGAGTAGATCATTGACGAAACAAGAGCGCAATTTTTCTACTACAGAAAGGGAATGCTTGGCCGTGCTGTGGGCGATTGAAAAACTGCGACCTTATTTAGAAGCTATTCCGTTCACCGTAATAACCGATCACTATTCCTTGGTCTGGTTACAGAATTTGAAAGATCCATCAGGACGACTGGCAAGATGGGCAGTCCGCATGCAGCAATATGACTTCAAAATTGTTCACAGGAAAGGGAAGGATCACATCGTTCCTGACACCCTTTCTCGATCGGTCCCAGTCATTGATGCCATCAACCAGCAGATGAAAGAAGAGATTTTGGACAAGTGGTACCTGCGCGTGAAAGATCGAGTGAGTTTACAACCCGAAAAATACCCCAATTGGAGATTCTCTCAGGGATCACTCTACAAGTACGTCAAACCGTGTTACGTGGAATTAGAAGACCAAACCGACGTTTGGAAGTTAGTTGTACCAAAAGCGGATCGGAAGAAAATTCTTATTGAAGCTCATGCAGACCCGACCTCAGGACATCAAGGAATATTCAAAACCTACCATCGTATCAGGGAAAGGCATTATTGGCCAAAGATGAAATCTGACGTGTCGAAGTTTGTTCGAAATTGTTCCACTTGTTCCGCCTATAAACCCGACCTCAGAGGACCAAATGGACTAATGACTCCACAACCGAAAGTGACCCGGCCATGGGAAATGATCGCCAGTGATATCATGGGACCCTTACCTAGATCTACAAAAGGCAATAAATTTATCTTAGTCGTAACAGATTACTTTAGCAAGTTTTCATTAGTCTTTCCGCTAAGATCGTCAACAGCAGAAATCATCATAAGGAAGATCGAAGAGGAAGTTTTTCTGGTATATGGAGTTCCCCGAATTCTTTTGTGCGATAATGGGCCGCAATACCGATCTCGACAGATGAGAAAACTCGTGGAAGAATATAAGGTGAAAATTAGGTATAATGCCCATTATCATCCTCAGGCAAACCCGACTGAACGAGTGAACAGAACATTGAAGTCAATGTTGGCTATGTATGTGTCCGATAATCACAGGACCTGGGATTTCAACTTACCCAAGCTATCATGCGCCTTGAGAACGGCTCGACATGAGACGACTAACCACACTCCATATTTCGTGAATTTCGGCCGCTCAATGGTTTTGTGCGGAGAGGAGATCTCTCGGAGGAAAAATCTATTGGTTGATAGTGAACCTGCTGAAGATTCGAGGCCTGAAGGATTCAGAAAACTCTTTGAGGAGATAAGGAAAAGGTTAGATGTGGCTGCTCGAAAGAATGAAAAAACTTATAACCTTCGAAGAAGGAGTGAAGAATTTTGGCCAAATCAACCCGTTTGGAGGAAGAATTTTGTGGTATCAGAGGCGGACAAATATTTTAGTGCTAAGCTAGCGCCAAGATTTGTCGGGCCTTTTTATATTAAAAAAAGGGTATCCCCGTGGACATATGAATTAAGAGATGAAGACGGTAATTATAAGGGAATATGGAATGCGAAAGACCTAAAGTCAGCTAGCGCTGATGAAAATTTACGCTAGTAAATTTTCTTGAGGCAAGGGGGGAATTGTAACGGTCTAAATTTACTTGTAAATATTGTAGATATTGTTCGTTTATTTACTATGGAATCGACAGAATTGTCATTTATTGATGACGAACTTTTCGTCACAGCTAGGGACACATCTGGTTTGTCAGTGTGCCCGACCTACATTTTCAAAGAAGTTGTTACGTTTCAATTTAGCACTAGATCAAACTGCTCTTATGTGACCTTTCAAAACCACTACCTTACCTTTTAAGATCTTTATTCAGAGGATATTAACAATGTAATTCAGTTACAAGTTCATTTTATTCATTTAACATCATAGTAATGGGAATCTTCCGTTCCATAGAAAACCATACCTGAAATGTATAAGAATAAATGTATGCTCCCTGACTAACTGCTTTGACCAGTACTTACGCGTTCTCCTATTGCCAATCGACATTGGAGATCCGAAATTCCTCGCTAGGTTGAAATAGTTGTTATTGTTTGTTTCTCAGTTTTCTTCACCTATCATTTTTTTCAGCCGTTGTCTGCCTTATTCCCTATACCTTTCCGAGAATATTTCTTGCATAGATTGTTATTCATCGCTTCCAGAAGGTTTACTGACATATTAGAGCCATATCGCCTGAAAAACAATATTAGTTACCTCTGGGTTTCTGAATACTGTTTGATATTTTCGGTAAATATTCTGCATAATATGAATGCTCTAATATTTGTACTGAAAGGGAAGGTTATGGCGACTTACCTTATATGTTTCTATTCCATCGCATGAATAAGGATTGGTAAATAGTTGAAAATAGGTTGGAACAATATATTTTGTAAATATTCGTAAACAAGGTTAAGAGACAGCTGTTGGTTGACATCTGCCGAACTTTCGTAGTGTCGTTCCGTCGACTTACACCGAACTAGTTCTACAGTTGTTCACGGGTGAGGGATTGATCGGTTACTCAAGTTGTCAAGGGTTGTTTTAGGGTTGCATTGCTTTGAGAAGGAGTTTTGATGGGTCATGGACTTGTTGATGATGTATCAAGTGGCTGTGGAGGAATTGTTAGATTTATGATGTTGTGCACAGCGCCCCCTTGGTGCTTGTAGTGTAGATTGGATGCACTGTGGCAACAACTGGTTAGCTGTCAGATGTGGCATTCTCTTAGTATTTTGGAAGTTAGCCTTCGGTGAGCTTGGTTCGGAGTTCAAAGGGTATCATCAGACTGATTGTAGGATATATTTGGTTGTATTTGTGCCATCCTTCACGGGGATTATTTCTACAAGTCAGGATTGTATAGTGGAAGACTGATTGGTCATTTTGGTGTGGATATTTGCAGTCGGAAACTTAAGCTCTTTTGAGGATTTGTGGTGGATACCGAACTCGTGCCAGGTGGAAGGATTTCCGAAATTAGGTATGTCTGAATCACTGTCGCATCTCTCATGTGATCTTAGCTATGATATCACTTCTTCAATTCTACAACCTTCGTTTCTCGTCTCTAGATTCATAAGAAACAGAAGGCCCTCAGTCACTCATCAAGTCCCAGCAGGACTTCCGTGCAGAACACCGCACACGAAGAATCGTATAGAAAACCCCTTGGCCAGGGTAAGAATTTTACCATTAAATGTGTTTTAAATGATTTTAGTAATTTCTGGTTCCATCGTTATATCTCAACGGAATATTAGTATTGAAGAGAGGTTTCAACACTCATTCAATTTTCTTGATTTTTACGGATCATATGGTTATACAGGGCACCCAAAAATATACTCTTGTTATCTTGCTACTTTGCTTGATGAAAATATACCAGGGGTATTGATTAGTCAAATAGTCCTATTGAATGGGGGTTGAATCTCACCTTGTTTCATCTGATTCTGATTGAGAATTTTCTTCCGTAGGGTTTTTCTTCCTGCTTTTCTTCCTGCTTTTCTTTTCCTGTTTTTTTTTGTCTTCGTCAAGGGATCCTGTTTTCCTTTATTTTCTTTCTGGATCTTATTTGGTGATCCATTACTGGTCCAGCTTGTCGTGCCCTACAGGGTGATCTATCTTGGTGGTGCTACAGGGTGATCCATCTCCGCCGTACTACAGGGTGATCCACCGGTGCTACAGGGTGATCTATCTTGGTGGTGCTACAGGGTGATCCATCTCCGGTGCTACAGGGTGATCCATCTCCGCCATACTACGGGGTAGCCTAACACCATATGCCGGGTGGCCCAAAAGGAGCACGCAAGTTATAATTGATTTAATTGAATATTTGTGATATACTGAGATATTTGAATAATTGTTGCCCTTATGTTTATCGATACCTGTTGATATAGTGTTTGTTTATCGTTTATTGATTAAGAGTTTGTTATTGATACCTGATTGACATAGATATTTGTGAAACGGAAATTGAGGTATATTCTTCCTTTCACGATTGCTGATTGACACCGATGCGCCTACGTCTGAGCTCACGCGACGCAAACGAGTTTGTCTTACCATCCGATACTAGTATTTACGATTTCACCTACTCAATTTTCGTGGTAGTTTTACTCGACGTATTGTAGTTTTTTTTTAGCGTCGTTACTACCGTAATTTATGGTTGATTGAATTCGTGGTTAGATACACCGCGCTCTTGTATGGACATTTGAACATCGCGTAGTAGTGTGAATATTGCATTGTTGTCTTAGAAGCGTTGTTGGTTAATCCATGTAAGTTAGGATTACTGAATAAATCATATTGGGGATTTTTATCTTTTATTTCCAATATTAATTGGTAAGTTATTGATATTGTGAGTTACTTAGGGTATCTGGAGGATTAAATTTACCTGGCGCCCATTAAGATCTATTTGAAATTTGCTAAGTTGTTTAACCCACTCCCGTCTCCACTGTTTAGCTTAGCCGCGGATACCCATCTGTCTTATTTGTTACCGACAGATGATTTAGTCCCCTCTTGTGGTTTGTGAGGTGACAAAACAAATCCCCTTTAAAATCAAAACCCAACATTTGAAATATCAATTTGTATACTTTTCGAAGTGAATTTGAAAAATTAATGAATTAAACCCAACTTTATTTTGTTCAAACTTGCATTTGCTGTAATAACCCAAATTGAGGAACATTCCCCATTGTTATTTTTAACTATTCATTTTATAATTCTTCTTTTTTAGTTCTTTAGTTTCTGTTCTGAAGAGTTTTTCACAGTTTAGTTCAAAAATATATTCTTCTTTGAATCAATGAAGTCAGAATTCACTAACAATATTTCCAGAATAATATTTCTGGGACGGGAGCCTTTCCCTTTTTATCTGCCGTATCCGTATTACAACAGCAAATCGTCTGCAACCAGTGTACATTTCTTTCTAAATAAGTATGTCCTGATATGTTTTTGCTTGAAGTCAAAATTGATTGCCAGGATGAATAATGCATGGCGCATAACGCTAATGAGCTGTTAGAGTGGGACATTTGTCATAGGCTTCTCAGTATAGCAACTAATTGACTTTAATGGTCCATTAGTTATTCCTCAGCTTTTCTGAAATCCAACAATTCCGTGAACTGAAAAAGCTCAAAGCGAGGCATACATTCGTTTCTGGTCGTTGGATATGGTTCAGTTCTTTCTGCAAAGACGGTCACAAGGTAAAGTGGGACAACTGTTTGAGGAAATGTTAGAGACTGGAACAACTATTTTATGATAAATATTGTATGGGTATGATCAAAAAACTTTCGTTGAAATATAAGTTCCTATAAGAACACTTGATATGAATATTACTGAAGTTTTATCCCAACACCAAACCGTTATTTTAATACCTCGACACGTGTTTCGGTCACTAAGTGATCATCTTCAAGACGGAAATTAAATTTCAATAGAAAGTATGATCTTCCTCTTGAAGATGATTACTGGGTGATCGAAACACGTGTCGAGGTGTTGGGATAAAACTCCAGTAATATTCATTACAAGGTACACCAAAGGTTCCAAAAAGTGCATCACAAAAACACTTGATATGGGAACAAATTATTATTACAAAAAATCGCTTTTGATTAAGAGCATCCACAATCATTGGTTGATGAGTGTCTCTTTCTGATATTTCGATTCTATTTGTAAGTCGTTTGGTCGGACAATATTTTCTCTATTTTACATCTTAGTCTATTTTTCTGATTCATTCGAGGTTTCCATTCGATGGGAATTTCCATTCTGGTGTGGCTAATTGTCTTGTTCAAAACATTAATGAGTGTATTTAATCAAATAACAAATTGAAAAAGAGGAATAAATAACAAAAACATTACACTTTATACGAGATACACAAATGTTTGCGGGTTCAAATATTTATGCTTCGCCATTTTCCAGTTTTCGGTTTTCTCCGGATCCGCCAATGCGTAATATCAACGTTGGATTCACCTTTCCTTCGGACAGAACAATGAGATCATCATTTTTATCATAGTCAACATTTACACACACAATGGTTCAAAATGCTTTGAAGAATCTCACAAGAATCACTAGTCTTGTTGATATACTGAGGACATAGTTCAAGTTCACGTTCATTTACCGTTGGTTTTTATTAGTTTTTATTTATATTGGTCATGGGGACGAGTTGCTACAGGCTCATGCCTATTCAGCGTTAAGGTTAATTTACAAACCATTATTCTTATCTATCTTGATCTAGTTTTATCTAAGTTTTCGGTTGTTTTTAAAGATTCAGGTGGTCCTGGTCCATTGCCATGGTCGATTTTTACCAGTTCGGGTTAGGTTAGGTTAGGTTAGGTCAGGAGTGGTGGGAGTAAGGCTTCAGTGTGCTCCAGGCTGTTTGCCTGGAGCTTACTCGACGATGTCTTGGATCTGTTCTGTCGGGTCTTCCATTGCTCCTGGGAGTCTGGTTGGGGAAAACGAGAGATTCTAAATCGGAATCCTTCTGGGGCCTTCACGAGGCATCCAGGGTATGGTAAGAGTGTTGATGACTGCGATTTTGTTGCTGCTCATTATTTTTGCGGCGTATCGGTCTTGGAGTTCACGAAATCTTGGAAGGAGTATCTGAAAAGAAGGTTATGGATGTTGCGTAGGATTCTTCTCTCGGTTGGTAGGATGCGGGTCTTATTGTCGCATCTCATGAGATTGCCTCACAGCGGTTTCTGAAAGTTTTGCCCTTTTTTGGACTCAGTCCAAAGTTTCTTCTACGTCGGTTTCCCCGTTAAGAGCCCTCGTGAAAGTAAACTCCAAGTAGGCCACCGAGTCTTGGAGTCTGAGGTTCTGTCCCAAACGTCAGGTTCATGTTGTCGGTATGTAATTTGGGACGGGATGTGGTTTTGGGGTGCCTGAAGAGTATGATTTGGGTTCTGGTGGGTTTTTTGGTGATGCGCCACTTTTTGCATCAGTGCTCAAAGTGGCTTATAATTGTTTGGGATTGGATTTTTAGGATTCGGTTGTTGGGGGCGGAAGATTATACGATTGTGTCATCTGCATACTGGAATATTTTTTAGGTGGTAGGAGCGTCGTGTACGTTGTTTTGAGGACATAGTATAGAGGTAGCAAGATACTACAATCTATTTCTCTAACATTCAGGTAATATGAATCCTTCCATAAAATCCAACCACACCAATTTACCGAAAAAAAATATTTTAGAACTCTGAATGATCATAATTCAGTTTCTTCAACACAAGGAACTGAGCCACATCAAGAAAGAAGTTGTACAGAATGTTTACTTCAGAAAGCTGATAAAACAGATACTGATATGAAACCGACAAGAACTACGACGGAAAGAAAAACCGTTACAACCAGTAATATTTCTTTCTCACGTCAAAGGACTATGGAAGAGGATGAGAATAAGTAAATGTAAGTTGAACCTTAGAACCTTCTTGATAGTGTATGTGAACTAGAACCAGATAACCATAGATTCATATAACGTGAACCATATATATCTACTGGCACTAAAGTTGTAGAAGTCACTAGAATCCATTCGTCTCAAGAATTTCATCAATGACTTTAGAAAACTGAGATAGCACAAAGAAGTCTGTACTGTAGCAACTTCTACATATACTTGATAAGTAAAAATACTCTTAATAATAGTAATAGGTCTTTATTCCCATAATTATACAATAAATAAATGTGAACATTTACTGAAACGGGAAAGGCTGAAGATCAGTTGGTTGCATCAAAAGATGCAACCTCTGTATTTACATGTATAAACTCTATATATACATGTATAAACAATACATATACATATATATGTACCCATATACACACATACACATATGTAATGCAAAAAAAACGAAAAAAAAATCGGCAGAACAAATAACAGAGAAAAATATTCAAAACTATTTACAAATTATTGAGTGAAAGTACTAAATATATAATTGACACAATAGTATATTAGACGTAATTATAAACGGTTATAAAAAAGAATGTAGTAATGTTACGAACCACCATTCTTATTGACAATGGGTGAACATTAGATTTCGTTCAAATGTTTCCGTTTCAAAGCTCCTTTGAATTTTTTCAAAGACATCAGATTCATCAAATTCATCAGAGATTAAGTTGTACACTCGTGCGATATGGTATGAAAAAGAATTTTTAAATAATTCTGTACGGTGTATGGGGGGTGTTAGTCTTCCCCTGTAACGAATGTTGATATTGTGGACATCTGAACGGTATGACAATTTCTTGTATAAATATTTGGGAGCTTTTTCAGTAATAATTTTATGATATAGACAAGCACCATGTAATGATTGCCGTTTTGCCATATTGAGCCAGTTGGTATCTTTGAGTTTGTGTGATATATGTTGGCCACGTTTGATGCCGTGTATTAGACGTAGACAATTGTTATGAACAAACTGAATTCTACGTTTTTCTTCATAATCAATGCATGGCCCATAGACTATGCTTCCAAAATTAAATCCGGATAATACAAGAGATTCACAGAGTATAGTTTTTACTTTTTTGTTGAGGCATTGTCTGTTGGTATAAATTTGTTTGATGTTCATATAGGCAATACTGATGCACTTATTGATGTGATGTTTGAATTTCAAGTTTGAATCAAGGATGATACCTACATTTTTTGCATATTCAGTCGGTGCAACCACATCCTTGTCTACAGTTAATTGAAAGCCATTCAGTTCTCTCTTAGCCCCAAAGACCAAAACTGAACTTTTACTAGCATTGATTTGAAGACAATGCTGTGCAGAGGTAGGAATCAATGAGGCTATGTCTTCATTTAGCATCCGCATTACAGCAATCATGTCCGAAGGGTGGAATGAAAGATGTAATTGTGTATCATCAGCATATAGGTTTATTTTGGAGTTTTTGATTACGTTCACAAAGTTTGAGATATATAATATAAATAGAAGAGGACCTAAAATCGAGCCTGGTGGAACACCGCGATTTATCTTCAATGGACTGGATACTATATTATCTAGTTTAATTCTTTGCACTCGCTCGCTCAAATAGTTTTCAAAAAGTTGAACCGCGATATTTGACAAACCAATGGATTCGAGGATAGTGAGGAGAATAACGAAAGCTTTCGAAAAATCAAGCATAACAAGTGCTGTAGCTTTTTTATGGTCAAGTGCGCTGAAAACATCATCTGTAATGTTCAAAATTGTCGTTTCACAGCTATGAGATGGAAGCCCGATTGTGTTTCTGGTAGAAGGTTTTCAGTTGAAACAAATTCAGAAAGTTGGTTGTAAATCACTCTTTCAAATAGCTTAAAAACAGCTGGCAGAATGCTAATTGGACGCAAAACTTTGAAGCTTTCTGGATTTCTTTTTTTTGGAAGAGGTATTACCACGGCTTCCTACCAACAATTTGGATAATCACCTGTTTGAATGCTGAAATTTATTATGTGTGTTATGTAAGGTACTATGAAAGGACAACACATAATCAATAATCTGATATTTATGCCATCGGAGCCTAGAGCATTGCTTTTTAAAGTGTATATGACTTTTTGTATATCAGTTTCGCTTATTTGTCGGAAGGAAAACTCAAGACTCTTCTGCCTTTTATCATTTTTGTAAAATTCCAGAATTTCAGGATGCATTACCAAGTTGGGATTTGAATTCACGAAAAAGTTATTAAGTTCGTCAGGCTTCTTAAGTTCTTCTGGAATATCAGTAGTTTTTTTTTATTTATATTAAGTAAACCTAGTTCTTTCCAGACTTTGTTCACACCATTTGTTCGCATCGTATGTTGAAAGTAAGCTCTTCTGCAGAAATATTATGTCATTCATGAACAGTACTTTCAAGTAACACCTGTCAAGTTGACAAAACCAACTTAGAAACCAGATATTCAGATATTTATAGATTATGCGGCATTCGGAAAACGGAATAAGTCAATCTTGTTTATTTCTTGTTGGTGATTCGAACTATGATTATTTGAAAAGGCTCAATGGAAAAAGAACGTGATAGGGTTGAAATTGGTTCAGCTGTCGTATCTCTAGGAAAGATGACTCACTAGTAATTGAATAATTCCGAGACTCTTGCAACTCTTGTTCTTCAAATAGTTTCATTCAATGATTTTCATGACGAAATCAAGCTTCAGATCGCAACCAAGTTTATTCTGTCATAATTTCATGAGTTAACAGATATTTTCATAGTCATACGATCCCTAATCCAATTTCGTCAGCAGAAGTGATAGGACATGTGGGTTATGGCAGGATTTGTGCATACTGGTCATTTTGGGCAGATGTTGCTGAATAACATTTTTCATAAACTCAATTCATGAACGAGAGAAGAAATCGCGATCCAGAATATTTTTGGAACGAACTTTATGTCAAGCCAAAAATTATTGTTGCACTTTTTGCGAAAGTTTGGAAGACAAAATGCTATAATAATAATATAATATAATAATATAATATTCATTTACCAAGATTTCAAATCAATTTTACAATATATATATAAATATAACAATGGTGAATAAATAAAAGAAAGGAAGACCCACAAAAGTAAAACTTGTGCGTGGACAGAATATTAAAATGTGTAAAGTAAAACAATAATAATGATGATGCATATAGAGAACACTCAAGTTGGACAATATTATATTAACAATGTAATAGTACTAATACTTATTGTTGTGAATATAAGTTTCTGTATCATTCTAAGTACAATAATGGATATCAGTTTCTTCGATGATTTCCATGAATAAACAGAGAGACCCACAGAAACCTAGGTTGTGCGTGGGGTTTTTTCCTGTTTATTCATAAATTTTGTTGTATAATGTAGAGGTATTTTATAATTTTTCCAATATTGTAGTCAACATAGGGGAAATAACCCTTTAATTTTCAACTAATTGTTCTGTACTCTTAATATATCGTGAATTACTTTTCTGTCTAGATTAAATGTGTACGATTTTAGTTTTTTTCAGATTAAAGTGATAGAGTTGATGTGAGTGATGAGATCCTTTAAACTTTTATGTAAGAAGTTGAAAACCCGAGGTGCGAGGTAAGTATAACATCGTTGTCCTACCGCTTTTTTTGAGGATTTCGTACGAATATTAGAATTGCTTTTTTGTCTTGTTGTGTATTTATGTTCTAGTGTTTTCAGTTCGTGTTTGTTTCTGTATAGATTAACTAAAATGCTATAAAAAAATGATTGTTTCAAATCGAAGCATTTCGATTCTTTATATAATTCGTCTGTAGGATACCTATATGATCTCTTGAATATTATTTTTAGGAATCTTTTTTGCAAAATTTCAATTTTTTTAGGTGGAAATCTGCTATGCCTCCCCACCCATGGGTGGTACAGAACCTTCATATGGTGAGTATTTAATATTTTCACCAAATATTTGAATTTTGGGAGCATGTACCTTAGATTATTAACGATATTATGAGCGTGTATATCCCATCTCAAGTGTCGATCTAATGTTATTCCCAAATATTTAAAACTAATTGTGGAATGTATAAGTTCGATTGTATCATTTCTTTGATTTAAAATCGTTTCATACTGAGGTAAATTGTTTTTGTAGATGGCAAATGGCATAAACTTGGTCTTGTCATAGTTTACTGTGAGGTAATTCTGGTCAAACTATTTCAACACACTTTCAATATGTAACTCGATTTTTTTTTTTTCAGGTTGTTCCATGAATCATCTTCGTATAACACAACTGTGTCGTCAGCAAAGCTGTGGATTTCTCCTCCACACTTCAGGGTGAATAGTTTATTCACATAAATAGTGAAGAGACTGGGTCCTAAGACGGTACCTTGTGGTACTCCACATGTGATTATCTGTTGAGTGCTTACTTTGTCTTTAATTTGTACTGACTGTTTCCTATTTGATAAGTAATTTCTGAATAATTTGAGCACGATACCCCTAAATCCTAATTCCTCCAAGGCACCTAGAAGCAGTTCATGATTGACTGTATCGAATGCCTTGGAGAGATCGAGAAACATACCAATTGTCATTAATCCGTCTTCCATACCCTCGTATATTTTTGATGTGATTTTCGCTATTGCATCCTGGGTGGATTTTTCATGTCTGAACCCATACTGTCTATCTGACAGTATGGTATTCATGCAAATGAATACAGAAATAAACTGTAGTGACACTAAATTTCTTCATTTTTGACCAGAGCTTCATCAACTAAGTGGTATGAACAACAAACTCTGCAATAATTATCTCAGTGAATATCTATTTATGCAAATGATTGCTCCACTAATAGACTCATTCATGCAGTACTGAGAGAGTTATGAAATGTCATCTAAAAATAACCGAATTTCATTGTCTGGGAGTTCATTGGACCCATTCGCCTGAACCTTGTGGCATCCACTTCAGTCAAACGTGTTAAAATTCAGTGAACGAGTTCCAAACATGATTTATGTCAACTGGCGATCAATAAAATGCAGTCAAGCCACAGAGACCTATTTTATAACATCAATAAACGGAATAATTGTAGGTTAGGATGGAAATAAATTATTCGATTGGAGAGTGTTTTCATTTATGATTCGATTTCGAAGAGAAAACTCTCGTAATTTGAACCCAACAGACATTTTGAAATGAACAGTGATTTGAGAAAATAACTGACGGTTATTGGCAGTACGAAGAAGCTTTGTTGAAATATCATTATTGGGAATTTAGGATTGTCCAAATCGTTTCAGGTTATTGATAATATAATTGCCAAGGAAATATTTCAAGAATACTGTGTTGAAAAATAATTATATAGTTTTATAGTCATTATGAAAGCTATAATCATCAATAAAATCTCTTCACGACGATGTGTTGATCATATCCTGAATTTACTCTCAGCTACAAACTGGAGAAAAACAACTACACTCAAATATGATCGTTGAATTGCATGAAATTTAATTTTTTATTAGGTTTTCACTCCAATCAATAATAATGAAAAAAAACTGATATTTTTTTTCAACAAAATCTTTTGATTTTGATTTCCAGGCAGACTTCTAGTATTAGTTCTTTTAGTCCTAATCAGCATTTTTTGTATACACGTAGTCCAAATTTTGCGATTTAAAAAAGTATTAATTTTTTTGGTATTTTTCACAATGAATAGGGCTAATACGAATCTAGTTCACATCTATTATTACATTCTAATATAATGAAATCATTGGCAAATCGATTTGTTGCTCGAAAATATATTGAATAATTTTTGGGAAAGAAAGATTTCGGCTTTCTACTTCTCCAGCTTCATACAAAACAATGTGTGAATCTTCAAGAGAAAGGAAGTAGAAAGCCAAAACTTATCTTCCCCAAAAATTATTCTTTCCTAAAAATATGCCTTTATTTTTTTTTGTAAACAATTGGCGCTAACCCCCATAAGCTTTGTAATTTTCAAGAATGGTGGCCAAATGTCGAAATTCAAACAATTTTTTTATATACCATTTTAGTTCATAAAGCTATTGGACAGCCAAAAAAAGGAATATCGTTTCAATTTCGGGTGGCTGATACAATACAAATAAAACGTAAATACTTATATAAATAAACACAATATTCACTCATAGTGATAACTGTTATAATCCATCTTCAAAAGTAGAAGTAAAAATTGTCATCGGTGAATAATTTAAATATTAGCAGAATGTGAATCATTCTATGATGGATTAGGAATTATGAGTTGTTTTACACCGAGTAATTATTTCTATAAACAGAGAATACTTATGGATACATATATTATGCAAGTATGTGCGATTATTTACATAATATATTATTCATTCCTGTATATCGTGTGTTAATTCTTGTCGACATGCACAACCAACGGAACCAATAAACAAAACAATGTCAATATATGTAGTTTTTTTTATATTTATGAAAATGATATTAATTATGATGTATCGAACAACCACTGAATTTATTATAGTGCTATTTTAAAGTAACTGCATGTAGGTTTTGCAAAAAATGAACAGAAGTCATGGTTTTCTTATGCGGCTAAAATTTTACATAAGGACTGAAAAATGCCTTTACCAGACCTTTTTTACATACTTTGAGAATTAATCCAACTTATGGAATATTTTTGGAAATAAAGTGAAATTGTAGATATTACGAATCACGTGGCTATACCTACTCTGTCCATCTAACCAACAGAGTCCTCCAAAACATTATCATGCACAGTACACGTCATCTTTCAGACAAGGCTGTTGTACAGAATCGCTGCTTGTACAGAAGCGAAATTTCATTATTTTTTTAATAATATGCGGATGGGTATAAGAAATGTTTTTAGATGTAGTGTAAGGACACAGATTAGGCAGTTTCTTCAACTGTATCAGTACTTGACATTTTGAAAATTCAAATCTATAAAATACCGTATATGTATACACTAGAGGTGTTAAAACGTAACTCACTACACCGACCCTTGTTTTGTTACACAAATAGTGTTTCATTTCCAAAATATTATGAATAAATAGCTATTTGAAATGAATGATTTTAGTAAACGCTTTTTGTAGCCCAAACAATCCAATCCTCATATATTAGGTCAAAAACTACGTATCCATGCTGAATGATATTCGAGACATTCAAATGATGTTGTAATGGACACCAAGTATCCATTTTTTTCATGATTTTGATATTTAGTAAAAAAAATGTATCGAAATGTATCAACGTACCGGCGAAGCGCGCGGTACGTTGCTCGAAAACCTATGTTGATAAAACACTTTTGCACGTGTTGTTGAATGCTATATCCGTTCATGGTGATATGGCAGAACAGACGGAATAAATGACAAATTTGACAGATGAAGCTAAAACAAGATGGCCGTTTCCAAAGTTTGGAAGTCCCTGCTGGTAGACTCTGAACTTTTTGAAACTGAGCATTATCAATATGATATGAAATAGTGTAAAAGATATGACCATCAATTGGAATTATAACTAGTAATAGTGAGTACACATCGTAAAGAGTAAAAACTTGGTATTTGTATACTTGAGACAGGCATATTCAACATCAATAATACGAATAAAACAAATATTTACTACAGTGCGTAGGCCCAATGAAATCTTACAGGTAGAGGCAGAAGCCATTATATCTCTGAAGCCATATCTCGAAGTACAATTTACGTTCATGTTATATCTAATCAAACCGCTGTGGGTGTCACTCCGCTAATAACAGATACGGACAATAAATAGCAGCCAATTAAATGATTTTTTTCTTTTTACGTCAGACCTTGCAGTTATTGATATTTTAAATTTAGCTTGCGCGGCGTTTATAGCTGGCCGACTTGCATCGAACCAGCTTTGTAGCTCTATAAATAATATCATTTTTCATTCTGGGAAGTAACATGTGATGTTCGTTGTTATTAATCAATGTTCGACTGGTGGATTTGCCTGGCGGCATCATGTTATTGTTGTGGATTTGAATAAAGCTGTAATGAGGTAGTATGAAGAGATTGGCGAGCACAATAGGGACAGTGATGACTTTGCAGGCATTTATACCTACTCCCTCTGATATAATATGGAAAAGATATGTTCAAAAGTAACTAAACATGTAGTTTGATGTTTTTAAAATCACCGCTATTGTGGTTCCACTGAAAAACCGGTTTGATATGAAACACGATTTTCTGAAAACTGGAATTTAACATGAAATTGAAAAATTCCGCAAAATTGGAGACATGCTAGTAAAGGAGACTTTTGATAAAATGGTAATTATCAATTAAAATCATTCCAATACGAATATTTCATTGATTTTGACTATTTTATCATTTCTGTAGCTTCTTATTCAGAAACATTATTTGAAAATCGGACTTAAAATTACCATAAAATTATAATTTCGAATTTTGCGGTATATAATCGATTTTTAAGCAATTTTGTCAAATAACTTATTTTTTGGTGTCATCAACACCTTTGTCGAAGGAATGCAGTAGGCTGGGTTTGAAGCTGTCACTCGGGCTGAGTATTGGGAAAAGTGCGGCCTATGAAGGTATATGCATGCCTGTTTAGTTCAGGTAAACGAAATAGTGTAACCTACCTTCTAACAGCTCAACTAAAATTACTTTTTCAATCCTTTTCTGGCAGTGTTCTTCGAAAATATTGGATACTTCTTCTTTAATTATCACTATTAACTTCTTATCAAATTTTGTTTGCAGGTATGTTAGGCGTACACATTCTCGAACCATCAGCCCACCCTTTCGTAACTGTGTCGTGAGTGTCATACCCAGTTTTGTCCACCAAATAGAACATTTGCCGTTGTTCTTGTATATATAAATATATATTTTTCGAAGAGGGGTTTCTTGGGGTTTGGATTCTAGTTGAATAAAAGTTTTTTTCTTTTTTATGTATACAGGGTGTCCCTGGACTTACTCTTTTCCTCTCGGAAATGTATAGATGGGGTCAAAATATCACCAGTACTTTTCTGGCAGTGTTCTTCGAAAATATTGGATACTTCTTCTTTAATTATCACTATTAACTTCTTATCAAATTTTGTTTGCAGGTATGTTAGGCGTACACATTCTCGAACCATCAGCCCACCCTTTCGTAACTGTGTCGTGAGTGTCATACCCAGTTTTGTCCACCAAATAGAACATTTGCCGTTGTTCTTGTATATATAAATATATATTTTTCGAAGAGGGGTTTCTTGGGGTTTGGATTCTAGTTGAATAGAAGTTTTTTCTTTTTTATGTATACAGGGTGTCCCTGGACTTCCTCTTTTCCTCTCGGAAATGTATAGATGGGGTCAAAATATCACCAGAACTTCATATAACTTTTTTTCCTAAAAGTCTTCGTAACCAAGTTACGGGCCCTCGAAGTTACAAAATGAAAAATGTTTTTCTTTGATAACTTTTCAAGTGAGTATTCAAAATCATCCAAATTTTGGTAATTGACTAAACAAATGAATTCCGTCGATGAGCTTTCATGCAGGAGTCAGTTGTTTTGCTACAAAGTCAGGAACGGACTACCCCCGATGGTCCACACCCCAAAACTTTGAAATGACAGATATTTTTCAATATTTTTCAACAAATTAAGGTTACTTGGACAATTTTATGAATAAAAGTACTCGTGTGGAAAGTCGATCGGAGCAACGAGTCTTGATAAAAATGTAGTTCTACTCGACGACATCAAACCCGCTCGTCCACCATTATTTGAAATGAATAATTATCAAAGCAGAAATAATAATGATAACGTTAATTCAACAACATTTATCCTGAGATGTCTACCATTATTCGAAAATATTAGTTTTTAAGGAAAATGGAAATGATAGGTAAAATGTTCATAACGAATTTTTATAATGCAAACACGTTTAACTAACGAAACTCAAGAGCCTCAAGAGCAAACAGAAATGAAAAATCCGCTACAGAAACTGCTCGATATGACCACCTTCTCTCTCTATACATTTTCTTAGTCTGCGAAGACACCCTCTCTGTACTTGAAATAGCATTCCAGGGTCGTTTCGTATGGCTTCACAATGTAATGTTATTCTATTCAACAATGCATCTCTTGTGTGAATAGGTGTAGCGTAAACAAGGCTTTTTAGATGCCCCCACAGAAAGAAATCCAATGGATTTAAATCCGGAGACCGCGATGGCCATGAATATGGCCCACCTCTACCAATCCAGTCATCACCCGAAGACGATTGTAGATACCAACAATCGAAACGTCGTGAACTAACGTGACTTGGAATCTCTACACTTTTTTATTTTTATTATTTTCTTTTTGCATTCCTTTAATTTTTATTTATTCAATTATTATATTTTTACTTGTAGGTTATTTTACTATCATTTCATTTCAGGTTTATTGTTGCTTAATATAATTGTTATTTTCAACTATTCTTTTTTTAATTATTCTTTTTTACTTGTTTCAGGGATTTCAAATCATTTTATATAATAGACAATGGAAGTCCGAACTAGTGAAATTCATAAAAACCCAAGCAGATACATATTTTAAACGCCTGCGTGATAAAAGAGTACTTGTCCAAGGACGCCAAATTTCAAGCAGAAAAAAAAATTTCAAGTAATTATAACTGCACCTACATCGAATTTCTTCACTCAAACCACGATCAATTCCTGAACTAAACACGACGGCGATAACCATTCCCGCATTCCCCGATTTCTATTCTCCACCATAACATGACTTCAAATTTAATTTCATGACTCTTCTGCCAATCATAAAACTCGGTTAGTAAACATTATCCAATACGAACCTCCAATTCTTCACGTCGACTATTTCGAAGCCGGTTCATTTCTATATATTGGTTTTTTAGGCCTTTGAGAGTGCTGCCAACCTAAGTGTGCACAATATCGTTTATTTCGACTATACCAAAAATTCAATATCTGCTTTTGAAAATGACTTGAATACAAGGTAGGATCCAATATCCAACCGTGAGAGACACCCACGTAGTCTGCAAGCTATGATAGTTTTCCTTCTGTTTCAACAAATTGTTCTCTTACAACTATATGAATAATTTGCTCGCCTAATATGAACTGTTTACTCGTATTCAGTGAATTCAAGTTTGAACATTCCCATCCATTAATCACTCAGAAATACTAAAACTAGTTCCATGTCAAACGAATTACGAAGCGACAAAGGGAAGTCAGGACAAAACATTTCAAGTAGCATTCAAATTGCTCTTAACCAAAACAGATGAACCTGTCTAGCACCTCCGTACATGATCCACCCCTGACATTATGGAGATATATTGGTGGAGCATCAAAGGTGGTTCTATTAATCATGATTACCAAATCAATGAAGCATTAATAGGTAATAGGCCGGCTCCATTAAAATCAATCGAAGGAGGATTTACCCACAGACGTAAAATAGAGCGGAGAGCTTTTCTGATTAATGTTGTCGTTGATATAATGGTATCGATTTCTTTTCAAAAATAATGACCAAATATCTCACGCACGGCTGTCTCGTCCTGGATTATAAATCGATCTCGCGTGTACACGAGTAACACATTAGATCGGGCTAAGGCGAAATACACGTCTAATATGTATTAATGCAGCCATAATCAGCAGGTTACCACTTTTATGAGAAGCATAATTAAAGCGAAAGATAAGGCGATTGTTCCATATATCAAAACACAGTTTTTCAGGCGGCTATAAAACAATTTTAGCTGTAACGTGTTATTCTGGAAACAACAATGATTTTCTGGACATGCTACACGCTCCCACTTAGTATTGATTCAGATTCGAGTGACATGCGACATAGAAGTTGGAAACGATTGTTCAGATTTGACGGATAGTTCATGAATTTTTTAACAGGAATGATGATCTAGTAACAAGTAGTATTTTCAATTTGAATTCACCCTGTATAGAATAAAATAAATTATCAAATACGATTGTTTTAGTGGAAAGGAATAGTGTACAAATAAATAAAAATTCCCCAAAAATCCAATTCATATTATTTCTATTGCAAAATTTTTAGTCCAAAATTTGAATTTTCTAGTGATTAGTATAGGCTCTCTTGTTTCATCGGTGAAAATCAATTAAACGAATTTACTAGACTATTTTTACACTGAAACAGTTCCAATACTAAATTAAAATGAATACAATTATTGATCAACTCATATTTTTCAGTTAGAATCATAGCCCAAAAACAAAGCATACGTGATCCAACACCGGACAGCACTATTTCGACCCTCCACAGGTTTCATTAGTGGTGCTAGACTGAGCCAAAAATGCATTACTGATTTACGAAGATTTACGAAGATCTCATCTATGGGATCAACGGAAGACTCAATCCCGAACATAAACGAAGCTCTCCAAGGAGATTCTTTGCAAAGCCAAGGTTCAACTTCGAACATCAAACGAGATTTGTACTAAATCTTACCATGCAGCTTCCACTGCATGACAATTTGTTAAAACCAGGTCCAAAAAAAACATTCAAGATCCAGCTGCAGGCCAACTCTAGAAGGTAACTTGAGCTAGGTAACATTTCATTCATAGTTGAAATACTTTGAAATAAAATAAACCAATTTTGTCAAAATAAACTGTTTAACCTTATAATCATACCACATTCACAATTCTTTTTATTTTGAAATAGTGGGATTCTGTGAAAATTATATAGTTTAAAACATCATTCATCATGTAATGAAGAACCTTGAACTACTTAGATATAAACAATATAACTCACATTTGACCGCTTGAAAAAATATTGAACACTCGATAAGAGCGGCTGGCACTCGACTAGAAATGACAATTAGGTGGAGTTGACACCAGAGCCATCGTTGAGCTTCCATAGCACCAGAAGAATAACAGTTGATACAAAGCTTCCTAATGTTTTAAGTCACAGTGGCACATACACCGATAAAAAACTTGATTTCTTCGAAATCAACACTTGACTCCTTCAGGTCGAAAAGATTTTTGCGAGTTGTAAATAGTGTCAGTTTTTTCTTGACTGTTTTGCCCTCTCTTGTCGAAAGAAGACTACCTTCTCTTGTCCTGGCTATCATATATGCAGTAAGTACGGTCCTGTGTATAATATCGATGGTATGCGTTTTTGTACTTGATGTTATGTATTCCTCTATTGAAAGTAAAAATGAAGACAGTTTATGATCAATGGCATTATAACAAACATTACACTGGCCAAGAAGGGCAATATTGCATGACATGCAATTTTTTCGTAAATTTTGGGCATAAAGCGTGTGATAGCGAAGTTGGTTCCAAAAATGCTGAATTCTGACAAAATAACCGTCGCATGAGCAACTCTCATACATTGTCCAATCGTCCAAATGGAAAAGGCCAAGACCAAGAAAGCACGCTAACTTCGATGAAATTTCAAGGTTTGCTCCGTGTTTCTTTCGATTACCGTGGCTTAGTGCAGCAGAAGGTTCTGCCACATGGTCGTACAATATCATTCGATATTGTGGAAGAACAATTTGTGGATTTTGCATCTGTTCACTCGTCATTTTTGGCCAAGAACAACCCCGTAATCATGGCTCAGCCACCGTATTCATCAGATTTAGCTCCCTGCGAAGGAGTTTCGCTACTTTGAAGGAAACAAAATAGAAATTGATGAATAATTGAATAGTTTCTGGAAAAATGAAAATTCATCTTATCTTTTGAACATACTTCTTAATGAATATTACTGGAGTTTTTCCCAACACCAAATCGTTATTTTTAACACCTCGACACGTATTTCGATCACCAAGTGATCATCTTCAAGAGGAAGATTAAACTTTCTCTTGAAGATGATCACTTGGTGATCGAAACACGTGTCGAGGTGTTAAAAAATAACGACTTGATGTTGAGAAAAACCCCAGTAATATTCATAACTACACCAAAAGTTCCGAACAGTGCATCACAGATACCTCTTAATGTCGTAATAATATGTATAATAATCTATGCATAATTTACACATCTTTATGAAGAGCTGTTATTGTATTTTCTTAGAAAGTTTCCCACATTTTTTGTTTATTGATGGGGAAGTAGAATGCCAAAAACCAAATCTCTCCTAGAAATATTCCCTTTCAGTATGGGAAAAAAGATATTAGTATTACATTTCTCCTTCTAATCCTCCAATTATCAATATAAAAGGCCACGCCCTCAATACATGAGTGTTCGTGAAGCAGTAACATTTTTGACCCTCGTGGATTCGTTAGACTTTGATGATTAAAACAAAAAGTTAATTGAGTGCAAACCTCATAAGTCAACTTATTGGAGAAATAGCAAATCAAAGTACACATATTCACGATTCGAAATCCAAACTCTAGGGTTACTGAATACGAATCTGAGGTCAAATAGTAGGTCATGGGTCTCCCGAACGGACCAAGTGTCTCAAGAAGTTGATCAATTTTTTAATATTCCTGAGAAACGGTTCAAACTTGTAGCTGAGAGTTTTAAAAAGCTCTGTAGCATAAAACAGATTCATTTTTGAGCTTTATTCTCATTGGACTTTTTGTTGCACTTTCGAGTATCAGAACTCGACACTGAAGCTCATGTATTCTGGTCTTCTACTTCACTTTCCTTTTTTCACACACCAGATTCCAAGCGCTCTTCCTTCCACACACGACGAAATCATTCATACTTCAAACCCAAGAAATATTCAAAGTAGTAAATGAAGTGAGGAATGTCAGCATTTCATCAACCATACCCGAGCTGACGTTTACATTCTAGATAGATTTAGGACGTGAGTTTGAGTGCAGTCATTATTTTTATGCCGAGTATAAATGACGAATATAAATGTTTCATCGGGATATCGAATTACAGAGCAGGTTTAAAAATATTTCAATATGTACCCACAACTATTTGTATCTTTCCTTTCCATGTCAAATATCTGTTGGCACTTTATGGACACTAAAATAACTATCAATTATTTTGTCGGTTCGAATGAAAATGGCAGCACAGAGCTTGTTCTGTATAATGAAATTTGATATTAGCAGATGTTGTTTGTTGCATTTAAACAAATAGTGTCCCAGTTAGCCTGAAAAGAAGGCAATAAAAGTTGAATTATTGACAATTCATTGTTATCAATTGAGATAAACGATATAGTAATTCATCTTCGATTTGAATTTCGCCGTACACAAGACAGACGATGTCTACTTCTCTGGTTATGTTCAGCTTCATTTCGATAGTTTTGTTTTATTCGCCGAAGATTTTCAATAACAAGTTCGTCAGTATATAACAATTCAAAAATTAGTTCCAAGAAACTAAAGCACTCTGATACCAGATACTTACTTTGTTTTTTTTTGATTTTTTATGACATATTGTGAAGACATTGTGCTGGATAGATTAACAACAGGAGCGATAACATCCGACACCTCTATTACGTCATAAAAGAAAAAACTGAAATATCTGACGTGGAATAAATCCGAAACAAGCACTTTTCAACAAATATCCAAAAATACGTCAAGTTTGTTTATGAGAGAGTTTCGACCTGGAATTCCTAGCAAAATCTTCAACAATCTAAGCCTGAAACTAATTAATACAGTTTATTGTATGTTTTTCATCATAAAAGAGTTTTACAAAAACCGCGACACGTGTTTCGCTAGACAAATAGTTTCCTCAAGCGTAAACTAAAAGTTACTTTTAAATTACAACTATTTTATACTCTAACGTATATTACCTACTGTCTCATGCATGAATCTACCTGAAGAGGTTAGGTATGAATTCATTAGCTATATGAATACATTTTTTGAAAGTGCCATAAATGTCCTCAACTATTTTTACCTGGAATTGAACATATTCAATAATGGCGAATTATTCAGGTTGAATTTCAAATTTTTATTCTGGAAATTCACGGGCTTGAATTCATGGTTGAACTCATGTCCCTCTGTGATTGAATGAGAGTGGCATATGTGGAATTTATTTTTCCATTCTGAAAACAAAAGTTTCAATTTATTAAATAAACTATTAAACGATAACACTTCCAAAATACAAATAAAAAAATATAAAACAACTACAAAAATTAATTGGCGCTCCGGGACGACTCAATTGATTCCAGTGGCGCATTTGCTTTTTCAGCTGCAGTAAAACCCGGAGAAACCTGCAGCACCACATCATCTGAAGATCTTGATCTGCCAATGTCCTCTCTTTCATAAAACAAAATGTAGGGTGTCTCCAGAGGTTCCATTAAATTCAAGACGACATCGCCAGAACACTACTATCATCAAACTTAAATCAGTCTGTTCATCTATTTAAACCTTCGTAAGAGTTTGGTGCTTCCATCAGAGGTTGAGTCACGTTCGAAAATTATCAGTGTCTTTACTAGATTGACTGGTGCCTCAGCTATAGGTACTTGTTTTCTTATAACAGTCAGTTAGATTGGCGCATGTTTGCCAATACAGTTGATTACCACCTGTTAAAGGTTCTATTTTCAGATGATACAACAATAAGCTTTGCACGGACTGGTTATTAATCATATTAGAAAACGCTAGTTGAAGTTCCAGCAATTCACATACGTTTTTGCTACCTCTTAAACATTTGTTACAAAGTAAACAAGTGAGGATTTTTCCAGCAAAAGATTTGCAAACACAAGACGAGATAGACTATACGGAATCATTCAATCCAGAACGATCAGCGGTATTGATTCTGCTATCGTTTTGCTCGCGAAGAGTATTCAACAAAAACCCCAAGAATTCTGAACAATCCTCTTGTTGTCTTAACGAGTATCTGGACTTCAAAGACTCCAGGAAATCGGTTGGAAAACAATTTTTGTGTTCCTTTATGCGAGTGAATTGTGAATTCTGTTTTAAAAATTATTGACGTGTAAGTCGAGTTGCTGAGTTATTTGTATCGTTATCCTGACAGACATCTTTATAGGAAAATTGCAATTTAAATTCAACCCAACTTTATTCCCAAGGAACTACAGTATACTGATGGAAGAAATATGATTTGAAACAGTGTGCAGAAAACTATGAAAAAAAAGGTTGTTTCAAAAGTTCTATCCGTTTTCATAAGTCTACATTGAAGTGTCTTCTTCTTCTTTACTTTATATGGCCGTTGCTTTTCTGTCGCATTTGTCCAGACTCCTCCTGTCTATAGTGAACAGAAGCTTCGTCCAGCGGCGCAGCTGTCTTGTCGATGCAATGCTGCCACCCTAAGTTTTTAAGGATTATTCGATTTCTTTTATTTCTAGCCACGTAGCCAGAATTTTATAAAGTCTATTTTTCTAATAGACCCAGTGTGCTCACTGTGTCTAGGAACATATAATAGTATACACAAGGTGAGTTTAATATTTTATGATATTTAAATAAACTTTATTCAACTTTCAAAATATTAAATAACTTTTTTCTATTATTAGTGTCGTTTCTCTACAAACGTAGAATAGCGCAAAGAATAAAATTTTTGAAAAGATTTTTGAAAAGACTTTTTATCTTGTTACGCCAAAGAAGTGCATAGATAAGTACACACATACTCTGGTCATGGTAAAAATCAACCAGTAAGTCCTCTCCCACTACTTTCATTTATACATTCACAAAGTTCTCGGTGACCTCGAAAGGAAGTGCGGAGCCAACCACCATAGGCGTGCGCTCATGTGAAAACAAAATTTAAGGATATCATAGAAGATTTTGTACTAAGTTACTTATGACCAACTACAAAAACTAAAAACCATAATAACAACAGCGAATGAACTAAATGCAATACCAATTTCCGACCGTTTATTATAACTAATCCGATGCCCGTGGTACCGTCGAATCCTTCGATACTACAGCACTGAACGCGTTGGATGAGAATCTCATCCTAAGAGCGGTTGAATCCCCGGCAACTCGGACATATCACGTGGTAGGAGAACCTACTGGTTGTATTATTCTACTGTCCTCTGGTTTTCAATTTCATATTTGAAATTGGACCATTATTTTTCCCCAGAAATACTTATATATAGGGGGATGCCAAATGACCTGGGCAGAAAATAAACTTTGTGCACCAGGCGCAATAAGCAAGGTTATTTCCTTTTGATTTTGGCGAACAGCTCTAATAGCCAAAAGAAGTTAACTAAAATAATCGTTCATTTTCCGTCCACCAATGATTAAATTTATCTACGGTGTCGACTATTTCTGGTTAATGTAACACCAAACACATAATAAATGGACCATAACCGCACGGCAATATAACTTCCTCGAGTTTGCCAAGTGTAAAAACAGCAATTAAATAGTTCAACGACTCCGGTAAAATGTCGGCAAGGTAATGTTTTCGTTTCGTGAAACAAAACAGTTCTCTCTTGAACCGAAGTTTATTAGTTAATATCGAGGAAACACACTGTGTAAATAAGGGATCGAGCCGAAGAATAATATTTGCCAGAACTGTTTGCTTTTTTAATACATGCGAGTGTTACGATACGGTGCGGTTGGTAGGTACACATGAATAAAGGAAATTTGAATATGGTCTTCATTATGCCGAGGTTTACGGCAAGCCTTTGTTGGAATTGGAAATTTTTTTCGTCATATAAGTACTGGTATAGGCCAAATTGCACCATAGAAACATCGAATAGAGCGGATATTGTAATATGTTTATATTATACAAGGTGTTTATTTTTTAACAAAGTGCTAATATTCAGATAAGTTATTTTCAGCTTTCTTAAAAAACTTTTCTTGTGAACAAATATCCTCAAAGTCTTAAATTCTGGACAAAATTTCAGAGAGAAAAGTACTGGATTTGCTTCTTTTAACGAATTTTTGGAAATGTTCATCTTATAATTGTAATAATATTGATAGTAGCTTAATTGTCCAACAATTACCCATTTATAGGGCAGTATAAAATTAAAATTATATTCACAATGCTAACATTTAAACAGAGAGAAATGAACATGAACGCCATTCAATCACACGGCTATACGTCGTTTAGTAAACTTGTTGACTGCAACGTTCAACACTACAGCTAGACGACGCTTAGCCAACTGTTTAATGGCAAATTAACTAGGGTACTTGTAAAGGTACAAAAATTTCATCTATTCTGGGTAGGAGGTGGTTGAAATATTTGTAAGATATTTGTTTATCGTCATTTTGTAATTGGCACAAATCCGAATGTCTTTACCATTTGCTTTCATAACAGGTATTAATGGCGTTCCCCAATTAGAATTGTCCACCTTCTCAATTACACCTTCTTTTTCTAATTTTTTCAGTTCTGTCTTCACCTTTCCCCGAAAAACAAATGGAACCGGATGAGGCTTGTGGAAAATTGGTTTAACATTTTTTTCTAGCTCTAGGCGAATACGTTCCTTGTTATATGTACCTAGCTCTTGAAAACAAAACGCACCTAATTCAATTAGATGAAGGCTTTTCAATCTGCTGTAGTTTTGAACGTTTTGAGCGCCTCAAATATTCAATTGAAAAACTAGCCGTGTGATTGAATGGCGTTGTTAAGTCAAAGAGCTAGTGGTTTGATTGAACGGCTATTTCAACCATTTTATTGCGACAGATATATCACAATGGAAACAAATACTATTGAAATTCATACACATGATATATATTGGAGAATTGAGCATTAAGTATATCAGTTTTTGCTCTGAGATTTTTGAAAATGGACTGAGATCATGAAACAGGCCGTGATACATTGAAATCAATTTGTTCCAGTAGTTTGGGACACTCTACTCTTCATTCACTAATTGCAATAAAATATGAAGGATGCACAATTTATGCGATGTTCTTAACTGAAAAGTTCCAAATATTCATATATTTTATCATTAGTAACATCTACCTCAGGCTTGGAACCATCTATTCTGAAAATTAAAAATTTAGAAAGCTTTCTTTGAATTTTTCTCTCTGTCTGTCTGTTTTGAATCTGTTTTTCCGTTAATCAGCTGTCGCCCCCATATGAACGACAACTCTCAGAAGTTGAGAAACTTGTGCGAGCTAAGGACTAACGAGGTCTTACCTTTTAACGTGTTTCACACGTTTCAATGCATAGATTATGAATCTCATAAAATGGACTCCATACGATACTTGTATATTCGATCTTCGAACGTACGTAGGTGTAATATAACAGCTTCATAGTTTTGTGATTTCAAAAGTTTCTGCAAATTCTAACGATGAAACCATAAGCCCTCAAGGACTGGGAAACTTTTCGTAAATATGTCTACCAAATGTTAATTTTTGGTCAAATATTACCCCTAGGTCTCTGATATCCTTGCATCTCAGCAGATCTGAACCTGCTGAGATGCAATGTATAAACCTTCTTTTTTCTACTATAGTTTATAACTTTACATTTCTCTGCATCGAGTTTCAATCTATTGCTGCTGCACGAAGCATCAAGAAGTTCTAATTGAGATTGAAGATTTACAGATTCACCTACGTCCTTAATTACAGAAAATAATTTTAGATCACCTGAAAAATATAATCACTCACAAGCTAAACTTTCAGTTAATCATTAATGAATGATACAAACAAAGGAGGACGTGGGTTGGTGCCCTGAGGCACACCGAAAGAAGCTAGATATGTTCTGGATTTATAACCGCTATTCTTTGGTTTGTCACATTAAGTTTCGGTCTAAACCACTAGTTATAATATTTTTTTACTAACCCAAAACTTCAGGTTTTCAACTTCGAAACCGACGATATTCAATGCAATCTTTGAATCTATTTTCCCGCTTGGGGGTAGAAATTCCTGATTCCCTTTCTTGATGGTTATTTACGCTATACAAAGAACCTACCTGCATATTTCAAGATTATAGATTCAGTAACTTCGGCTGTACGCTAATAGAAGAGTGTCAGTCAATAAATAGGTACCCACTTATACAATACTAGCTATTTCCCGCTTTACGCATTTATAATATTAGTAGGAGTAGGATTAGAAGGATTACTAATGTATTTCATTATAATCATTTCTGTTTTTTTGCTGGTGCTATTCAATATTGTATAAGTGGGTACCTATCGATTGACTGACACTTTTATATTAATGTACAGCCGAAACTACTGAACTTAGAATCTTGAAATATGCAGGTAGGTTCTTTGTATAGCGTAAATAAGCATCAAGAAAGGGAATCAGGAACATCCATCCGCAAGGGGGGAATAGAGGTTTGAAGATTGTATTGAATTTCGTCACTTTTGAAGTTGTAAACCTGAAATTTTGGGTAAATAATAAATATTTTATCTTTTACGCAACTTAATGTGACAAACCAAATTCTACGCGGGCGAGGCCGCGGTCAAACACTAGTATTTTATACATTTCAGTTATTTTCTTAATATCTTCAAGAATTGCATTTTCACCTTGATAAATACTTTGATATTCATAGTGATTTGTTTGTATATATGTTTGTGTTTTTATATGTTTTAACTCGTGTGATGTTGATGATTAAAATAATGTTTGACTGACTCATTCTATATCACTTCGTGATCAATGAGGATTTAGTAAATATATTATTAGTATTATATATATATAATTGGTTAGTAATATCCATTTTTTTCTTTTTTCGTCCAAAATCAAATGGATAGCGAAAATTTGTCGTAAATTCATTATTTCAACCTGCCAATATAGTTCATCGCTTTAGAAGGTTCAAAGCCTGATTACCATGATTTTTATATATTTCAAGCGATGATTTACATCAAGAGATCATTCCATAGGTATAACTGCGTTTGCATCGAACATGTTTTTAGATGCTCAACTCTGACTTACTGAAACAAACACCAGAAACATTCATCTTTTTCACGTCTATCTAGTAAAATATCCCGAAATATTATTTTTAGCTGAAGTATTTATATTCCGCACTAAAGGCCTAATCCATCATTCAACCCATCAGAAAAATATTCGACCGAGATAGGCCGCTCTAAAACCTGACAGATTAATTGCTGAACTGAAAATTTCACAAATAAACAGGTAGTTCACAGTCTGGTTGAATGAACTCGAACAAAAAAATGGGTACGCCTCATCAGAGGGAACTTCAGGAAGTTTTATTGTTATGCCCAATGAGAAGGTGGAAAATAAAAAACGGGTTTATGGACTCCCGAATTGAGCTATAAAACGAGTTATTGGCATTAACTTTGCAACATTTATGAAACTTTATGGCTTCCAACTTGAAATAATGCCATATTTGTAAACGAAATGATCCAAGCCGAGATAACTTGGTCTGGATTTTTTAGGTCTAACGAGAAATGAAAGTAAAGCAATAAAAATGCCTTGGTTTGAAAAAAACGGAATGTTGATTATAGAAAACAGAAAAACACAGGTTATCTACAGTTCAGCCTTTCTAAGTAGAAATATTATGCGCGCTTGACTTGGAGACTAAGCTAGTGAATGCATGACGAGAGTATTACGAAAAGTGTGATCTGGAGAGGCGAACGGAAGTTGAGAGAGAGTGATAAGTTAGTGGAGATACAAAGAGAGCGAGAGAGAGAGAGTTACGTTTCGAATATTACTGTAGGGTCAAGAGAGAGAGAGGTGCGAGCACACATTTACGGTCAAGTAGGATCTGATGAATAAGGAGGAAACTATCATACGTTGCCACTAATGTGAGCAGGAGATTTCAATGTTAATTTCGCGTCCGGAGATGGACAACTCGTGGTAAACTTTCTACAAGATAAATTAGAACTACAAATGAATAATAACCGTAATGAGCCTACCACAAGACTTAGAACAACAATCGATGCAGTTTTCTCTAGATATGTTTCTAATTATCATTACAAAACATATATTTCTCATTTCTCATACCATAAGCCAATTGTCTGGGTCTTACAATCTGCCACAGTAATTAGTAATGTATCCGATAATGGAAATAAAAAATATATATTCCAAAATGTTAATTTATCAATGGAAACCCAAAATGAAGTTAAATATTTGTAGAAGATTAATATATTGATACCGATTTCGAATAGGAAAAATTCAATGCTCTGGCACACCATAATATTAAATTGAACTCAAAAAAGTGACGTAATCAGGAGGTGATCTATTCTCAGAACTAGCAACTGAAAGTTAAAGGCCAAGTTATCTCATGATGACTTTCGCCAGGATTGCACAAAAGAACATAGTTAGTGCTGATTCCAGAGCTGAAGTCAGACTTTTTGTACCAGCTTTAGTTTTTGAGGTATACAAAAAGTTATTCTCAAGAGAAATATTTGAAATATCAACAATCATTAGAAAAACAAGCATTATTTACTAAAAAATTTTCTTTTATAGGATTTTCTTGCTTGACTTGGTTCACAATTGCTATTTGTAATGCTCCAGCAGTAGTCCGCCATCCAGGTGGACATCCTAGTAACCCTGGTCCTGCTCCTCTACAGTTAGAATATCTTGATGAAACCGTTTCCCCTATTCTTTACTCAGATCAAAAAGATTTTCTAGAGAATGGTATGAATGCCTGTATGGGAGTTGTATGTAGATTCTCATATTACATCCAAGCTGCTGGAAGTGCGACAATATGTTTTCAACGATGTCTCAGAAAATTCTGTGCAATCCTAACGAATTCGTTCGGGGCATCTTTTTCAAAATCACTCACATAACTGAAAACTTTCATTTCCGATGGTCCACAAATGAGACGGTTGATACCTTCTCATTTGTGGACCGGTTTTTAGTTTCTCTGTGCCTTATATTATGAAACTGTTCAAAGCTGTATTTGAAACAATCACCATTCCTATTCATAGCGTTAACAAATTGTTTTATGAGCCATAGTTTGATATGCAGAGGAGGCAGTATTATGCGATCTCTAGGTATTAGTGGTTCATTAATCACATTCAGTTGCTCGGGAACCATAACTTCCCTGGAAGGCCAGTCTTTTCAAACCCAATGCTGAGACTTAGCTCTGCTGTACCACAGACAAATAAAACAAGGATATTTTGTATGGCCTCCTTGTTTCCGAGCAGAAATTTCATATTTTTAGATCTACACACATGAGCCACTTGTTTTCGTGGTATTTGATTTTCCACATAACATAAGACACAGTAACATATTCTTATTTGACTTTAGTTGAATGTGATGTATGTGCCAACCTTCATAAGAAATATGTCTAATCTCAGTCAATTCAATTTCATTAAAAAAATCAATTAGAACATCCAGTATGCTCAATATCGAACTTTTCGACACATTCGGATAAACTGAAACGATGTTCAGTGAACATCATTCCTGATATTAATCAATTCAGTAAATTCATAAACTGAAATGTATGTATATAGATATAGTTATAGGATACTTAATAACAATACAATATAACCTTATAAACTGCCATCGTTGATTATCATTAACACAAATACTCAGGTTCTTACACAAAACTGTTTAAAACCCTTTTTGTCCCAGCGGTATCACCGCGACATCACCTTTTCAAAAATCTTTTCCGAGAGTCCCAGCGGTTTCCTTGTGAAACCACATGTATTACGTGTTGCATACAGACATTTTCTTCATATATAAACTGTAACAGTTGAATACACCAACATTCAAGCATCCGAATATGGTTATGTGTAGATCAGTGTCAGTTTGAACGTCACTGAAAAGTTATACCATTGTTGTGATTGGAATATTTGTAAAATATGTCGGGTATATTATTTTCATTATGATTCTCTCATCAATACTAGATCACAGTAGTATGTTTTGTATAGAAAGTAATCTATATTTAGTAAATTATGAGTATAGAATGATTTACATGGGTGGCTTCAATTGTAGCTACTGGGACTCATATGATTTTGTTTCAGGTGGTAAATTCAATTATTTTGATTTGGAGAGTTTGACAGAAGAAGAAGTGAATGAATTATATGAAAGTATTCCTTCCGATGTTGAATCGACTGCAGGTGGTGATACGGAAGATCTGATCTGATTTCGAAAACGATATGTCACAGTTACTCCCAACGGCAACTGCAGCTGATGATATTGAAAATTTTGTGGCTGACAGGGATGAAGTTATTCATAGTGACTCTGTAACTTATAATGATGAGTTCAGCAGCGATGGCGAACGACCTCTAGCATACTTTTGTGATTCTTTTTGGACCAAAAATATTCCCAGTGAATCGATTGTAAAATTTACTAATCACTCAGGACCCGTCAATATTACTGATAATTTTGTCCTGCCTGTTGAATTCTTTCTGTGTTTGTTTCCAGAAGATTTATTTGATGAAATATTTTTCCAAAGCAATTTATATGCAACTCAGAAATTAGGTGGTGCATCAAATTTTTTGCCAATAACTAAAACTGAAATGAAAGTTTTCATTGGAATTAATATTTTGATGGGAATAAAAAAATAACCATCTATAAAAGGCTACTGGTTGTCAAATATAGAGCCGAGAGATTTTTACATTTCCAGTAAAATATCTAGAAATAGATTTTTCCCAATTTTGAGCACATTACATCTATCAGACAATATAAATGAAAAGAAAAGAGGAGAGCCAGGCTATGATAAGCTTTTCAAGATTAGACCTCTTCTGAATAAGTTATCAGAAACTTTCAGTCAATACTACAAACCTACTGAGAATCAATCGATCGATGAATCGATGATCCGATTCAAAGGGAGATCTTCCCTCCGTCAGCACATCCCTTTGAAGCCTATAAAACGTGGGTATAAAGTATGGGTTCGAGCCAATGAGTCTGGATATATATCACAATTTGAGATATATACGGGTGAAATTGGAGACAAATCTGAGAAAGACTTAGGAAAGCGGGTTGTCATGAATTTATCTGAATGCTTGAAAGACAGTTACGCAAAATTATATTTTGATAATTATTTTAATTCTTTATCACTCATGAGTGAATTGAAAAAATCTAATATTTAAGGATGTGGTACAGTTCGTAAGGATAGGAAAGGATTACCTAGTGAATTTCTAGCAGATAAAAGCACTGACTAGAGGACAATTTGACTGGAGAAGCAACAACAAAAATGTGGAAAGATAAGGAAGCAATATATTTTCTTAGTAATTTCCACAATCCACAAGATATTACAACGGTGAATCGCAGGCAAAGAGATGGAACTCTTAAAGAAGTGATTTGTCCACTGTTGGTGAAGGATTATAATAAGCATATGGGATATGTAGATAAAGCGGATATGCTCAGATCCTGTTACGAAATAAGCAGAAAAAGCAAACGATGGTACATGCGCATTTTTTGGCATTTTGTAGAAGTTGCTCTCGTAAATTCTTTTATCTTATTCACAGAAAGAAGTGAAGGACAAAAAATGAAATTGAAAGACTTTAGGCTGGCTGTCTTGCGTGGGCTTATAGGAATTGGAGATACCAGAAAAGAAAGAGCGCTGAAGCAAGTTGTATTAAATTCAAAAGGCATGTTCCAGTCGAGACGAGATTGACCTCAGCTCAGCAGATGCCGATTCATGGAAAGTCACGCCACTGTGCACATTGCAGCTGAAAAAAAGAACCACATAGAAGCCGATGGCAATGTTCTACTTGTGACGTAGGACTTTGCATAAATGACAAAAAAAAACTGCTTCGTTTCGTTCCATTAGATGTGACCCAGTGGTTTCACCGTGAAACCACCCTACTTTTGAAAAAACAATTTTTTGGAAAAATAAAATTTATTGAGTTTGTTTCATGATCTACTATTATGAAAGTTTTCAATAAATGTTTATAAAAATAGTTCTGAAATCTTAATTTGGGGCTCAAAGGGTTAAAAACTATAAGCTTTAATAATTTTTGAACAGAGAAAAATAAATTGGAATTTGATGTTTCTTGTCTACCTGTTCGAACGGTACTCTTTACAGTCGTAATGGTCTGTGAGGGTATTGGTAAAAAAGTGATAATAATAAATTGGTTTAAGCACCAGCCCTTGTTTTTTTCGCTACTAATTTTCAGGAAAGATAACACTTTGGAAAACCAGGTAATGTATAAATCATCACTCCCAATATTTATAATCAAAAATATTTTTTCTCTGAAAGTACAGCGCAATTGAGTATTCAAAGAATTATCTTTTTTTTTGGCATGTTATCGGTTGTCATTAGTTACGTTTACATTGATATAGTAGTGTAGTTGTAGTCCATCCACTCATTAAACCAACCGTTTCTTTGTAGACAAAAGTCTATTTATCAGTTACTTCTTTGTATAAACAACAAAAATGCCACACTTTTTATTGTTAATTACGTATTTGATAAGTTTTTTTGCTAGTTTACGTTCAAGTTGTTCCAACCCAGAGGATAACTTCAACATCATTCACAACACTAGATGCCACAATAGTCTCCAATATTGCTTATATTTCTGAAATTACTCTGAAATGCAGTTCTGGCGTGGTTGGCATTGGATGCAAATATATCACCAGTTTCTATTGTAGGATCAAACCAGTACCAAGTGAGCTGAATTGAGGAACCCAAAACAGAACGAAAAGGTGAACGCTTGTTGGGACTATTTAATGAAGATGGTCACACTGCATACCGGAAAGCAATTCCAGCGAAAGAAAATGTTTCAGCCGTACCTGCTCTAATCACTGTTGTTGTGAACTATCCAGGAGCGTTTATTGGCCCATGGTTGAAGTCTGAAGTCATCACCACGATTCTATCCCTTGTTATTGCTTATTTTGTTCTACTATCAAGATCCAAAGTTGTTTCATGAATTTTTTAACTAGACTACATAGTTATAATTGTTATTTTTCAGAAAATATTTATATCCTATAATTTCAAAATTGACACATTTCATTCTCATCAGTTTCTGTATAAAGAAAAACCCCAGTTGATTATAACAATAAAAGAATTATCACACTTCGTCAATTATAAATATGGCTTCTAATCAAAGCAAGCCCGAAAACAAAACACTAAAACTAATTAAAGCCGTAAGTACATACCAGTAGTGATTAGCGATGTTGTTGATTGAAAGCGTTATTAGGGCATATGCTTGTTAGTATGCGGATTGAAATTTGTATTTGATCTGGGTTATATTAGGATTTGTTCAAACATACTGGTCGATGTGATTAGTATCTGATGTATAAATGATGAACCACATTGCTTTAGTTCGGTAAATAGCCAGCATCAAATGGATACTCATTTTGAGTGATAAATTACCACAAAGGTTATTTCATTCACCAAAATAATTGAAATTCCAGAAACGTTGAAATTATAGGTATGATAAATAATTAGGAAATAACTATTTATTTATTCATCAGCGAAATCTAGCAAGGTAGAATACTTTTTTCATTTTTTGAATCGGCACCTCGAAGTCAATAACTTAGAATTTAGGAAAGTTATCGCAGTTCATAGGTATGTGGTGAAAATTGAATAGTAAAAATGAATTAAAAAAAAAACAAGATTTCACTACCGGCTTTGAAAAGAACAAAATGAACTATGAATTAAATAAAGCATACGTTACACAATTCATATGTCGAGAGACTTAACTATTTAAATAAAAACTTCAAAAAAATTTATTTATGAACAACATTTTTTTCAAAGAAACTCTTTCAAACACAGAAGATGATGATATCAAATCAATTTGTCTTGGATGAAAGAACTCCCGAAACATTCTAACACTACAAAGCGAGAATGTTATTTACGACAGAAAGTTTGGTTAGTTTGTGAAATGTTAAGATTATAAAAATGGTTTTTGTAGAATTGAAAATATTAGATATTATAGAAATCACAGAAATACCTTCGCCAGAAATCATTATTACAACTGAAATTAGACCAATATATGTCGCATCAACAGAAGATAACACAGTGAATTATTCAAATGAAAAGGGTTCTAGTTTATTGAAGTTAATTCCTTCATTATTAATGAAAATAGGATTGATGAGATTTAAAAAAATAACAGTTAATGGGAAAGGAATACTTTGCCTTTCTACTTCTCCATACAAAAAATGTGGGTATCTTCCAAAGAAATAAACGAAGCAATTGATTTCAGGAATGAACCCTTCAAAAAATCTGTAGACCATGCAAAGAAGTAACTTTTTTACACAAACTGGGAGAAAAAGCCATCCTGAAACAAATACTTTTATATTAATATTGAATTATACGAAAGAAAAATACTTTGGAAACTTTTATATGAACGCTGAATTATACAAAAAACATTTTCTCATATTCAGTGTGTACTCCCAACATTCGTAATGGAATTGAATCAGATATTATTCCCAAAATTTCTACACAATACAGTATATGAAAGAAGTAAAATTTCACTCACATGAAACACTGTTATCCTCACCCAATTCACTGATAGAATTACGACTTTATGTCACAAAAGTATTAAATATACTCATGTCATCGATGACAGTATGTAATGACATTCATTCGCACATTTGATTCAATCCCAACCATAGGAATTTTGTTTGGATTGAAAGAGTTGTATTCTTAGGAGAGTTTTGTTCGTATAAAGATGGAGAGGTTGAAAGCAAAAACCTTTCTTTCCCAAAAAGTTATTATCTCCGATTCAATTACAAAAATAACAATTTTTTATCGACCTTTTTTTTGGGTAATAGTTACCTTCCACAATCTGAAAAAATATAAAAATTATAATGGAGAACTTTATACAAGTGTAGAAGGGCAAACTTTTTAGTTTACCCCGATAAGTTACTGCGTAAAAATCAAAGTATTTTTCACAAAAAAAAATCCTCTATTTATCAGTAACTTGTCGTATTTCACAATTTTGCCTATCAAAAAAATATTAAGAAATTATACTTATCTTTTACGTTTCGGAGGCCAAAATCTGCCTCCGTCTTCAGAAATGGATAAAAATTCGAATAAATATGCAGTTATTCCTTTTTTGAGAGCTTATTTCTTTACTTCTTACGCAGTAACTTATCGGGGTAAACTAAAAAGTTTGCCCTTCTACACTTGAATAAAGTTCTCCATTATAATTTTTATATTTTTTCAGATTGTGGAAGGTAACCATTACCCAAAAAAAGGTCGATAAAAAACTGATTTTTTCCTCCACAAAAAATGACTTTCGTTGAATATTTGAAAATAACAAGTTTTGAATATAATTTAACCAGTAAAAGGTTCTTAGAAATGATCGAGATACATCATAAAAAAAAACAAAAACAAATTGAGTATAGAAAACGAACATAACATCGACCTATTCAGCAAAATATATTCCTTTCTTCTCACTCATTATCAATTTCTATTTTTTCATAATTTGAATGGAATAAATGGATTTGAAATTTCAAAATACCTTATTCTATACAGACATGGATAAAAGAACTTGAAAAATCATTACTTGTATCGAGAAAAAATTTTCCACACCGGAATTCTCAAAGTTATTCATAAACTGGGATGTTTTTTTGGAAAACTGTTTCAAAATTTCTATAAAGTATCTTGCTGATTTTTGACCGAGAGATCCAAATGAACTTACAATAGGTCATGTTTACCTAGTTTTGGTAAACCATAAAAATGGATATATTATCTTCAGATTTATCCAATTCTGAGGACGGTGGCAGATTTCAGCCTCCGAAACGTTCCCCATTACAATTTTCATTTTTTTCAGATTGTGGAAGGTGAAAGTACCCAAAGAAAATCTATAAAAACTCATATTTTTTGCACAAAAAATTACTTTGGTTCAAGATATTGACGGCGTCGAAGGCGCAATCCACAATAATTATAGTGACATATAAAAAATCATTGACTTAAAATACGTTTACCCTCCTTATTTTTCATTTGGACAAACCTCCAGACTTGTCCGGACGCGAGTTAATCCGATATTTAGTGTGCATTAATATTCAACAACTGTGAAACTGAGGGACTTCAGCTGAGCATGTCCTTCACCGTGAAAGTGATACGTTTCAGAAAGGAAATGACAAATCAATAAGGGGGTGTGATCCAGTAAAACCAGGTAGGGAGCAATTTGTTCTCTTCAACACGTGCCGAAATTCTCCAGCTGCATTTCTGTCGCCCTCTGTCGAAGCAGAGGCGGCTCGTATTTCAAACACGAGGACCGCTATTGCTATATCGTGATCCCGTTTCGGAATAGTCTGTTAGATTAGCCAGATGGAATATGACTATAATCTGAGATTATCGGTGATCCAATCTCGAGCAGCGCAAACCCTTCGAAGCGATCAAATATTGACCAACCCGCAACAATACTAATTGTTCTGAAATAAATCATGAAATATGATTTGAAAGAACAAATGCATATAGCAAATTGGAGTCCCCCGCAGTGTCTATCTGTCTAAACGCAGCAAACTTAAAAACCACCGAAAACATTATAGAGTTTTTCCTACAACTATTCAGTTTCCAAACATTTTAGTTCTTTATTGATTTTTATTTTGTATTATAACTTGTATTATAACATAACTGCATTATCGAGCAGTCGTCCAAAATTACATCTGCTTGGGTCTTTTGAAATGCTCTCTTCTCTCGAAACGAAAGTTCATTGCCGAAAAACAGATGAATATTTAGAACGACAGACACAACTTGGGATGTTTCGAGTAGGTACACATTGTTACCAGATTTATGGATTAAGACAAGGAATTCGAGCAAAAGTGGTTGACCTTTCTCGACTATATTTATGACCTCGACCATGGTACTGAAATATATAGAATTACAACCTTGACAAAAATGTTTTTGTTTCAATGTAATATTTTGATAATTGAGTGCCTACCACCATGAAATTGTAGTATAGAAAAAAAAATAGACCTGGGAATGTATACGGGTAGAACTTAACAAAGAGAACATGTGCAAACAGGAATAGAACTGTTTCAACAAAGGAGTAGTCAGTTGTGAATAAAAATCGAGCTACTCATTGAATATTGTCAATTTAGATGACACCTGAGAAAATAGGGTAGTATTATGGAGACTTCAGCTGCAGACAGTGCTTGTCATATATTATGCAAATGTGAGGAACAGTACATATTGTAGAAAGGTAGGAGGCGAAATGCAATGAGCCCCCAAACCAGCAATATTTTCCTGAGACTTAAAAAGACACGATGAGTCGGACCCCTCCAAAGTATCAAATAAGCTGGGCCTTCCTGAAAATATATCCTAGAGAAGGGGTCGACAAGTAGTTTTAGGTGGGGTTCGGATACTGTGGGAAAATTTCAATGAGGTCCAGGAAAAAAACAACTGACAATAATGAGGTGCTACCTATTATTATTTTGATTTCAAATCAAATTCTGAATTATAGAACACAAGACCTAAAATTAATGTGAGAAACTACACCGACTGTCTTGAGCCAGTTTGGTTCTTGAGAGGAATAGCAAATTCGAAGTGAGGTTTCTATTGGGCGTCCGTTAATCTCGATCGATATTTATTTTTCAAGAAATTCAACTTTGACAAAGATGTTTCACATACGTATGTCGAACGAAACAAAGTGGCCTAATATATAGCTAGTTTCTTGTAATTCTAGTTTGATCCAAAATTCTCATTATGATACCAGTTCATACATTTGCAAAGACACATCTTCTTGAAAATCGATTGTCTCTATTTGAAGTGATGGCTTTGACAAATTCAACAACTTGGCAGCTACATCAGTCCATTCTGCCGCTACATCGTTCCTAAGATCGGCCAGATTCTCAAAAAATGAACAATGTCTCCTCAAGAGTTTTTTTTAAAATTCAAGAATTGTCGAAAATTTAATAAATTCTTTTTCGAAGATATCCAGCTTGCGACGAAAAGCAGACACTCGTTGTATCAGATCACATATTAATTTAACATTTCCTTGAAAATCTGTGTTGAGCGCATTCACATATTTCTAAATATCTTTTAGGATAGCCACAACCAGCATGTTGTGCTTGTTTGTTATGAACTCAAAGGACTTTCTGCGTATCTAAGTTTTGCATGAATGAAGTTACTTGTTCTATAATTATCCAGGTTAGATGGAAAACTAATCAAACCATATCAGTTGTAGGTACTTGAAAACAGGTTAGGCAGGAGTCTCAAAATAAAATAAGTACTAGATAGGTAGGTAGGTCTAAAGTGAGTGGGTCTATTTGACCCTCCACCGCATTCCACAAGGGTTTATTGTGGCTCACACCTATTCACACTCGGCCAAATAAACCCAGCTTCTTAACGAAGTCGATTAGTTTTGTATAGTGAGTGGTCTTTCAGGTCAGATGGTGAGAGTACGAATCTGCCGAACTCAAAGAACCTAATTCGGTCCCTAGCGGGGCAGGCACAAAGTATATGCTCTGCTGTTTCATCATTTTGCAGACAGAGGCGACACACACTGTCTTCCGACAGTCCAAGTCTCTGCATATGATGATTTAATTGACAGTGACCTGTGAGAAGGCCTTTTAGACATCGTATTTCATCCCTACTGTAGTCCAACAACTGTTTGGAATCAAGCTTCGAAGAGTGAATAAATGCCTTGAAGTGAGCCAATCCTGGAAGATTCTGCCAGAAGTCCATAAATTTCTTGCCATCCGGGTGTTCAGTGTTTGTTTGGCAAAGGCCAAAGCGATGCCAATGGCAGTTTCTGGTCCAATGTAGCCGCTTGCAGCACCCGCCTATGCAAGAAAGTCAGCAGCTTCATTGCCTTCCAGGCCAGTATGGCCAGGAATCCAGACCAGAGACAATCTGTTAAGTCTTCCTATCGAGGAGAGTCGTTTTTGGCAGTTTGCTACCAACTTAGACGTTGCTTGGTAGGAGCCAAGAGCTTCCAACGCCGCTTGACTGTCCGAGAATATTATTGTTGACTTGTGTGTGAGGCCGTGTGTGAGTGGCATGAGTTCCTAGGCAGGTAGATAACTCTGTCCTGGGTCTGCGACTGAAAACACCTGCACCAGAACCGGAAGGTGTTTTTGGTCCATACTGTGAAACAACAACTGCCTGCTCCTAATATTTCTTTCTCCCGGAGGATCCAGTCCTCTCTACTCGGGAATTGTACTTTATAAGGCAGTTCGTAGTTGACAGTTGGAGGCATTAAGTCAGAGAACATTTCCACAATGCTGTGACTTCCAATGTCAACCAACAGTCTGTTGCACTCTGCATTGAATTGATTTGTGCAATTGGCAATGTGCACAAGTCTCTATGCAGTCCATCTAGCCTCTCCCTCCAGAAAAATGTGAAGAGGAGGTAGATCTAGAAGGATTTCCATGGCAGCTGACGGTGTGGTACTGATGGTACCACTGATGGCCAGACAAGCATGTTTATATCAACCAGAGAGCTTCGCTTGGGCCGTTTTCTGTAAAGCCTTTGGCCACTAAGCAATTGCACCATAAGTGATCATTGGTCTGATAATCATCACATAAATCCAATGGATTTGTTTGGGACCTAAACTCCAAGTTTTACCACAAATCCTACGACATGTCCATAGAGACAGTCTGGCTTTGTGTAAAACTGTTTCCAGGTGAGTCTTTTATAAAGGACAATGCCAAGATATTTCACCTCCGTTCCAAATGGAATAACCACACAATTGGAGGAATGTGGCATTAGATCGTTCAATTTTCTTCATCTACTCCCTCAGTCAACAACTGTGAACAACGTTCAACGCGCTTTGGAGGATATTACAAGCTACCCTTGCTGACGTAGACCTTGCCAGGATGACAAGGTCATCTGCATAAGCTTGCAGATCAACTTTTCTTCTGTCGAGGGCATCAAGCAGACTATCAACCAGGAGCGACCACAGAAGGGAAGATAGTACCCCACCTTGAGAGCAGTCCCTGGTGAACCTGAACCTGATAGCCTCGCCTTAAAGAGTCGTAGTTGCAGTTCTGTTTACTAGCATGGCATAGATCCAGCCAGTTATGATCGATTCTATACCCTTCCTAGCCAGGGACAATCCTATACATTCAAGTAATGCATTGTCAAATTCTCCTTCAAATAAGTACTAAGTTAAATTATATGTGGCTTAAAAATATGTTTTTATTCAATTACGGTATTGTATGCCTCATCTACGTAATAATTTATACTTAATATACTTGGCGGTCCGAGGTTCGACCTTTCGCGGTCCGCAAACGGACCGCGGTCCGCCTGTTGCTGACCATTGTCCTAGAGTCTAGGACCTAGACTTTAAAAAACGTTAATGCTAAACGATCAAATATTCCCAGCAAAGTTGAAAATAAAATCAATATTCGCAACTAGAATCAAGGTTGACATCAACACGATAACATTGCGGTCACTGCCGACATCGATTCAATCAAGACTGATCCGGTTCGCTGCCAAAAGTCAAACAACCCCGTAATCCAATATGTGGTCCATTTGATGCAACCTCCTCGTCTTATCGCCGTCTCATTTCCGGTCTGTTATCACTCACCCACCGTGCAGATATCCTCGCATGGACTCGGCATAGTGTTTTATCTCAGCGTGCGGTTCTTTTTCGATCTCACCCTCCTGGAAACCAATTTGATTACTATAATTGCGCCCCGAGCGCATTGTCGGGGGAGGTATTCTGGATCACGTGAGGTGGGAGTTCGATGATTGCGTTAAAGATGCATCAGATGAAAGAGAATTTGTTTCGTTAATTTGTGCGGATCTTGTTGGTTTTTTCTTTGATGAGGGCCCGTGTCTAATTGGATGACTTTATTCAATCAGCTTGGCTTTGGAAGGGAGTCGTGACTCACCGATTTCTTTAAGATTGAAGTCTGTTGACGAGTGTTTGAGAAGATAATGCGTATAAGAGCATTGTAGAAGATTCTTTGATGAACAAAGGTTTTTTGAGGGAGAACAAAAATTAAGTTTTATTTGAAAGTTTGCTTCTTGATGAACGAAAACATTTCTTGTCTAGTCAGTCAAGAAACGGTATTAGATACAGTCATTCTGGATGAAAATTACAGTCATATTATTATATTTTCTTCATCAACAATATACTGTAATGGTAACAGTTGAACCACGCTCAACCAGCAAAATTGTTTTATAATTTCATGGTGCTGCAACAGTTTTATTTTGTTGGTATTTTATAATTACTTCCAGAATGCTAATTGATTATATTAGACGAGCCGTGAATATAATACAGTTGTAGGCAATGAAAATGTTTTATAAATTTGTCATAGAAACGTTTATAAAATAAAATTATAAACACCTTATAAAATAGTCACGAAATTATCACAGAAACGTTTTCACAACTAACTTATAAAACATATTTTCCTATAAAAGTAAATTGTTCTGTATAAGTTTTAAAGCACTTTTCTGTGAGGTTTGTATGCTATTTATAAAATTTTTCAAGATTATTTTATAACTGCTTCCTGTAGCTTTAATATTGGAAGGCTTTCAAGCACAATTTTGTTTTCATTACCATATTGTCACTTTAATGATAATTTCCCAACTGTTTCATAGTATGGTATATTTAATACAATTCCAAAACAATAAAATAACTGTTATGAAATCAAATTGCTTCCGCTAATATATATTTGCTGTCGTCAAGAATAAAATGCATCACTTAAGAAGAACCAGCTGACATTGATTTTAGAGGTCGTGTAATGAAGTATAATTTGTCAAGTTCAATTTGACTAGCATCCCAATAATTATATACTTAATAACGTCGTGTAATATTGGTCACTGGAAAAAAATTAAAAAACTGGTTCGTTCAAGACGAATACCCGCGTAACCTAGTGCTTCGATTTTGTTATTGCTAAAAACAGAATTATTAGTGATTGAACTCCGTCGATTTGAGTGGAGCACCATGTTTATATACACTCAAATAATTAGCTCGAAACTACTTCGAAATTCAGCCTTCATAATCGATGGAAGAAGCTTCTTAGCCAAAACATCGCGACAGATAACATTTATCCAAACAATATGTGGGAAATCGAGTCTTCATTTTTATAGAAATCTATAGTTTTAAAAGTACTCCGACTCTGCCGCAATACCATCACTCCTAGAACTAAATGTTTCTTAACAGTTTTATAGAGGTAACATATAAGCTAAAATACATTAAAACTCTTGCTACTGATACCAAATTATTTTATATATACGCCATTTTAAAATGAAAGCAATTCGTAATACTGACATAAGATGAGTTGAAAATATGAAATACTGCACATATAGTAATATTTGCAGATGAAAAGTACATAGATATCATAAGATTTTATTATTTAGAACAAACTGGATTGATTTGCAACTAGAAAATGAATACGTCGACCGAGTGAACTTTTGTATAATTAATATTTTTTTCCAAAAATTTCAATAAAAGGGTGGCGCGCTTAAATTTCACTAATGATAGGCTATATATTTGTCAATAAAATTTCATTCGCAGTTAAAATATCAATCTTTGAAGCAAAAACAATGTCTTTACCGGTTTTATACGTACAAAAGTGAAATTATTAAAATGGCCCCAACCTTTCTATTTGTTAGTTTTCATTTGGTGACATATGTATTATATTTTCCTAGTGTACAAAACAAAATTACTTCTCGCGCTTACAGTATATTTTATAGCGCTTACTTGAAATTTCTGAAAAAACTTTTATAGAATTGTATTTCAATTATTTTTTTATATATAATTTTTACGAGTTTTAGCAAAATTTTACAGGAATTGCCGAAATGTTTATATAACTGTTTTGTAGTGTTTGCAAAAGGCGTTACAAAATATTATTGAAGACTATAATGTTTTATAAAACTGTGCCAATTTCCTATTTATAGCTGTTTCATAAACACATTGAAAACATTTCTGGGAGAAATACAGTTTTATAATTTGTTTCTCTGAAACGTTTTCACAACCATTATAAAATATGAAATTGCTAGTTGAGCGTCTTCAATTATCCCATGTGGACTTTCTGTGCTGGGTTTTGTAATTGTTTTTTTCCATTTAATTTCTTTGAATAATTCAGTTTTTTTACTTCAGACGATGCCATTCATTCAATTGTGAAATTTTGTTTATATTTTCTTCAATTCAGTGTATGATGACAGATCTAAATTATATCAAAAAAGTTGTAATTGTATCCAGAATTTATATTTCTGAGGATTTACAGGTTGTCTTTCATTATCATGTCGATGATTAAGGATTTTTGGGTCAATTCATGAATAAAAAATTGTAAAGAAATGTCCTGAAAATCATTAGTTTTAGGTTATAGCCTGTACGAAGTCAATCCGAACAACAAAATGAAAGACTAATGTACCAGGTCTGATGAATTTACTAGTTAATAGCATATAAAACCTTCTACATAAAAATAATGACTAGACCGCCCATGCCATATAAAGAAACTGCCGACGTTCTGTAACTGTTAATTTTTTATACCATTGGAATCAACTTCGTATATACTACAATTAATTAACCTTTTTTGTGGCAAATTTGGAAAAACCACAGCACATCAGTGTTTGAGAGACCGTTCAGTTTTTCTATCTACTCTCATTACAATAGTCTTACCACATACCTAAAAAAATGAAAATGCAACAGGCTCGTAACTGGCTATAAGAAAAACAACTATCGTGCAACTAAAATCTGGTATAAAATGCAAAAATTCAAGTCATTCTGTAAACATTATGAATTACCCCTCTTCTACTCCTTTAATTTTTTTTTTCTTTCTATATTGTAAACGAATTGAATGGAAGAGCAGGATTTTACCACACCCATTATATTTTCCTTTGGGTACTTTCTTTTTTTTTACCTTGATAAATAAAAGACGTTATTATTATTTTTTACCGTAGTGTGCTCTGGTCAGTCCCTATCCCCCGAAGCCCCGATACATTCGGAAGGGCGCGCCAGCATTATCAACCAATGACCACTCCCCACACCGTGGGTCCGAGAATCATGTGCCCTGTGCAAGCGCAGTGAGCCAAGAATGACAGCCTTCTGCAACTGTGCGGTTAAGATTTCTGCCTTAGTGCGGCAAGCCGGTACGATTTTAAGATTTGAGAGTAGAGAGGGTATCATTCCACCAAGGACTCCAATAATCAGAACAACCATCTTGACAGAGTGATCTGGATAGAGTCTGCGGAATTCGAAGAGAAAATCTCGATATTTTATCTGTTTTTCCTACTCTTTTCTGACAATATTTGTCTCGCCACGACAAATATCAGGATTATTAGCTTGTATATTATAGCTTGTATATTATAGTACATCAGGATTATAGCTTGCCTAACGATAGTTCACCAAGTCTCGTTGTTATGCATTCAAATCATCAAAGTCAACAATACAATTAGAAAATAAGTTACATTTTACGAATTATGACTCTGCATATATCTATTATAATGCATAATGCATATAATAATAATATTAACACTTTTGTACTTGATGTAATTTCGCATAGTATTTTACAGAATATATAGTGTAGTTGTTCAAAATTGGAATTTTGAAAATCTGAAACAGTGGTTAATCTGTGTAGCGTCGAATTAATTTTAATGAAAAACTATCCAATTCAGTTTGATGAGACCAAAACTAGAATGTGGGCATAGATCCCATATACTATCAATTTACACCATCAATTGATGGATTACGAAATACATTTCTGAAATTCCCCAGTTTCAGAATCATTGGATCTTAATTCCCAAGAAAGTGTAATTACTCTGATCGGCTTTATGAATTCGTGTTTATATATAGTATTATAGAAACGAAGATATCAGGCATCTGTTGTATTTTTATATAAGTTATTGAATAACATGATAGACCGTTTTCCACCACTATCGAAAACTGCAATCTTTGTTTCCAGACTAGTATTCAAGCACAATTATTCTTTTTTATGCAAAAGGGCACAAACGAACTTGATATTGAAGTCAACAATTAACTGCTTTTGTCGAAATACAAACAACACAATATTTTTTGTTACAGCTCATATGTGAAATTAAAAATAAGACTCGTACGAATCTATAGTCAATGAGTATAGAAACGTTAACAATCTTGTATGTTATGTTTCTTATTTCACTTTTGTCTTACATCAAATAGTATTTAAACATTTTTTATCAATCATATATACTTTATTCTGTAAATGAAAAACTGTTGGGCAATAAAGGCTATTATTATTATTAATATTATATGTGAAAGGGACTCACGAATTTTTTCCATTGACTGAAGAACTAAAGTTGAGATTGCCATACCTGAAACAAAAATACAAAATAAATTTTTTTCATCAACATGCAGTAATGAATGGTTTTGGGAAGAAATATCATCAATTATGAATATTTCATTCACATAACTGATAATGAATCAAAAATTATTTTTTGTATCCCCAGTCACGAACATTTTCAATCAATATCAACAATAATCATAACAGATTTCATAAGAAAGGTCGATTATGAAGGGTGGAGTGAATTTTCCGCACGGTTTGACTGATGGATTTGTCTATGTCTTGTAATTTTGTGAACAACGTAATTTCACTCAAACGATTCGGAATGTTACAAAATTTTTCGAAGAAATAAATAGACTTTCCGTTCAATGATTCAATATTGGTGTAGGGTTTTCCCTACAACTGAAGTCTATCCAAATCCAAGATAGAGTAAAACAAAACAAAACCGAAGCGTGATGTTCACGTGATCGTCCAGTGTCAGATGGAAAGGGCAGCGTTCCTTGGTGAATTCGCCTTCTTGGTACGAGTTCGGTACCAGCACAGGGTTGTAATCAGTCGTTTGCGTGTTTGTGTGGCGTGCGTTATAGTATATCGTTCAAAATTGTTTTCCAAGATGTCCAGTACAGACACTGCTGATGACACTGTGAGCTATCCTCCGAGTCCAGCCAGGAAACGATCCAAAAAAAGACATTTGAGTGTTGAGATGAAAGAAGTGATTTTAAATGTGTTCAAGAAAGAGATGGAAGAAATTGAGACATCGACTGTCGGCGAAGTCGTATCGAAAGTTTCCGATAAAATTGGAGTGTGTTGCGCTTCGATTTACAATGTTTTACGGAAATATAAACAAAATCATACATTTTCCAAACCGAATACAAATCACAATCGTCAAACCATCATAAAATCAATAGATGATGCTGATGAACATGCAATCAGGAGGAAAGTGCAGGAGTACTTTTTCAGAAATGAAATAAATACCCACGATAGACAAAGTACTCACAGAAATAAATGAAGATGTTTTATTGCCAAGTTTTAAGCGGTAAACATTCCATAAAGTATTGAAACATTTGAAATTTTGTATGGAAAAAACGAGGGCGCAATAGTTTATTATTGGATATAGAGGAAATTGTGTTATGGAGGAGAGAGTATTTGACCAAAATTAAATATCATAGGGAACAACAGAAAACAATTTATTATATGGGTTATTGCTGGTCATACTACCCCTAAAGTATGGGTCGATGAAACTGTGACCTCATCTAGGAGGGCCTTTCTAGATGGACTATCCACCGGATTAACAAATCCATCAGGTAAACTTATATTTATATCAAGACCTGTCTCAATCTCAATATAAAAAAAGTAACCCTCGTATTTGTTTTATTTACTTACATACCTCTTCAGAATGGGTTTGTTGCTGAAGGGCTGTGGTGTTTCGAGTCGAAGAAAACTGGAGATTATCACGAAGAAATGAACGGTGAATCTTTCGAACAGTGGTTTTCCAAAGTTCTACCCCATCTGGAGGATAATGCTGTGATTGTAATGGACAATGAACCTTATCATTCGCGACGGTTAGAGAAGATTCCGACAACGTTTTCAAAGAAGGTTGAAATCCAAAATTGGATGCGATCAAAGAATATTAGCTTTGAAAACTCAATGCTAAGAGTACAGCTACTAAAAATTGTCAAGATGCGCAATCTTGAATACCAAAAATATATAGTTGATGAGATGGCAGCAGGCCAAAACAAAATTGTCCTTCGCCTGCCTCCATACCACTGCGAGCTCAATCCCATCGAATTAATATAGGCGGATGTGAAGAATTTTGTAGCTCAGCATAACACCCCGTTGAAATTTGCAGATATCAAAGTACTTTTTGATGAGGCTTTGAAAAGAGTCACAGCGGAGATATGGGAGAAGTGTGTTCGGCATGTGATATCGAAAGTCGAGACCAAGATGTGGAAGCTTGATAACATAATAGAGGCTCTGATAATTCAGATTGGTGAGGATAACACTACTGATGAAGAGACAAATTCATCCAGTTGAATAATTTTGAATAATATTCATTTTGATTTTACATAAAATAGAAATTATCAATAAAGAAATAATTACGTCTCTTTTCATATAATGCTTGAGTGCGCTGTGAAAAATCCAATGAAAATCTTTTTATATTACACATATTATCCGCATCTTTTTCGTTAAACTGCAAAACTTGTGCATTTCACTCGTTATTATAAAAAAGTTTTCCTAAGTATGATATAGCATTTGCGATCAACAATATGTGGGTTCTGAATACGACCCTGGCCAATTCTTGGGATTTTCAATATCACGTGCGTAGGGCATGTCAATGTTTACATCCACTCTATCTTGGATTTGAATTTGCTTTACTCAGTTTGGAAACCTTTTATTTCTTTTTCGATTTTTAGTTTTGTATTGTTGTTGGAAAATTAACTATTTCATAACTGTATCATCGAGCAGTCGTCCAAAATACCCATCTGCTTGTGTTATATGTTAATTTTTTTATTTCAATTTTTACTAATCATTTTGTCTTTTCTCATCGCATATCATTGAAATGCTCTCTTCTCTCGAAACGAAAGTTTATTGCCGAAAAACAGATGAATATTTAGAATGACACCAGGTATTCATTGTTAACACTTTCATGGATTAAGACAAGGAATTCGGGCACAAGTGATTGGCCCTCTTTGACTATATTTACGACCTCGACCATTTTGTCAGTGATGATTGTTCGAGAGTTACTTCGAACACATTTCTTGACCGTTCCATTCAATAGACAATAGAACGTCTAATTTAGAGCCTATAGTGAACGGTGTTCCGCAAGGATCTGTGCTGGGACCTCTCCTATCAAAAATATGTATTAATGACCTTTTCTTCCAAGTTCTGCTCCACAAATGTGTTGTTTATGCCGATGACACATCTATTGCCTGCTCAGACAACAATTGTAAAAATTTATTGAAAATCTCAAAACTTGCTGAAAGCCAAGCTGAAAAATAGTTCAATGCGAATCTTTCCAAACTTAATATGGTGAAAACCCAGAGACTGATATTTTCTTCCAATAACATGCTTTTGGAAGGTAAAACAGCCCAATTACTTGGTATAACTTTGGATGACTCCCTAAATCGGACATGTCATATTGATCAATTAAATACGAAATTATCCCAATATCTGTTTTTGTTGAGGCAATTGAGAGAATTTGTTTCTATTGACACTCTTCTTGCTGTTTACTATGCCTTTTTCCATTCTCTTATTAGCTACGGGACACTTCTTTGGGGTACTCCTACTCCTGCTGGAAATATATTTGTAACACAAAAAAAGGAATAAGGATAATTTTTAATGCGGATTATCGGGACACATGTCATCTATTGTTCAAAAAATTGGGAATCATGACTCTTCCATCGATATTCAATTTTCAGTCAATGCAGGAAGTACATAAAATTAAGAGCACTCTTTTAACTAACTCCCACTTTCATAACTACGAAACACGTGGAGCTCATCTTATACGACCTGCTAAATTCAATCTACAGAAATCTTCCTAGACTACAGTCAACAACTTATCACAGACATGTTTTAAAAAGGGCATAAAACATTTCTCATTGATGAAGGCATTTATAGTATAGATCAGGGGTCTCCAAACTTTGAAGCCTTCGGGCCATAATGATTTTTTCAGTTTGTTCCAAGGGCCAATTTCTGCCCTTAACTATATTTCTAGACTAGGATAGTCTCAAAGTGTGTGACCTAAGCAAACTTGTTTGCTTATTGTGACACTCAACGACATCTAGTGGCGAGTAGTGTTACTATGTACTATCTTTTTCAGCTACCCGCTAGATGGTATTAGGTGTTTTCCAAGATGAAGTACACAAATAATATTCACAGATCTCAATTAACCGATGAGCATCTTGAATCTCTTTTGATAATTGGTACAAGTAAAATTGATCCACAACTACAAAGTATTGTCGGTGGAAAATCACAATTACATAAATCTCATTAGTGTTTTTGTTTTACTGTGATTCATTTCAATTATTTGTTAGTTACTAATATGCTTAAACTTAGATACTTAAGTTAAGTTTTCTTTCTCATCATTTCTGTCGTTAAGTTTTACCTTGCAAGTAAATAAAACCGAGTAATTTTCATTCTGTGTTTTCTTCTTCAACTTATCACAGCAATAGTAACAACAATTAGGTAATCATTGGCTGTCACGGGCCAGATTAATGACAGTAAATCATTGGCTGTCGCTGGCCGGATTTGGCCCGCGACCGTAGTTTGGAGACCCCTGGTATAGATGAATATTTGGCTGCTTCCATGGTAATGCCCGATTTATCTTTTACGCGGAAGTGCGTGTAATAATATATTTCGAAAGTTATTGTATTTTGTTATACAGTGCTGCTTGTAATAATGTATTTAAAAAAAAATATGGTCCCCCTTTTGGGTGCCTTGTGTTTTCGTTATACTATAGTTTTAATGGTTTTTATTTTATTAAGGTATTATTCAATTTTAAATGTTTGACTCATCACCTGACTTGCTGCAAATGTTTATTACATTTACGTAGTCAAATAATCTATCTATCTATCTATCTATCTACCTATGATATTGGTTTAATGATTTATTCAATTTTACACTCAAATTGAGAAATCTCAACCTAAATTATCTGCTTTTGCTGAATATTCAATATAGCTATTTATTTCAATTCAGTTTCATATAATAGGTAGAAATAAAACATGATTATGTATTAATAATACTAATAATCGGTATTCCTATATATGGTTTCAACTTGGAAATTTATCACCAATAATTTTCCAGGAGTATTACTATTCGTAATTCAATCCCCTACGAGGGAATGAATCATGAATAGAAAATGACTAAGTGTGGAGGATCAGTATTTAAAAAAAATATACGCATATCAAGAATTCCTTCGTAAAAATCAATCATCTTGACAGCAGCGACAAGATCCTTGTGATTATCGACGGATCGCATGAATGATTGAAATTTGTCTCGACCCAGAATATCACGTAAGTGGAAAGTGTCCCATTGACATGGTAAAAAATGCAAAATTATACATAATTGAAAGGTCTTGTAGTTCAAACGAGGAGATAAAAACCATCTTGGGCTCCGTCCCCCACCTCATTACCATATTCATAGACAGAACGTATCAAGTCGGCGCACGTATTCTCTTGGCGGAAACCTCTTCAATTCTTCAGGACGCGATTATTTACTGCGACCTGAGCAAATAGGGGTGCTTTCGTCACTTTTTTTGCCAGCAAACGAGTTGTTTTCCTTTGTCGTTCGATATGTGAATGATAATGCGTTCTTTTTGTTTGGAGCAACTTTAATCTCGCCCTCTCGTAGCAGATACTTTCTTTGAAGTGGTATATTGCGTTTGATGAGTTTGGTCTGTTCTTTGAGAAGCCAACTCGAAACTCGATTTGTACTGCGGTTGTTGCAATGGAGACACAATGAATAATGTTGGAATGAAAGAAATGAAACCGGAGTGGAGAGTTAGAGGTGAACCAAAACTTCACGTCTAAACTTCAAAATCTTGAAGAGCGTATATGTTATAATTATATACTCGTACAATACAATGTAAATACTTCAAGATTTAAAATTCTGTTCAATTTTAATAGGGAAGCCCAAGCGCGGATTTCGGGATTTACTAAAGCGTGGCAGATTAATTTACAGGGGGATACCTTGCATCCGGTTAAGTACCTCCACCAAATATGAGCTCCATATATAAGGCCGCCCGTGAAGGATAAATGATCGGATTAGTAAAAAAAAATTGATCATTGGAAATTCTCGAGCGCGTCACATTAAGGTAGGGTGAGTTAATTACATGCTAAAAAGTGTATATTCCAGTAATCTGACAATTTGAGAGTGACGTAAACAAAGGGGAGGGCAGCAAAGTTGTGAAAAAATAACGTCATTTCGACATTCTCGAGCGTAGTTAATTTTTTTTATTCTGAAGAAAATAATTCAAGGATAACGAAAAATATTTAAAAATTCGTCGATAAAGTTTAATGCGTGCAGCTGTGTGATACCTATATTTCCCTCTCCAAGTTTCTATTCCTGTTTCACTTTTTCCCTATGTATTAATCTCCCACTCCGTCCTCACTCTGAATTCTGTTGCCATGACAGTTGATAACAGAGACTCGTTCGTGATGAAGATGATGATTAATTAATCAATTGATTATGAAAAATTGAATATTTTTGAGCATTAAAAAAAATTATTTTCTTATAAATACAAGTATTCTACTTGAAGAACATACACTTATTTATTAGCATGCTATTTCCTCAGCTTTTCAATTGATTAATTTCAATGATTTAACAAAAAATTGGAAACATTTTTTTTGTCAGATTCGGCAAATCCCTCTAGATAATCGTCATATTATGAGACAGCACGTCTAGAATATAAATATTAACCATATATATCTTAATCTGACGCGCTTGAGTATTTCAAAATGACGAAAATCTGACGCGCCTGATTAATTTTTTTTCTTTTTACTTTTAACCCTTACGTACAACCACCCGCATCATGCAAACGACCAGATTAACATACGAACATTATTAATATGTAAGACATTCATGCTATCAATATCTGACGCGCTCGAGCATGTCCATGCAACAGTATATTTTTACATATTTATAAATCTATAGCCGCTTCCCCCACCGATGAAAAGGTATATATTATATAACATTTTTTTCTTCTCATCATCTAAGCTTGGCAACCTAATATGTCTCTATGACGCTCGAGTAAATCCCCATTTTGCATCGTGGGCTCCCCTACTATTTGGAACGTGTGCGTCTTATAACGCCCGACAGAAATGATAACTTAAACTTCTTTAAGTTGAACTATTTGATTTTGAAATTGTTCAACTTGAGAAAAACTTAGGTTATTACTTAAATTTTATGTATATCAATATGATAATGCGAAGAAAAGTTTTCTATACATAAAATCTTTTATTGATTATTTTGGGTATGTACATATATCATAGCTACCATAAGACAATTAATACTTATGTAGGATTATATGATACTTATAATGTGCATACACAAAATTATTATCTGTATGAAAAATCTGTTTTTCCGTTATTCAGCTGTCGCCCCCATACGAACGACAACTCTCAGACGTTGAGAAACTTGTGCGAGCTAAGGACTAACGAGGTCATACCTTTTCACGTGTGATTCCTATCACTGTTGCAGAATCATCTCAGCTTCAACCAGATAAATTCTCTCGAGAAAAATATCTGGTCGAGGCGGGAATCGAACCCACCACCACCGCGGGCAATTCCACTACATTGAATATACAGATAATATAATAAATATATAATAATATAGATATAGATATATAATATATAGATATATAATAAAAGAATAATACGTGCCTGCTGGTAAGATTTTCATAATACTGTCAACTGTATATGTCTATCGCACACTAAACACTGAGTCATGTGAATAAAGGAGAGAGAAGCGTCTATCCGGCAAGACAGGAGGAGCCTGCCTTCCGCTGAAGTATGCGTGAAAGGAGGTCAGACAAACTGATGCCGTAACTCGTTACGTAACGAAGCGGTTTAACTTCCCATAAGTAGTTATCACTAAAAAAAAACGGTCGTTCCTTAGTAAAATCTGTGCAAGCAGCCTTGTCTGGAAAATCACGTGCAATATGCATGGCTGGCGACTTAAGCACTTATCATTCTCAATAGTGATTTCAAAAAGGTTCATTGAGTAATTGAAATATATGTCAATGAATGGGGATAACTGATATTATGAAACAATTTTCATCAGAGTGGATGTAGGAATTATTATTGAGAAACTTCTTTCACATTTCGATACTCTACAGAAGCACAGATGGGCCACATATTTTCATTATTTGTTTCTTGGAAATTAATCTTCAAGAACAAAATTTCGGATTTGAACTCGAAATTATGACTTCAAACTTGAAATCCCGACTTTAATTTCGTAATTTCAAAATTACGACATATATTCGAAATTATAATCCCAAAATTACTATTCTTGACTCGAAATTTCGACTTTAAACTCAAAATAACGCGATTACAGTCGAAATTTTGAGCTCAAAATCTTAATTTCGAAATTAAAGTCGAAATTTCGATTTTAAAGTCGTAATTTCGAGATTCAAGTCGAAATTTAGGGATTAAAGCTAAAATTCGTAATTTCCAAGTTTATTCAAATTGAAAACATTTTGGTTTGAAATATTTCTATTGCCGGCAAAAAACGTGGAATCACTGGTGACAACATAATATATGCAATAAGGAAAACAGTCACCAATAATATAATAAATAAATAAACATCAAAGACAATAGGTGGTCATAATTTGTAAACTGGTATCGTGCACTATAGAATAGCTAATATTTTATCCAACTACTTTTTATTACGTACCATCCCAAAGAAATTTATAGACCATCGCTATGAAAATATTCGTCACGAACATCCTGCATATCGTATATCATACGACCAAAAATCTTTACAGGTTCCTCGAAATATTAATAATAACGCTGCAATATTTCTTTGAGACGGGAATTATTCCCGAGTATCCATTCGGTAGTCTTCCAGCGAAGTCTTTACCTAGAGATAAATGAACTAATTTGTATGGGATATCAATCTCAATTATTCTAGTAGTTCTCCAGACAGGTAATTACAGTATAGAGGTAGCGTGTAGTGGTATCGTTATTGATTGCGTACGGAACCGTGAAAATAATGTAAGTAATGCTCATGTGCTCTTTGGAATATCCGTTTTTGATGTTTCTGGTTGATGTTGTCCTCGATAAAAATGAAACGTATTGGATATTCTGAAATCGTGAAGCATAATGATAAAGTAGCAGGTTGAATAGTAATTGGTATGGGTAAATACCAATTACACACTGTTTGAGTGTACTTACGTATTTTGATGCGTAGATTACGAATCCGAAAGAAAAAAGCGGCGCTCTTCCTTATTTACAAAGTTACGGCCCTTTTTTACAAGACAAACTGTTTAAAAACACAAGCGTTTTTTCACTAGGTCATCTTTACACCATATTCCTCCTCAATTGACACTTTTCAATTCGACAATCAACATTTTTCTTATGAAAAACTTAATTTAAAAACGAATGGTGACATTCTTCTATTTCTAGGTTAGTTACTAGTGACATTTCAGAAAAAAGCGGTTGGTATTTGTCACCGCCTGCTATTTCAAATTCGTAATACACCACCAAAAACCATTTCCGATCTAAAGAGTGAAGGCAAAAAACATTTTAACTTAAGGAATATTAACAGCAACAGCAACGTAAAATACAGAGATATATAACCACGAAGCAGCACCGTACATTTTTTAACATTTTTATTGGAAAAATATTTATTGTTGAAGTGAAAAGTGTCAAAGAAGGAGGATTAAGGTGTAGCGGTGATTTATTTTATATATGCTTGTGTTTTAAAATACTTAATTTATCTTGTGTGTTAGAAATCACACGTTAAAAGGTAAGACCTCGTTATTCCTTAGCTCGCAACAAGTTTCTCAACTTCTGAGAGTTGTCGTTCGTATGGGGGCGACAGCTGATTAACGGAAAAACAGATTTAAAACAGATTTTTTTTAAAAGAAGGCTGAACAGTTGCCCTTTTCTGAACTTTGAAGGGCCATAACTTTGTATATAAGGGAGAGCGCCGCTTTTTTCTTTCGGATTCATAATCTACGCATCAAAAGACGTAAGTACACTCAAAACTTTTTCACAATAGCCAGGTTTCATAAGATTCGAATGAAATTATGAGAATCTTTTAGTGAAATGAACTGATTTCTGATAAACAATTCGGATTTCCGGAAGCAAAATCGATCGAAGATGCGATAACAACATCAAGTGAAGTGATCTATGCTGTTGTATTGTAGATCTTGCTATGACTCTCGACACTATCGTCCACATAAAGTTGTTGGAAGTCTTGCAAAATTCTGGATTTAGAGAAATAGCTCTGAATAAAATGACAAGTTATCAATGTGAAAGGTTTCGCTTCGTCAAAACAAATGACCATATTAGTGGTGCAAGGCAACTAGAATATAGGGTGCTACAAGGTACTGCACTGGACACAATCTCATTTGCCGAGGATATAGCAATTTTCTAGTGCGACGACTCATGGACAGTCTATCGACGATTCATGGACAGTCTATAAAGTGAATGCTGGTTAACGGAAAAACAGAAACAGATTTTTAAACAGATCTCATACACAGCTAACAATTAGCTTCAAGGAAAGCATGTACATGCCGTTGAGTTGTATGAAATCTGCCAAATCAAAAAATATCAAGCATGTTATCATAATGAAATTACTGTAATCCTTCCATATGAAAACGTGAAATACCCATGAACAATCATAAAACTTCATACGGAATGGAATGATTATGTGGATGATGTTATACCTTGGGAAGCTTTTCTATAGCGTCTTCCTATAGGGGCTTCCAAATTCTGACACTTCATAATGGCCATCTTGTTGAAGCTACATCTGTCAAATCAGTTGTTTTTTCTTCAGTCTGTTTTTGGTGTTAGGAATCACACGTTGAAAGGTAAGACCTCGTTAATCCTTTGCTCGCACAACTTTCGACTTCTGAAGGTTGTCGTTCGTAGGGGTGCGACAGCTGGTTAACGAAAAACAGATTATTTCAAACAGAAATCACCATGGATGAATATAGTATTCAACAATACGTGCAAATAAATAATCGTCCTACCGGGAGGACTATTCGCAATGTGGTGGATAAATTTAAGTCCACTGGTGCAGTAAAAGATCGACCAACACCCGTACGTTGACGAAACGCAGGATCTGCAGGAAGCATCGCCGCTGTCTGTGAGAGTGTGCAGGAGAATCCGAGGCAGTCGATTTGGCGTCGCTCATAAGAACTCCGCCTTTCGCAGACCACAACATACGAATTTTGCATCGTGACTTGAGCCTGCATTCGTATAAAATTCAACTAACTCAGGAACTGAAAGTAAACGACCATAAACAATGACGAATGTTCGTTGAATGGGCTCTGGAGCAGTAGGCAATCGACTCATTTTCAGCGATGAGGCTCATTTCTGTATGAATGGGTACGTGAACCAACAAAATAGTCGAGCATCCAGTGCCTCCCGAAAAAGTCACTGTTTGGTGTCGATTTTGGGTTGGCGTCTTCATCGGTCCATATTTTTTGAGAAAGACGTTGGCCAAGCCATCACTGTCAACGTCGAGCACTATTTGTAGACGATTACCTACTTCTTTTGGCTTGAATTATATGATCTTGACACCAGCGACATGTGGATTGAACAGGACGGCGCTAGACTTTTTCTTGTTGGGTTTTTTTAAGTCGCGGGTGTCCGCGAATAAGCAAGCCACAGGGTTCCTCAATGCCAAGATAACCCATGCCATTTGTCAAATTCAGCCTGATTTATGTGCCAGAGTCATGGAAAATTGGATGTTTCCGATGCGCTCCACTCAGAGAAGCCGTGGCATTAAGGAAGTGCCTAATTAAAGACCCTATGTGAGTTCAAAAAACTTCATAGTGTACTTGATAATAGCCCGGTTGAAACTACTTTACTATGCCCTAGTGGAGTTAAAGCATTTTAAATTTGAGAGAAATAGTCACAAGTCATCTGAAAAAAATTGAAGGTAATACAAAAATATAGAATGAAGAAAATAACGAAAATAACTTTTCTCTGATTTATACTATGATAGTAGAAAATAAACAAACGTTATTTTCTCTATTTTGTATTTAATATGAATTTCTACAAAATGAATAGGTCATCATTCGGACAAGTTAATACAAAAATGGTTTCAGAAAAGATTTCAGGTGGGATTAAATCCTATTTCACGGCATATCTCTTCTCTGGATCCAGAAGTCTTGATCATATAAGACAGATATTTTTTTACAATATTCTTATATGAACATGCCTTGCTGAAGTCCCTCTATCGAAATAAATAATATATTGGTCAATGATATATCTTTTTTTGGCACTCAGGTTGTACAATTCGTTACCGACTGATCTTAAAGAGCCAGAAAATGCTTAACGCTTCATATCTATCTAGTGAAAGAAACTCATTTATGACAAGAATATTGGAATTTAATTTCACTTTCATTTTCAATTTGTGATTTATTGCTTTTAATATATTTTTTCCTCTATTGAGATTAAATTTCATTGAATGTGGAACTGTGTGAGGAACTGTAGATACAAAAGGAATAAATACAGATATTATATACAGTTTGTAAAACCAAATGGAATAAATTCATTATTTCGGTTACGGTATAATTTCAACAATATTCCAAAACACGTCAATTTTAAATTATAATTTGATAAACTTCAACGGAAAATCCTACCCCTACCTTCAATCCCCATCGAATGACAGGTATAACCCCCAATTTTTTAAATGGGAAGTATAGGCTGGTGATATATCGTTCGAAAAGACTCTTCATAAATGTTATCGCTTTAATGTTTATTGTAACAATTATAATAAAATTAATTAAAACCATGTGGTTATCGAAATTCTATAAAATACACTCAACTTATTATAATACACTCAAAACTTATTTCAGGTTGAGGTATTCATAATAAGAAAGTAAGCAAAAACCAAAGCAATGTTCTTTTTAGATGGTATCCTTTAAGAAACGTTAATAATTTTCGTGGCAACGTTAGTTTAAAACGCCTTGTCATCTTGTTTTGCATGCTACAACATTAGTTGTCAGTATTTTGATTTAAGTGTAAAGTTCATTAACTTCAAGTCTGACAAATGGTTAGATCAACGGAAACGCATAAAATAACAGTTTTACAAATGATTGGTTACGGAGATGAAACCCGAACACAACAGGAAGTAGCTCGCCTATTTCATGAAAAATTTCCTGATTTACCGCCCATATCTCAAGGAACAATAGGCAAAATAGAGAAGCAGAGCTCAGAGAAGACGATTTTGTTAGAAGAACTTATTTCTATGAGCAAATGATGTATATGGTGGATAACAATATCATCCAATAAGACGAGTGTACTTTGTCTCTTAACGATCATGCTAATCGGCAAAATCCTCTACTGGTCAACGGAAAATATTCAATGAATAAGAGAAGAACACACGCAATACCCTCAAAAGGTCAATATTTGGGCAGGAATCGTAGGAAACCCTTTCACTGGCCCATTTTTCATAGAGGGCAACTTGAATGCCGTTTATTATTTGGCACTACTTCAAAAAGATGTCATTCCAAGCTTAGCAAATTTATATCCTGATACAGGAAACCTTCAAGTTCCAGTGAATACGATATGGTTTCAACAGGATGGAGCACTACTACATTACCAAGTTAATATCCGGCAATACCTCGATACAACATTTCCCAAACGGTGGATAGGGAGGCGAGGATCGATTGAATGGCCAGCGCGATCACCTGATCTTTCATCATTAGATTTCTTTTTATGGGGATATGTGAAGAGCAATGTGTACAAAACTAGACCTTCAGATTTGAGTGACTTAAAAGAACGAATAACGCTTGCGAATATGTCGGTCACGCCTGGTAAGTTAAATAATGTTAGAAGAAAGTTTCATTTGAGATTAAGATGTTGCCAAGACGTTCGCGGTGAACATTTTGAACATCTACTTCGTTAACAATCATAGTTCTTCTTTCTCGTATTTTACATTTCATTACGTTTTGCATTACATTTTAGTTTTTGAGGGTATTTTACCAAATGTCGGTAACCACATGATTTTAATTTATTTTATCTCAATTGTTGCAATAAACTTGAAAGTGATAACCTTTTTGAATAGATAATGAAGAGACCTTTCAAACGATATATCACAAACCTATACTTCCCATTAAAAAAATTGGGGTTTGTACCTGTCATTCGAATGGGGTTGAAGGTGGGGGTGGCCTTTTGACGTTGAAAAATGTCAGATTATACTTTACATATGACGTTTTTCGAATTTTTTTTAATATGTTCAGTAACCGAAATAATGAATTTATTATCCCAGTGCGACGTTCATTTATATGCTGATGATTTTCAATTATATCTGTCAAGTCAATCTAATAATATTTACCATGCTATCACTAGGATGAACTTAGATTTAGAAAATACACTTCTATTTTCCAAAAATCATGACCTTCGAATAAATCCAAATAAAACAGTAGCCTTATGTTTGGGATCTGACCTACAAAGAAATGAAGTTGGAACAAATTTGCATCTTTTTCTTGACAATGAACCCATTGACTGGGTGAATTCAGCAAAAAATTTAGGTTTATATATCGATAACACTCTCTCGAGCACGTTAAACACATTCACAAAACTTGCTTCTTTGAACTGAAATCCTTATACAAGTTCAAGTTCCAGCTTTCACAAGAAACCAAACTGAAATTAGTTCAATCATTGATTTATCCCCATATTGAGTATTGCTGCTCAGTGTATCACAACTTCTTGCCAGACTATAATAAACACAAACTTCAACGCATACAAAATGCTTGTATGAGATTTGTGTGCTGCATAAACTACCGTGATCATGTAACTCCATATTTATTGAAATTAGATCAGCTGAATATTGAGTTTAGAATTCGTTATCTCATATCTGTATTCTTATATAAACTATTGGAAAGCAAAACTCCTAATTACTTGTTCAGAATAATTAGTAAGCGATCTGATAATCATTCTATCAATTTAAGAAAAGATATATTTACCATTCCATATCATGTTACCACCAAATTTGAGAGATGTTTTTCTTACTTTGGACCGAAGTATCTTCATCTGTCTATATATCAATTAAAAAAAAATCATTTCTTAGATGTTCAAAAATGATTGTAATCTTTTATATTATCTCCATAATAGTTTTTTTTATATTATGTTTGTGTCTATTGCAACTGTTACTTATAGTTTTACTGTATGCTTATTTTTTTTTCTCTTAATTATGGGACGGGTGAAAGATAGCCTCTTTCTAACCCTTTTCCCTTTGTGTATAAAACTTGTTTTTGCACAATAAACGTTATTATTATTATTACATTTGGCTTTCACACACTGTATATACAGATACACTATTAAATAATTTTCTCGACTATCAGCTATGAAGAAGCTTTGAAGGATACCACAGGCAAGGTTTCCTTTTGTGGCCTTCATGTTGCTTGCAGTTTCTCTGAGTGGCCCAGAAAGGCTGTTTGCAGCTTCCTCCTTAGCATTTTATAGCTAGCGATGGCTTTATCAAAACTTGTACTAATGTGACTGGTCTAATTTTACCAAGATCTTCATGATTGAAGACCAAAATACTAATCATTATGGACTTCCCAGTATAGTAAAACGTAGTTAACTCGACTAAGATTAATTGCTCTCTAATTTTTCTCGCTACTAGTTGCTTGTCCATCGTAGAAACATTTGACCCTAAACCCTTTCTAACTATTCCCAATTCTCTTTCATATAATCCATTTGTGGAAGGCTCGATATCTGCCCTCGTTACCGGCACATGTCATCAATCACAATTATACAATAAAATATATCTGATCTTGAATGAACGATGCGGGATATACCATACCTTTTCATCCTGTTCTGTATAACTAATAAAAGCCGTGGCAGAGGTTATGAGAGTAATTTGTATGCCTCGTACCCTAGTTGTATTGTAATTCTCGTGGAACTCACAAAAGGTGTAGCGTGAAATGTGAGACAGGGATAATTCCCCTAATGGGAGTGGATTTTTGTTTCCGTAATTTCTGGTTTCGTCGAATATGAAGGACGAATTCGTATCGTCAGAATATTATTAAAATATTGAAAGTACGTTCGTTACCTTTGTTACAATTGAAATCTCTGATTTTCCAACCGAACCTCTCTCTCTATATTAGCATCCATAATAAAATGAGTAATACTAAAATTAATCCATTAAAACCTATTTATTATAAAGAAAACTGAAAAAAATATTTAAAAAATTAAAAATTGTGTTTTTGTGGTACATGGAAAACTGATATCTCAATATACGAGGTTTGTTGGAAAGACGATTGTGGATAATAACAATCGAAACATCGTGAAGTAACTTGGTTTGAAATCGCTTAGTTTTTTATTAATTGTTCTTTTTTTTTCTTCTATTTTATATCACTGTAATTTCATTTCAGGGTTTTTTTTGCCCCTTTTTTCAGCTATTGTTTTTAATTTTTCATTTGTATTGGTTCTTTCAGAGATTTCAAATCATTTTATATAAACAAAGGAAGTCCGAACTAATAAAATCAATAGACACGTACCTAAACTGTACGTACTTCAAACCTACACGAGTACATATTTCGACAATTAATGATAGACTGTACAGAAAAAAAGGGTGACAATCCAATCATTGATATTTTCATTGGAAGACACACCAAATTTGTCGAGATTGTCTAATATACAGCGCATTACTTAAATGTCCCCCCTTTTATTTTTTGAACGGGTCAACACAAAAAATTTAAATTTGAGATAATGAAATTAATGCATGAATACTTTATAGTGTGAAATTGACAGATGAAACTCTTGAGATGGCGACTGGGCGCTATCTGGGAAAAAAAACTAAATGGAAAGGGGGTGTTGTGACACATCATTTTGAAGCTTCTGACGAATACTTCACAATCCCAGAATATGAATTCAATATCTTCACCTACTACTATCTATATTTCTAGAAATATTCTTGTTTATCTGCCATATGGCAATTCCAACAACCCGATAAAGTTTGTTGAGTTATTTTTTGTTTATGAAAACGACAAAAAATGCCAGTACGACAATGTTCAGTTAGAATATTCCCATTTAATTTCCGGATTTACTAGAAGAAGGGTACCACGTCAGCAATCTCTAAAATGGTGAATTCTCATCCATTGGAAGAAAAAATTGAAGCCATTTTCATTTACGGTGCGACGCGTAACTTTCACGAGACCAAAAGGATTTTCAATGAACGTTTTCCGAATCTTCCTATCTATAGAAAATATTTGTATCCAAATTCACAACTACCGGTAGTGTACATGACAAAAAGTCCTCAGGTCATCCGTCCATTCCGGAAAAACAGCAAGTGCAAATAATTGGTGAGATGGTAGTAAATCCTGAACAGTCTACTTATTTCGACGCGAATGTTTGTGAGGTGACTTCTTCTACTGTGTGGAGACTTTTGGAGAGAAATAGGTATCATCCATACAAAATTAAAATGGTACACCAATTAACTCATGATGACCCTGATCGAAGAACAGAATTCTGCAAAATCATAACGTGAACCATTGCAAGGCATCCTACTTATCTCCACAATATTTGTTTTAGTGACGAATGTACATTTTTTCAAACGACAATGTTAACAGACAAAATTACCGTCATTGGAGTGACACCAACCCTCACGTTTTCCGAGAAACACATACCCAATATCCAAAAAAAATTAAGGTTCGCAGGCAGGAATATTGGGAAACCATAGGACCTCTATTTACTGATCAAAATTTAACAGGGAAACTGTATTTGAATATGCTGGAAACAACTGTTGAGCCTCTCTCATCACTGAAATCGTCGAAGCGAACCCTAATGAATTCGATATGGATATTGCATTCCAACAAGATGAAGCACCACCACATTACTCCACACAAACAAGAAACTATTTGGATACTACTTTTCCCGGTCGTTGGATTGGCCGTCGAGGTCCTACAGAATGGCTAGCCCGCTTGCCAGATTTGACACCTTTGTACTTTTTTATTGGAGCTATTTGAAGCAAAAGTGTACAAAACTGAACCTGCCGTGGATACACGGCAGAGAATAATGGATATTTGTAGAAATATTGACGCTACTGTGTTCGAAAATGTTTGGCGCGAAATATCGGATAGGCTGTTCATATGTCAAGAAGTTCAAGGCAACCATTTCGAGCATCTTCTGAACTGACCTCAAGCTTATTACCTCATATTATGTAGTTAACTGTCAATGTATTCAGGCAATTATTGAAAGTTCCACCATTTTGTAGTAGGTGAAGAAATTGACTTCATATTCTAGGGTTGTGAAGAATTCGTCCCCCTTTCTATCAAATTTTTTTTTCCAAATGGCGCCCAGTCGACATCTTGAAAATTTCATCTGTCAATTTCACTTCAAAATAAAATATTCATGCATTAATTTCATTATCCCAAATTTAAATTTTTTAAGTCGACCCGTTCAAAAAATAAAAGATTGAAGAAATGCGCTGTATGATTTTTTTAGCATGTTGAAATGTGTTTTATTTTATTAGTGCCTTTGAGTAAATGTTTTTCTGAAGAACTGAATACATAACTCAGTATTCGACCCAGTCAAATTGAATTTAGTTTTTGAAAAGTTTGTTTAGAAAGAAAATGGTAGTACTATGTACCTACTGTTCTATTTAACGTAACCGTATGCGGTTATTCAGTAGGTACATAATAATTGATTCCGCTATTATGAAATAATTTTAAAATTTATATATATATATATATATATATATATATATATATATATATATATATATATATATATATATATATATATATATATATAAATCAAGAGGGGAAAATTCGTGGACAGAACACTCAAAAAATAGGGGCAAACCGCGGACACGTGTTTCTGGCTATTGGCCTCATCAGCGCGGTGCAGCCAATTGCAAAGATGGACAACAACTGGTTACCAAAAATGAAAAACCTCACATATGCACGGTGTCACCAACAGGAGCTAACCGCACATTTGTGGTTTCAATTAGAAGACCTAGAATTCCCAGGCATCATCTAACATCACCACGTAGGCAGCTATAGCTACCTGCGTGACTTCCGGGTCCAGGATATAAATACAGAGATATAAATATTAACGAGTGTGTATGATATAAATCAAGAGGGGAAAATTCGTGGACAGAACACTCAAAAAATAGGGGCAAACCGCGGACACGTGTTTCTGGCTATTGGCCTCATCAGCGCGGTGCAGCCAATTGCAAAGATGGACAACAACTGGTTACCAAAAATGAAAAACCTCACATATGCACGGTGTCACCAACAGGAGCTAACCGCACATTTGTGGTTTCAATTAGAATATATATATATATATATATATATATATATATATATATATATATATATATATATATATATATATATATATATATATATCTGAAAGAATTCAAAATTCACCATTCAGATTAAATTGAGTAAGCAATCATTCAGCCATGATTTGATTTTTTCTAAATGATTTTACGAGTATTAAATAAGTGTAGTCTGTACAACAGATAGGTGCCCTTGGTAATTCATGATTTTAGATAAACTCTTGATATAAGCGAGAAGTAATACTGTTTTTTGTAGCACCCAAGTTTCAACCAAAGTTCTGGCCCTCAAAACTTAACATATTTTAACTACTTATGTTTCATCGGTGAGGTAGTTCTTCTCTATTACACTGAATAACTTGTTGTATTTTGTATGAAACCGTATGAAAGGCCTTGGCCACGTTAAGAGTAAGTGATATTCATTTGTCCAAAGCCCCGCACCAAAAATAATTCAATTCGTTCTCAATATCAGATCTTGAATCCAAATCGTTTGTCTACAAACAAATTATTCTTCTCTGTCCTCTGTTTAGGAATTTTGCCATATGAAAAACAAAACTTCATGATAAGTTCCACGATATTTTTTACTTTCTACTGGCTATGCCATTAGCTCCAGGGAAACGATCATTTTTGAATTGAGGGATCTGAGATTTCTTTGATATTTCATTATATCGATTAATTTATAAACAAGACAAATGTTATTTTTTATTCCGATCATAATATAATAAAAGAATATACTTTAAGGGTTAATAGGTTGTTTTTCCGAAGAAAGTGCGAAATATCATCATAATTTATTTTTCATTTATAACTTTTTGTAGCAAATTCTGGTTGCACTGTTTTGAATAGTTAAAGTGCCAAATTATCCTTCTAATTCACGCCACACAAAAGTCAAACAGCTCTAAACATCTGGAGATAATATCGAAATGAAACAAGCGGTACCATAAAGCAAAAATATAAATCTCTTGTTATGGCACTGGTGGGTTTGCAACTGTATTGCCTTTGTTTCCATGGGTCGCTCTATAAATTCATTTCTTGAATTATTGTTTCAAAAAGGTGAGTAGGAGGATTTATCCCTATGCTGAATTTGCTTGTGAGAATGCTTTCTTGTTCTTCATTACAAATGATCCCACTCCAGGATTTATGTTGATAGTCCGACAGAATTTTTCATGTGTTTGGCTTTCATACAGGCGCTCAGTTATTATAAAGAACAACGGGGGTTGTGATACATAGCTCTTTGTTTTTTTGTGCTACTATTTTAAATTCAGAACAACTTCGAACCAGTTTACCATTACATGCTTTATTTGAATAGATTCCGGCAAAATAATTGAATGAGGTTTGCTAGCTTACTGATTGAGAGGACCCTAAACGAAACGATGAATAAATTATAGTCTATGCAAGGGGAAGTTTTATCTGGTTGGGGATGTAGAGATGAAATGTTTTTCTTCAAAATGAAACGGAAATTGAACGAAGTCGCTTTTTGTGCAGGAAAAACAATGTTTTGTTGGGAGCTTCATACACTTGTATAAAGTGCACACTTTTCATTTTACCTCGATGAGTTACTGTGTAAATTAAAAACCCATTGACCCTAAAAAGAGCATCACAAATTCAACAACTTCCAACTCAACAATTACCGACTCAACATACACCGACACCTTTCACAACTAACGTTATACCTTACACTCCAGGACTATCTGAAAAGATAAGACGAATAGGAAATAGATATGATGTTAGATCTTCTTACAAAACAAAAAATAATGAAATTAATGCATAAATACTTTATTTTGAAGTGAAATTGACATATGAAACTTTCAAGATGGCGACTGGGCGCCTACTAGGAAAAAATTAAATGGAAAGGGGGTCTTGTGACACATCTTTTTGAAGCTCCTGACAAATGCTTCACAACCCTAGAATATAATGTCAATATCTTCAACTACGGCAAAATGGCGGAAATTTTAATAATTGCCTGAATACATTGACATTCAACTACATAATATGAGGTAATAAGCTTGAGATGAGTTCAGAAGATGCTCGAATTAGTTGCCTTGAACTTCTTGACATATGAACAGCCTATCCGATATTTCACGCAGAACATTTTCGAACACAGTAATGTCAATATCTCTACAAATATTTATTATTCTCTGCCGTATACAGAGTGGTCCAACGAAAAGTAGGCACCTTGCTTTTCTCCTTTTTTTGTAACTTAACGCAAAAATACTCGGACAGGTCAATTTTGCTTTTGAGGGGGACACATTTCAGATGTATTTTTCTACCTGTGCCTTCAACCCCCTAGCAAGGGTGAGTAACAACCCTAAAATTTTGAATGGAAAGTGGGGTCGAATGATATATCATTTGAAAGGGCACAAAATTATCTTTCCAATGATACCTAATTTGTTGTTTTTCACTCAAACAAGTAGTACTTTGAAATGTGTAATTGACTTAGTAGAATCCTACTTCAGCAAGTGCTGAAAATGTGACCCATGTGCTTCCATACAATAATACAGATTTTGTTCAAATCTATTCCTAACATTATGTAGCATATCAGGTGTTATACTTCTGCACTCTGCTGTAATTTGTTGGCGAAGATCTTCTATGGACTCGAGCTGCGTAGCAAAACATTTATTTCTCAAGTGTCCCCAGAGAAAAAGTCTAAAGGCGATAAATCAGGTGACCTGGCAGGCCATTCGATGGGGCCTCTCCTTCCAATCCACCGTCCAGGAAACCGGTCATCTAAAAACTCTCTTACCGGAGCAACATAGTGAGGAGGTGCTCCATCTTGCTGGAAATGAAGCCGATCATCATCATGATATTGGTCATTTTCAATCATTTCTGTTATGAGAGAATCAACTGTATCTTCATGCATGTTCAGGTAGACCTCACCAGTTAAATTTCCAGGAATAAAAAGTGGCCCTACGATATGACTACCTAACATGCCACACCAGACATTGATTTTTTGAGGGTACTGGGTATGGACCTCTCGGAATAAGTGTGGATTACTGTCATCCCAGTAACGGCAATTATGCCTATTCACAGCTACATTAAAAAAAATGTACTCTCATCGGAAAAGCACGTGTTGAATGATAGGTGCGGAGCATCAATTAGTAGCTGGCTAAGTTGTTCACAAAATTGCAGCCTTCTATCAGGATCATCTTCATTGAGTTCCTGTACTAATTTAATTTTGTACAGATGAAATTTATAGGCTTTTGATATCCGTATTATGGACGAACAGGAGACACCTGAGGCTGCAGCAAGCTGACGGGTACTTTGAGTATGATCCAATTCAACATGTCCCAAAACAGCGACTTCCACTGCTTCATTTCTGATCGGTTTCCGTGGCTGGTGTTTCACATAACAGACAGATCCGGTATCGACAAACTTTTGGACTAACTTGGCAACGTACGAAGCATTCACATTTTTCCCGGAACCACTGTTATTAAAGAGGCGAGCAGTAAGTCTAGTCTAATAAAGTCTAGTCTAATAAAGTTTAACAATTTCATCTCGTTCAGGAATGGAATAAACCATTTTTACAGTAAAGTTGAAATAATTTCAAAAGCAACTGAACTGAATCAATGAACGTTTGCCTAAATTCTTTTTGTACACTTATCTTCTGTTGTTATTTGAACCACGCACGAGAGAAATTGAGGAATGTAGTAGTGATAAAAATGCCGTTTTTTCCGCATTTTCATCAACACCAAAAATATCAAGTAAATGTTCTTGCTTTTTTTATAACTATTCAAGTAAATACAACAAATTAGGTATCATTGGAAAGAGAATTTTGTGCCCTTTCAAATGATATATCACTCGACCCCACTTTCCATTTAAAATTTTACGGTTGTTACTCCTCCTCGCTAGGGGGTTGAAAGCACAGGTAGAAAAATACATCTGAAATGTGTCCCCCTCAAAAGCAAAATTGATCTGTCCGAGCATTGTTGCGATAAGTTACAAAAAAAGGAGGAAAGCAAGGTGCATACTTTTCGTTGGACCACTCGATATACAATATTGAAGTAGATTCAGTTTCGTACACCGTTTGCTTCATATAGCCATATGAAAAAGTCCAAAGGTGTCAAATCTGGTGAGCGGGCTGGTCATTCTGTAGGACCTCGTCGGCCAATCCCATGACCGAGAAAAGTAGTATCCAAATAATTTCTTACTTGTCTGGAGTAATGTGGTGGTGCTCCATCTTATTGGAATACAATATTCATATCGAATTCATTAGGATTCGCTTCGACGATTTCAGTGATGAGGCGGTCAACAGTAGTTTCTAGCATATTCAAATACAGTTCCCCTGTTGAATTTTGATCAATAAATAGAGGCTCTACAATATTGGGTATGTGTTTCCCGGAAAACGTGAGGGTTGGTGTCACTCCAATAACGGCAATTTTTCTGTGAACATTGCCGTTTAAAAAAAATGTACATTCGTCACTAAAACAAATATTGTGGAGCTAGGTAGGATGTCTTGCAATGGTTTCCGTCATGATCTTCAGTTGATTAGTGTACCATTTTAATTTTGTATGGATGATACCTATTCCTATTCAAAAGTCGCCACACAGTAGAAGGAGACACCTCACAAACATTCGCGACAGAATAAGTCGACTGTTCAGGATTCACCTACTACCATCTCACCAATTATTTGCACTTGCTGTTCTACCGGAATGGACGGATGACCTGGAGGCTTTTTGTTATGTACACTACCGGTAGTTGTGAATTTGGATACAAGTTTCCTCCAATATTTTCTACAGATAGAACGATTCGAAAAACGTTCATTGAAAATCCTTTTGGTCTCGTGAAAGTTACGCGCCACACCGTAAATAAAAATCGTTGATGTGGTATCCTTCTACTAGTAAAAACAAAAATTAAATAAGAATATTCTAACTGAACGATGATGTTCATTGTCGAACTGACATTTTTTATCGTTTTTATAAACAAAAAATAACTTTTTATATCATTTGGTAATTCTAAGCAAAGTTCAATCGTGTTTCTTCATTTTTCAACTTGGAAATCATTCAACGCAAGTAACAAACCTTACCGGGTTACTGCCAGGCGTTCCGTGGAGGTTCATAATTTTTTCTTATTACAAATTGAATTCTGATCAGATATCGTTGTAGTTGTGTCATCGACAAACTTTGTAACATGAACATGAAACAGCTAAAAAAGGTAATTGAATACATTAATGCCCAAGAATATTAGAATATTCTTGACCCAGCCCTGCTTCGAAGACCCAGGCAAGAGTTGATAACATATACATCCACTACCATCGAACTTTCGACTTTATGCAACATCATCAACCTACCCTTTTAATCCTGTGCCGAGCTGGTGCGCAGATTCAATCAATCCTAGAACTACCGAACTTTTCGAATCAATTAAAACTTTCCCAAGGCCCGTCTAATAACTCACCTCTGCAACAAACCGTTCATCCTAGACCGATAATTACGAAATTATTGAGATTATGATTTTGGTGTGATGTTCTATAATTTAGTTCATGTTTGTAGGGCAAATTGTTTCAAGAACGTCGTTAATTGCTAGTTCTGGGAAGTAAATTATGATTTACATTTATCTTAGCGTGCGGCGACTGCTCTTGTACGGCAGTAAGTTAAGTCGTCGGCAGAGCAACTTTCAAGAAACCTTACATGGATTTTGTGGAGTAGCATAGTCCATGGGCTCATCATAAATATTGTTCAAACACAAGTATTTCTCCCACGCACCAAATAGCGACAATTTATTCCTACTTTACGTTAATAATCTAACTCTACTACCAATTTCAGGTAATTTCACATTGTTTGCCGAAGACACCTCATTTTTATGACATCATAAAGACAAAAATTCATTACATAAAATGATACAACGAATAATTTACACAAGATGAGGGACTGTCAATAGAATCGCCACTTTAACCGGTTATATATATAGCCAATATATATATATGGAGTGGTTTGAAAGTCTGGCCATTGAACAAACCCGCAAGAAGCCTCGAGTCTGGTTCAGATATGTGGATGACACCTCCATAATATGGAACCATGGGAATGCAGAACTAGACACTTTCCTGAAGCACATCAACAACGTACGTCCTTCCATCACTTTCACAATGGAAAAAAAGTCCACAACGAATTGCTATTCTTAGACGTATTGGTGAAGAGGAGACACTAAATGGGAAACATATGTATATAGAAAACCCACTCCCACGGGACAGTATCTGAACCAGGAATCCCACCAACATCAATCGACTAAGAGAGAAATCATCAGGACTCTACTAGACCGTGCTTGCGGGCTCTGCAATACAAAGGAAGGTCTCAAAGAGGAACTAGACATCATCAAGAATTGCATTTACCGGATATCCTGCGACTCCCGAGAATCATACATCGGTGAAACTAAGAGGCCATTGAAAGTTCGCATTGCCGAGCACACAAAGTCCAGTTTTCACTTGAAGACGATTGTGGATACTAACAATCGAAACATCGTGAAGTAACTTGGTTTGGAATCTTTCAATATTTTATTTTCAATTTTCATTCCTTGTTTTTGAGTTTTTAATTTTTAAGTTCGTATTAATAGTTCAATTTTTTGGTTTTTTTTGGTTATTGCTTGAATGTTGTTTCATTGTAATTTCAGTTTCTTTTTTAAATTCATTTACAGATTCTTTCAGGGATATCAAATCAATCTATATCATATTAAACAATATCCGAACTGATGAAATGCATAAGAACATGATTATAATCAAGGACTGATGTGACTATAGATCATTGTCTGAATCGATTAAAAAAGCTCAACACGTGTTTTACTATACAATAGCCTCCTCAGCAGGAAAACCATTTGCGAGGCCGTTAGAGGGCGTTGAAAAGCGAGAGGTCAAGAAGACATTTTACCATTCAAATAGCTATTTAACTGCCTGAGGGACGGGTTTTGGCATATAAATCAGATATGAATAATATATCACAGAATGGCTCCAGACGTCTTTGATCCGTGGGGAGCTGAGATCACAAATTTCTAAATGATGAACATATTCTTGTTCAATGGCTTACCAAATAGAAATAGAAATTGTGTTTAAAAAAAATCGTTCTTTAATATTCATATTTAGTAGCAAAAAAATTGTTAATCAACAAAGGCGTTTTTAGGAAATAACATTTTTTTAAGAAACGATTTTGTTTTTAAAAATTCCCCCAAAAATATTTCAAATATCTTATAAACAAAACATTTGTATATAACAAGTTTTAAAACAAATAGGGCTGAAAATTATGAAAAATAATTTTTATGTAACTTTAAATAATAAGAATACGAATAGATTTGAATACTGAAAAAAAGTCATTAGTTCAATTGAATTTTTCACATTTTAACGTCTTTCATTATTAATGACGAAGTGGAAAATCTAATCTTTTTAATTTTTCCAATGGGAATATTTTTTGAAGGTTTTCAAGAAAAGCTCCAAAAAGTGAAAAAAAATTTGAGGTTTTTAGTTAAAAAATTATCAGGGTTTTCATGTAAATTTAAAACTTGTAAAAATTACTTAATTAACTAAAGTATATCTGATAAAATGATCAGGTGAAAAATTTGTTTTCCGTGGATTTTCCTTTATTCAAGTGTCTAGAAAGTATGTAAACTTTTTTTTCCTAATAATGATACTTAATGGGTTAAAATAAAATAGAACATTTTCTAGGAAATTTCTTCCTCTTTAAAGATATTTTTTCAAATTTCGAATATCTTCAATATTTTCCGAGATATTTGCAAAAAACCAAACCCCCTTTTTTTACTAAATTGTTTATAACTTTTGAAATTTTTTTCGAGTCCTTTTGAAATTTTTCAAAAAGTTTCTAGAAGTCATTCCGAATTGAATGAGCCCTGGATCATCATTTTTGGTGCCCTTGGAAAAAAAAAGGATATTGTGACCTAGACTACAGATGCAAGAAATAGGATCAATCTCAGAAGGAGAAAAATCAATCAAAAATTGATTCATGGAACGATAAATATAATGAGTTGAAAAAAGAAACAGTATTTTGTATATTTTGTTAAAATACAAATAATTATCTGAATGAAAAATAATAGTTGGATGAATGGAATAATAAGTTTGGGTCAATAACATGTATACATTAAAAATAAAGATAATTCAGTTATCAACCGAAGGCGATTTTGGATACTGATAATGGAAACGTCGTGAAGTAGTACTGTTTTTTGAGCGTCTTTCTCCATCGTTGATTTCCATTATTTTATCTTGATATTCATAATTTACATATTACTTTTGCATATTTTTTCAAAATTTCCTTTTTTTAATTGGCTCATCAAAATATTTCGTTATTCTTAATATTTCAACCTTTCATCATTTTTATGAGGCATCGTAGCTGCCTCAGTAGAAAAAAATATTACAAACTGGGCTACAATTTTCATATAGGTATAACAACCTACCCTAACCTAACCTAACCTAACTTGATTCGTTAGTAGTGAGAGTGATACCAAGTAGAAATTGTTAACCAATTACACTTTCAGTTCTTGGACAACAAGTACATTTTTGAATATGAAAATTGAATATATAAATATGAAAAAAGGTTTAACATTGGTGAATAGTCAATTTCCTACTGGTTGTTCACCAGGAAACCCGAACGTTTCCACTTATTTATTTCCAGAAACCCCAGCATGTTCAACTTCTGTCTCTTAGCTTCTACATGGATCACGATTTCACCACTATGCACGACAGTGTTGAAAACGTGATCATTCTCCAAAAAGTGGCACGTATAAGAGGAACTTGTCGGCTTCAGTTGAAAACTTCTTCAATGTTCGGATATTCTCGTTATGAGATTTCTTGAAGTCCTTCCTACATACACTTTTAAGCATGATGCGCCTAATAATTTGTAGATACCTGATTTGTTATCCTTGTCTCACTGTGACTTGCGGTTTTTTTATATGTCTACCCAAGGAGTTACCATTCTTGTATGCTATGTTGATATTTTAATCATGCACTAGTCTTTTCATTTCATCTGATGTATATGTGAGTGTTTTGAAGGTGCCAGTATACTTGGTTAATAGCTTGTTTGAAAGGTTTTATTACGCTGAGGGGCGTGATCTCACGCCCCTCAGCGCCCCCTCGTGGCAAGAGATTTTGTGGTTGCCCTCATTGAAGACACTCATTCTCACCGTAGGAAGTTTCAGATGGTACTCTTGGTGGTACTGCTATTCATTTTCTTCAACACCTGTTCATTAGCAGCAAAAGGTTATTTTTTATCTCTAAATTTGAATCACAAAATATCTGGGAACTTTCGGTTGACAGATAAACAATTGACTACTGCGCCGATCCATCACTTTGTGATGAAATATAGTACCTAAACTTTCGAATATCATGTGAGAAATCTGTGAATCAGATATACTTCCCGTCAAGTGCAAGTCATCTCAAGTGGATTTCAGCTAATGACCGAGACTACCGCATCACTCAAGTTCTAAAATTTGACGATAACATGCCAATGAACTGTAATCACTCCGCCCATTCAAGCAACCGCTGTTCGATATTTCACTGAAATTATACCATAAAAGGTAAGAAATATTCGTCATTGTTTACCATATCGGCCCACAGACTAATCTCGATGGCCAGAAGAGCTCTGTGGTCGGCGTTCCCGGGTCGAAAGGGTCACCGTCGTTCACGCGCTGTTTAGACCATATAAAACTTATGACACAATGTTCCACACATTAACTTCTCAAATAAATCAAGTCCCACGGCTCTAAAAGTTCTGTTGTTCCGTCCAGACAATACCGACTTTTATATCACATTTTTCTAACGTCAAAACTGTCTCTATAGATACACCCACTCCGAGTTTCTATGGTTAAAATTTAATTCGTGAATTATTGGGATACGCTTTCCCGATGTCGTATCCTGACAAGCGTTTATAAACATTTCAAATCCGACTTGACAATGGAAGAATGAAAATTACGACGTACATACAATGAAGAATGGGATCAAAGAGATATTGAATTCGAAATGTCCGTTTCTCAATTGATTCACTTAAGGGACGGATTCTGTTGGATAGCAATTGGGTGCCGCAGTTCTTCAATCTGCGATAAATGAGAAGAATCAAAAAGTAGGAAAACTACGCCTTGTAAACTCATAGCTAAATCTGGAAAATAATACGACAATAATAAAATGGTGTACCGAGATATCACTTTCTGAAAAAAATAATGACTTGAAATGTGAATAGGCAATACAAATAGCTCATACAGAAAAAATTGCAGTATGCCATTATTTAAATTTGATTTACCCACTGAATACGACATCAACTATTTCAAAAAATATTAAACCTCACAATAGCTTATGATAATAATTTGAGAAAAAGACATAATATCAATCTAACAACATGAATGTGGCTTTTTGCATGACCGGTGCAAACAAGTGCTTGGTTGGTTACCCTACTATTCAAGTATTGACTCTAGTGGCGCATCGACTTTCTCTAAGGTTAGTGAATCCCCCAGTGTCTGGGTGATATCGAGAAACATTGTGCAAGAAAGGCAGGAAATTCACAGAAAACAGATTTCGAAGGCAGCATAAGAGGCAACCATATGCCTAGAAAATGGAACTTATATTCCGAGGTAAGCATTCAAAAATCAATTCTTAAAGTGGTGTTCGCAGTGCCGATGAGAAGCCTGGTAGCTCCTACAAAAGCAGATTCACAGATCTCTCCGCTGATCAAGTGATCAATTGAAGAGGTGACAAACGTGAAAACAAGCAGGAAACGCATTTATAGAACAAGAAACCATATCCTGAATCACTCTGCTTGTAGAACAAATATCAAACAATACAGGTATCAAACATGAAGAGGTTCAGGTGATAAAACAGTCGACAGAAGAAATTCCCAAAATAAAAATATATCCAGGATTTGGAAAACCAACATTTGAACAGCCATATCACTACATAGTATAAAACAAAGTCGATTCTTGCTTTGCCTATGTATTCTTATATCTTTAAAATTACCAAACAAATTTTTCTAATAGACAGTAATTCAAAAGGAGAGTTTATATGTATATAACATGCACAATATGGTAGAGAAACACTGATAAGTGTGGAGGTTTCTAATGTGATGTAGTGAATAAACATATTTTTTGCGCTGACATAGCAGATAGATAAAGAAATGTACTACAGTATTGTACAACTTAGAAAGGTCTACAAAAGTCCGCAAAAGTCTATATCTTAAGGATAACTCACAATAACCATTTTTTATTTCTTATTTACGAAGCGATTTCAAGTAATACAGCATTAATCCTTATCCAACTGAGTACCTTAAATACATTGTGAATTCAATATAAATCAATATGTCCTTTATAGCGTGTACTTCAAATGTTTGACCTATGTATGTGATTCACGTCTGCTGTTTCACATAGTTTAAATTGAAAGAGCATTCAGAGCACGCAAATGAGAACATAGAAACAGTTTCCAACCCATATCACTTCTCACAGAAGAGAATGAATTGGAGTAGAAATACTACATATCCATATATAGAGTTACTTATTTTCAAATTGATTACTTCCTTCCTTTCTTTGGAAGATTCTCTCATCATTTTTTTGTATCAAGATGGAGTAGTAGAAAGACAAAAACTTTCCCAAAAATTGATCACTCCTTGAAATATAACCCTTTCAATTCAAGTATTATATGATTTTAATATAGCCTGAATCATCTAAACTTTCATATTAATTATAAAAATTTCCCATTTGAGTGTTTGCCCATATCGATCATTTTATTCGTATTTTTTTTTCATTCAATTATTTATAATTTTTTATATTTCAGTTTTCAATACCTATCGACAAATTCAATGTTCACAATTACTTGTGTTTTCTTGTGCAATATTTCATTATTTTATTGAATTTGTATCTTGAGTTAATCTCTATTCATAAACAATATACATTTTTTTTATCGACCTTTTTTGGGTATTTGTTACCTTCCACAATCTGAAAAATATAAAAATTAGAATGGAGAACTTTATACAAGTGTAGAAATAGACCATACTTGGCTACCCATCTTGAAGAAAACTTTGGATAGTGGCGAAATGGCAACAAACTGATATCGGATAGTACCTTGTATTATTTCGAATGTTTCAGTTGTCAATCAACAACATTGACATAATTTCATATTTCAAAACTTCTTTGACATCTGTCGAAGAAGTGAAGAAATAATATATCAAAAAAGGAATAACTGCGAATATATTCAAATTTTTTATCCATTTCTGAAGACGGAGGCAGATTTTGGCCTCCGAAACGTAAAAGATAAGTATTATTTCTTAATATTTTTTTGATAGGCAAAATTGTTAAATACGACAAGTTACTGATAAATAGAAGATTTTTCTTTGTGAAAAATACTTTGATTTTTACGCAGTAACTTATCGGGGTAAACTTTGAAGTTTGCCCTTCTACACTTGTATAAAGTTCTCCATTCTAATTTTTATATTTCTCAGATTGTGGAAGGTAACAAATACCCAAAAAAGGTCGATGAAAAACTGATTTTTCCTCCACAAAAAATGACTTTCGTTGAATATACACTATCTCCTACAAAGCCGTAAAAAAACACTTGATATAATAAATTTTGTCTATGAAAGTTGAATTACACAGAAATCACATTATCAGTCTCAGTTTCTCGCCAAACATTTCCAAAATTTCAAAAACAACAAGTTTCAAACTCTTCAGCATTATTTTGGATGTTCTTAAGTTCTCAAACTTGAATATTTGATATACCGACGGAAACAAATATATTTTATCACAACGGCGGTTCGAAATAGTATATCTGTTCAAAATCTGTTTCAAATCTGTTTTTCCGTTGATCAGCTGTCGCCCCCATACGAACGACAACTCTCAGAAGTTGAGAAAGTTGTGCGAGCTAAGGACTAACGAGGTCTTACCTTTTAACCTAACCTAACCTAACCTAACACGGTTGCAGAATCATCCCAGCTTCAACCAGATAAATTCTCTCGAGAAAAATATCTGGTCGAGGCAGGAATGGAACCCACGGTCTTCCGATCGTGAGTCGGGCGCACTACCACCGCGGCCAATTCCACAACTGAGATGCCTAAATCAAATAACTTTATATTTGAACCTGTTCTTAAATCGAAATCATAACAATTGCATTTGAGTAATATTTTGAGGTTAGGTTAACATTTCCACTTTTAATAACGCTTAGGAAAAGTAATGAATTATCATCCGGGATATCTCAAAATCCACGGAGAAAGTAAGACTGAATTATGTACGAATGCATGCAGGCAGGATATTAATACCACCAATATTTACATTACACTTTTACAACCCATAAAACCATTCCACTTGTTGAACACTTAAAACAGTATTTACAAAAACATAAATTATACACTCGAAGTAAAAAGCACAAGATTTCAAAAAATGCAGGCAAGCCTGTTATGGAAATTCAAAAGCCACAGGACGTGCCCATTGCCAGTTTCTCGATTCATTTTCAAACGGAAACTGCGTTACGCATTGCTCACATCGCAAATACTCGCAATAACCGCCATAATGCAAACACAACAAAACCAACTAGATCATAAACACTAGTATTGCGAGTTGCTTCCATTATATGTATACCTAAGAAGAATAGCTTATAAGATGTGCATAACAATTGCCTCAAGAAATAATGGGTCGAGTTATGGTAGACGACATGCAATTGTTATTTGGTGCCCGCGGTTATCTGCACGAATCTTTAAGGAATTGAAAATAATAACTGCTCGAATGGAGGCAGCAAAAAAACGTCACGAAAGAAAATATTCGCCGCAGGATCAGGAAATATTAAGGAGTAGATGAATATATCACGTCCTTGGGGCTTCCCCAAGATCTTGATAATTGCATACCTACTGGAATGGGTTTTCAGTTTTGGCCGCAGGAAGTTGATGGTAGCTTGAAAACAGTATTATACACTCAGAGAACATGCTTCATACTACCACCTGAGAATAGATGGGGGTTTTAAAGTGAAGTTTATATGCCTCCGAAAAAACTTACAAAGCAACAATAATGTTGCAATACGTAGCCTTTGGGTCTTTGTTCAGAGGTAACAGCTACACATTACAGGACGGTTCAACCACTTTCAAAAATGATATAATTGCCGATATTCTAGACAAACCAACGCAGAAAAAGGAGTTCACATCAGAATAATTGTGAGATGCATATATTTTTTTTTAGTGAAACGAAGTTCTAACGGCAAATCTTGATTCAACCAAAATTGCGAGCAAGCCGCCGCTTTCGAAAATATCGCCTACAGGTTTGTTAATGCTCGCAACAGCTACAAACTCAGAATAAATGAAAGCAGAGAACTTCACATTCAGAGAATTAGGGTTTAGATCCTTCTGGTCGGTAACTGAAGTTGTTGATCAAAACTTCATAAAATCCACAATTCTACCACAGACACAAGCAAATGGTTCAATTGCATATGTAGTCAGGCAAATTTTGAAACAACTCAACATCAACAAGGCGTCTGGTCCTGATGAAGTGCCCGTCATAGTACTTGAAAAATGGACTAATGAACTCACACCAGCAGTTTGCAGATTTTTCAACCTGTCTTACAAAAACAGATTTTTTCTTCTTGCTGGGAGATTGCTCGCTTTCAGCCTATTCCCAAAAAGACAAGAAAAATCTTCCAGATAACTAGATACCAGTAGTTTTGCTATCAGTGGTGTCAAAAATCATAAGTAAAGCCGTCAACAACCATATCCTTGAATATTCAGAAGGCTTTGACATTTTGAGCGATCATCAATATGGCTTTCGGAAACAAAAATCAACAGGCGACCTGCTATCGTATGACACCCATATTTGAAATAACCCAATTGAGAAACATGGAGATACAAGAGCTGACGAGCTCGATATTTCTGAGACCTTGGACCGTCTGTGGCATGAGGGTTTGTTGGCCAAACTTCGATGCTATGGCATTAACGGTGATGTTTCCCAGGGATACATATTGTCTCTAACCCTCTTTTGGAAAATACCATTGAAAAATACCAATAATCCAATATGTTGCTTTGCTGTTGACAGCACATTTGCCTCATTATTTCATTTCGATTCCAGGACATCGGCTGCCGATGCACATCTCACCGGCAGCAGGAGGTTGCATATCTTAATGAGGATATAGGTGATTTCGAATTCAGGTGAAAGTAATCAGGTTCAATCGAACCACATTGGATTTGAATCGCCGGAGATTTAAATCTATTCGGAAAAACGGTCTCAGTAAGTTTATTCCACATAAACGCAGTTCTCCAAATGAAAGAGTTCTTGAACAGTACAGTTCCAGGTGTACTGAGTTAAACCTCAAAACGATGAGCATTCACAATCCGTCACGTATTTCTGATATGTACCGTTCTTCGTGGAATCAAATATGCCAAGTCACTTGAACACTCTCCGTGAAAGTCTGTTGGGGGTTAAAATGGACACCAGTATGTCTTGACACAATCATATCGCTGTAATTGCAAAGGCTGCTTCTCGAATGCTTGGAACACTGTTCCGAACCAGAAAACTGTACAAACCACGGCAACTTTTGAAGGTTGGAGATTTGTCTCTCTTCCATAGATACTTTCACGTGAAGTGTTCAAGTGACTTGGCACATTTGATTCAACTAAGAGCGGTACATAAAGAAATACGCGACGGACTGTGGGTGCTCATCGTTTTGAGGTTCAACTCAGTACACCTCGAACTTCACTGTTTAAGGAGTTCTTTCATTTGGAGAACTGCGTTTATTTGGAATAAACTTCCTGGGAGACTGAATTGTTAGTCATTTCTCTCGTCACTGACATTTCAACCGCAAATTAAAAATGATTATAGAACATGGATTCCAAGTCCACACTAGACTGAACAACAAATGTACCACCGCTCCATAGATATTGGGAAAAACACAATGGGGAAAACTACACGTACCTCGTTTTATATTTTTTTGTTTTTTTGACAGCATGTTCAAAATCGAGTAAAAACCATGGTCGCGACGTCACTAACATTTGATACGAACTTGGCAACACCGTAAAACTGATTCGTACTGCATAATATAATTTTCTTCTCGTATCTAACTGTGCATTCGACGATACCAACTTGTTTTTTGAGTTCGATTTGATGGTTGGTTCCGAAATTAAGGATCATTTCGTATCACGAAACTAGTAATAGAATAGGTAGGTCGTGTATTCATTAATGTATTTTTTTTCTGCTTTTCAAAAATCATATACATTTTGGAACGTGATTCAAAAGGGGGTGAGTCTCAGTGGTAGTGACTATAGAGTCGTGAACTATTTTTTCGTAGAACCAACAAGTAATAAGGGTTTCTTATTAGTCAGTCTCGAATATACCTACACAGTAGGTTCTGTGAAGATTCCTGCACTGACGCCTGTCGGATATAATCCAACGATCTTCGTGATATTAGTTAGGGGAGTAGTTGTTTTCTGATAGGCGTCAGTCCATTCAACCTACTGTATAGGAATATTCGAGACTGGCTTGAACGTTCAAAGTTCATTTCTTCAGATAAGTAATAAGGGGTTTATCTTTATTTATCGGAAAATTAATGTTCGAATTGAAAGAGGTATATTTTTGGGAGAGATCAATTTTTGGGAAAGACAAAATGAGTGGGAATCTTCCAGATATAAGAAGGAAGCAATCAATTTCAAAAGAGGTAACCATACGAAGATGTGTAGATCCTGCACAGAAGTAACTTTCAGACAAAAACTGGAATCGAATCAGATCTCATTCACAGGATTGCTACACAATATTGTAAATGAAAAAGGTAAAATTGCACTTACATGAAACACTGGTGGACATCTGATGTTTCGCCTTGAGATACTTACCTTAAAATTACGAATGAGTTCAATCTACTCATGACATCGATGACAATACGTAATAACATTAATTCGCTTATTTGAATAAATTCCAGCCATAGGAATACTGTTCAAAATGAGTGTGAAGAAGGGTGAGTGTAGGACCACAGCACTTAGACCACATGTGACCCATTGTACATCCTCTCGAGAAGTTGTCCTTATAGGTCATCGTCCATCCTGTCTTTTTCAGGAAGGTGGACAGGTCTCTGGGAGACATCTCCTTTATATCGGTAGGTGTAGGCCAAGATTCGCCGAACACACACTCTCTTATTGACGATAACTCCGGGCACTCGCACAGGACATGCCTGACAGTCTCATCTTCCTGTTCACACATCCTGCATAGAGGTGTGGCCACTAGCCCCATATTATGGAGGTGTTTCCTTCGTTGACAGTGGCCAGTCAAAATCCTACTATTAAGCGTAGATTTTTCCTGGTCATCGCCAAATATTTCTTCGGTGCCAGCTTCCCAGGGTCGCCCAGGGTGATCCTGGCAAGATTGCATACTTTCATTTCATTCTATCTCTTTAGGGATTGATCATGGGTGTGACGTTTGGCTAGTTCCGCAATTGTCGAAGTCATCAGGCCGTAGGTATCACTGGGTCCTAAAACTCTTAGTCCAGTCGCTTAATTGGCTGCGATTACCTTTACTCCTGTCATGTCCTTTAATCCACCTCAGGATAATGTTATTATCTAACGGGGCTTTGACTAAATCTTGGTGGCACTCTAGTACTAGCCCTAAGGCTAGTAATAGAATTTCAGTTGTGTTTGATTCTACCACTCACTTCCTCTCTTCAAATATTGAACCTATACACTTCTGAGAAGAAACCAACATCGCAGTACTTATTCAGCCTCCTGTTTGAACCAGTTGTTGCCGGCCTGATCCTTCCACATTGTGTAACAAAATCAAACTGAATCTCTCTTTTGCGAATTCCTGCTCATCTCAATTTAAATATTGAAATTTCACCAACCGACAACCTGTGCACTTTACGGAATAATGATTCAATTCCACTCCCACCAGCTATGCTCTCGAAAACAAACATGGGATAGCAATTAAAATGCGAAACTTTTATAACAACAAACTTCCCTACCCGCCAAACTGCAGCATCTGCCGAGTTTCGAATTTTATTCAGCAAGTTAGAGTGAAAATAAAAACGTGCCGTCGGAGTTAGTTGTTGATCTATTCTGTTTCTGTTGTTATTTTCTAGGGACATTAATGGTGAAACTTCGCGAATTATGATCACATTGAACTGGTGCTCATCTTTTCTTTTTGTCTGGCTTCGAAAGATTCTGCTGAACTTGACTCTGGTAATCTATCTATCTTACTGATATAAATGTGAAAGTTTGTGAGGATAGATGTATGTATGTATATTTGTGGCTCTTTCACGCCTAAACGACTGTGCGGATGCTGATGAAACAGTGATCACTGTTGAAGAAGCTACTGTGTTAGCGAAACTTCTGATATATTTCTCAAATAAAGGTTGTGGAGATCAAATCGTAATGTGTAGTTTATGAAATTACTATGGATCTTCATCAAGTAACGGCCGAATCAATCAGAAAACCTTACATAAGTACAGCTTGTACAGTGCATGTCTTAAATGTCCCCCATTTTATTTTTTGATCGGGTCAACTCAAAAAATTAAAATTTGTGATAATGAAATTAATGCATGGATACTTTATTTTGAAGTGAAATTGACAAATGTAACTTTCAAGATGGCGACTGGGTGCCATCTGTGAAGAATTAAATGGAAAGGGGGGTCTTGTGCCACATCTTTTGGAAGCTCCTGACAAATGCTCCACAACCCCACAGAACATTATGTCAATATCTTCACCTACTACAAAATGCAGGAACTTTTAATAAGTGCCTGAATACATTGACATTTACCTATATAATATGAGGTAATAAGCTTGAGGTCAGTTCAGAAGATGCTCGAAATAGTTGCCTTGAACTTCTTGAGATATGAACAGCCTATCCGATATTTCACGCCGAACATTTTTGAACACAGTAACATCGTGCTCAATCTTGTTGGAATACAATATCCATATCGAATTCAGTGATGAGAGGGTCAACAGTAGTTTCCAGCATATTCAAATACAGTTCCCCTGTTAAATTTTGTTCAATAAACAGAGGTCCTACAATATGGTTTCCCAAACGTTATTTTTTTCTGGATATTGGATATGTGTTTCCCGGAAAACGTGAGTGTTGGTGTTCCTCCACTGATGGTAATTTTGTCTGTGAACATTGCCGTTGAAAAAATACATTCGTCACTAAAACAAATATTGTGAAGATAGCTAGGATGCCTTACAATGGTTTCCGTCATGATTTCGCAGAATTCTGTTCTTCGATCAGGGTCATCTTCAGTTATTTGTTAATAATTTTAATTTTATATGGATGATACCTATTCCTCTTCAAAAGTCTCCACACAGTAGAAGGAGACACGTCACAAACATTCGCGACGGAATAGGTAGACTGTTCAGGATTTACTACCATCTCACCAATTATTTGCACTTGCTGTTCTACTGAAATGGACGGATGACCTGGAGGCTTTTTGTTATGTACACTACCGGTAGTTGTGAATTTGGATACAACTTCCCTCAAATATTTTCTACAGATAGGACGATTCGGAAAACGTTCATTGAAAATCGTTTCGGTCTCGAAAAAGTTACGCGTCGCACCGTAAATAAAAATAAACGAGAATTGACCATTTTAGGATTTGTTCTTGTTTCGTCAATTCGTGATTCGTCACCTGCCCCAAAATTTCTTGTTTCGTCACCTGTCCCTTTTTGACCTTTTCGCAGGTAATAATTTATTCCGCATTCGTCAACTGGGACTACTAGGGCCATAAAAATCCGTAAACCTAACCTAACCTAACCTAACCTAACCCAATTTCCCAATTTCTAGACTTTATTTGGAATCGAATTGTTTAAACCGTATTTAATTATTTTTAAAATAAAAATAAAAAATGCATAATAGAAGCCTCTTAATCACTAGCGCAGGTGCAAAGATGAGGTGACGAAACAAGAACACCTTAAGCAGGTATATTTTGCAGTTGACGAAACAAGAATAAAATGGGAAATAATAGGTAAAATTTCCATAGGTGACGAAACACGAATTGACGAAACAAGAAACTACCCCATTTTAGAGATTGTTGATGTGGTACCTTTCTACTAGTGAAACCGAAAACTAAATTAGAATATTCTAACTAAAACTGTTCGTTTCCGTACTGACATTTTTTGTCGTTTTTATAAACAAAAAATGACTTAACAAAGCTTATAGGGTTGTTGGAATTGCCGTATGGCAGATGAAAAGGAATATTTCTTGAAATATCGATATTAATGTGTTTGTCTTCAGGAAATTATTAAATGTTCCGCCATTTTGTAGTAGGTGAAGATATTGACTTCACATTCTAGGGTTGTGCAGTATTCGTAAGGATCATCAAAATGATGTGTCACAAGACCCCCTTTCCTTTCAGTTTTTTTCCCAGAAGGCGCCCAGTCGCCATCTTGAAAGTTCCATCTGTCAATTTCACTTCAAAATGAAGTATTCATGCATTAATTTCATTATCCCAAATGTCAATTTTTTGAGTTGACCCGTTCAATAAATAAAGGGGGGGGACATTGAAGAAATGCACTGTACATCAGAATAATATATAGGCTACGATTCACAAAAGGTTTATGTAATTTTGGTCACAATATAACGATATGTATTAAGTAACTCAGAAAAATTCTTAATCCCTGAAAGCTATCTTGGCGTGCGCTGCCTATTCAATTGGAGTTACATGCAGATAATGTACCATAAGATTTTTTATCTTAAATAGTTCTAAATAAAAATCCACGATAACAAATATCTACCGAATTGAAGGGGTTATATTTTTAGGAGTGATTAATTTTTGGGACAGAAAGTTTTTAGCTTTCTACCAATTTGGCTTGGTACCAATTTGGTACTGAAGAGCCTTGGGGCAAGTGTCTTAAGGCGAAAAATCGTTGTATACCAGTGAGGGTGACAGTGTTCCATGTAAGTGCAATTTATTACCATTCATTCAAAGTAGAACTCATGTGAATGATATCTGATTTTTATTCCACAACGAATGTTTGAAATACAAACTGAGTAGAGAAAAGTATTTTCTGTATAATTCAGTGTTCATGTAGAAGTATTTGTTTCGAAAGAATTTTTTTCATTCGTGTAATTCAATGTTTATATGAAAGTAGCTGTTTCAGGAGGACTTTCTTTCAGTTTGTGTCTGAAAGTTACTTCTTTGCATGATCTACACATCCATGTACAGAGTTACTTATTTTCAAATTGATTACTTCCTTCCTTTCTTTGGAAGATTCCCTCATCCTTTTTTTTTGTATCAATATGGAGTAGTAGAAAGCCAAAAACTTTCTTTCCCAAATATCTACCTCTTATGTGGTTGCCACTATATGCAAAATACTGAGCCACGTATTAAAGTTATCACGATAAGATTAACCTGACGCAACGCAGTAAGCCATTAAGCGTCGCGTTTACTGTAAGACGCCGGGGGATGATGCGCGGAGGTAGAGGGGCAGTCTGAGCAAATAAACACCATCGCCGATAATGCAACCCGAACGCGTGCAGACGCGTGATGGCAGACGTCGTTGTGGTTGTTGTGCGAATTTCTTTATTTTATTTATAAAAATGGATGTTTGTTGGTTGGTTGGTTGGTAAGTGATAAACTTCTACATCGCTCAACCGATCGTGATGAAACTTGGCATGTATAAGTAATTTTTCATAGAGAAGGTTTTTAGGCTATCAATTTTTCTGTAACTCGCCAGTAGATGGCGCTGTAGAACAATTTTTTGAAAGCACTATTCTATAACGCTGCGCACACCTAAGTTTGTTGATTCTGATTCTGTCAAAACATTGGAACAGCAGCGATAGATCAACATAGTACTAATTAGCACTACAACTACTAAATTCTACGCACGCGAAGCCGCGGGCTACAACTAGTAGGTAATATAATTCGATTCTCGAAGCTCTTCATTACTTATTGTAGTTGCCTGCTCTTATATTAACGTACAGCCGAAGCTACTGAACCTAGAATTTTGAAATATGCAGGTAGGTTCTTTGTATAGCCTAAGTAAGCATCAAGACAGGGAATTGAAATTTACACCATCAAGGTGGAAAAATAAGAGTTCAAAGATTGTATTGAATTTCGTCAGTTTTGCATATCTAGTATAGGTATCTATATAACACATTCATTACAAGAACTGTTTCAAAACTGTATTACATAATAAACAGGTAATTCGATTCAAATATCAACAGGATTTCGAGATGTATTTACTTATCAGTAGGTTCTGTATCAACATAATTTTATCCTTCTTCGGAAGGAGGACAAGTGAAAACGGTTTACCAACCGCAAAAAAGTAATTCATTTGTTGAAATACTTACCCTTTCCTTGAAACCATTCAAACTCTAGACTTTTTTTTATTCCAAATGTTGCATGGTGAAACTCAATTAATAAAAGAAAAATCGCATTAAAATTTAATGCACTCTTCTTCCTTGAACCGTACTCTCAATCTAAAACCAATCAACTAGCCACACACCTGAATTTTTTACCGGTGCATAAAACATATTTCCGCAGCAGGATCATTCGTAATAAAATCTCCCCCATCTTGAGGGTTTGATCCCCTCTAGAAGTCACGCAATAATTTATCAGAAAGACAATAAAAGCCAGCCATACCGGATACAGTTTCACCGTTTTATGGCTAAATGCATTAGTATACTTCATTTTTTGCTAGGTTTGTATTGGATCACGATTACAGAGGAACATTTTAGGGATTCTTGAGGATATTGTGTGTCTGATAAAATGGAATCGAGTAACAAATTCCAACAAACAATTTTATGGTATATAAATGATGACCTGATCATACAACAAACAGGTTTTTCTTCAATTGCGTTTTAGACAATACAAACTCAAGTTTCCTGTAGATATTGTAACAAATTAAACAATTAACTGTCTTGCATAAATTCATTTCCAATAATATTTCACTAATCATGAACTAATTTATTTACAAGATTTAGCAAACTAAAGCTTACATTATTTTCACTATTAGAATTCCTTGTTCAACCGCTCGATTCACTTTCTAAACTCCCTTTTGGTTCGGAAAGCCGGGCTTGTATAATAACAGGAAATGGTTCTTTTCTAGAAATTTGTAGTCGGTTCGTTTCTGGAGTTTTACCGGCGGTTGCCGACTGCATTCCTTTTGCGGTGATGCCATGTATTTGTTAGCTGGCCGGCATAACGGTCAGGGGCGGCTTCAGATTCGATACAATATGTAGAAACGTGTAATGGAATTCTGATTGTGAAGCAATTGATGATATCTTTCCAACTACATGCTCTAGTAATCGCAGATTGAAATATAACCTACTGGTTGTTTCATCAGTTTTGTAAAAGTCTTCAAACCATGGTATTGTATGAAAGTATGGCTTCGGTCATCAGCGCACTTTTTTTTATGTAAAATCCAATGGTTTCATTCTTGAATTATCTATAAATTGTTTACCTCCAGTATACCTTTGGTCTTCGAATAAATTTTTCTCACGTAGAATCCAATGCTTTCATATTTGATTTATCTATGAATTGTTTGCACCCAGTGATCCAGTGCCTCATATTGGCATAAAACATGACAAGCTGATTCTGATGGGCACTTCATCAGGACCTGACGCCTTGTTGATATAGAGCTGTTTCAAAACTGGCCTGACTAGACGTTGACTAGAAAATTAATTTGCGGCATTATGGATTCTAGTGGTGGAATAGTGGGTGGTGTCTTTCCCAGAAAATCGATACTGGTTTGCTTATAGACCGATCGAGTTAGGGGTATATTTTACTTATCGAGCCTTTATATTTGCAGAAAAAAGAAAAATTCGAGAAGCAAGAGTTTAAATTGGTCGTGTGTCATATACACTTCCATTATTGACAAATAAAATTGATCGTGTCTACAGCGGTGTTGCCAAGTGCCAATTATTTTAACAAAAATACGAAGTTATGAAACATTAGAAAGAGTACATTGTCTCATACATTCAAGAGAGATAGCTGACTGGGTGGCAATATGGCTAATATATAACGTTGAATTTCTTATTTTTGGTGGGTGCATGAATGCATAATTGATTTATTTTATTAGGGTTCATGAGCCTTCGAACCATGGTTTTCAAGTACATTTTATTTAACATGGAGAATTTTTTCAGGAATTTAAACGTTAACGGGTTCATATACACTTCCATTATTGAAATTTCTGCCGGAGATATTTCAAAAATAACGTTTTTATTGCGTTTTGTGTTATTTGGATCCTATGTATGATTAATTCTCCCTTCCAATGCATTTCTCACACTTTCTTTTTAGATTTAGTTGTCTGAAGTGAGTGTGATTTTACTTTGAATCACGAATAAATCAGAAGCTGTTTATACGCTCCGTGAATTTTACAATTTGGCGATGTTCATTATTTGTATTGTTTCTATTGATCAATCGAACAAGAAGCGGGACTAGGCCCGTAACGTCAAGAGCCTAGAAAATCCAATTTCTAATAATTAATTACGGGAAAACGACGCTATTTAGAGAGCTGAAACAAAGTACACTATTTTTCAATTTGAAATTACTACCAAATGAACTGTAAACCAAAAATCATGAAACAAGCCCATTGTTCATCTTTTTCTAAGGCTTTTGTTACAATTGAACCATCCGTTTGTGTTAGTAGTGGACTTGTGGATTTTGTAAAGTTTTGATTAAGAGCTTTAGCTACCGATCAGAAGGATCTAGCCCCGTTGGGATTGGCAATCAGTTTATTCTTAATTCTCTGATTGTGAAGTTCTTTGCTCTCATTTATTCTAAGTTTGCTGCTGTTGCGAACATTAACAAACCTAGTTCGCTTTTTGGCACTGAGATTTTTGCGCCACTGCTGATAGGCGAGATTTTTGGAGGCAACAGCTTGCTCGCAATTTTTGTTGAACCAAGGTTTGCCGTTAGTACCAGAATCTACTGTACGAATGTTTCCACATTTTATTTCTGAATATTAATATTTTTATTTTAAGCAGTTCACTGTTGAAAACAAATGTAAATTTTGAAAATGAGGTTTTTCGTTAATGTTTTCAACTTCAAAGTCACAGTCGATTTACAATTAACTTGAAAGCCCTCAGTCTTCATCTTTCTATCAGGGTGGATCATTCCGTCATCATATATTATAACACTTCTTGTACATTGAAACCCGTTGAGCATAGAAGATTATTTCTTTTGAAGAAACAATTTACTGGGGGGATTGTCGTTTACACTATTGTTACGTTTTCATCAAGAAACTTCCATAGTCAGCAACAACGAAATAAAATGTTCACTGGCTCAGACGTAATTTTCGATATTTTCTCTTCGGAAACTCCTATAATCTTTCACGCCGCATCCTTTACGTTTGAAGTCTGCCACATGGAATATGTTCAAAGAGCCTCGGCTAAACATTTCATTCGGACAAAAACGTATTATTGCTTTGTTAAATTCGCTTTGATGTTATATTGGTCTGGAGCTACGGCCGTGCGGTCTCAAAGAAACGGTAATTTTGCGAATCCATTGGAGAAAAACAAATAGAATATCGACTGATATTTCAAAGAATTGAAGAAAAATAATATGAAGCCTTTGTCGCAGCCCTAAACTGGTAAAGGATTGGGGCGACTTTTTCTTTCATGAAATGCAATATAAAGAATGACGAATCAGAATCGGTCACCCATGCGTGAAGAAAAAGAGGGATTATCACAAGCTCCAGGTGGAAACAGTAGATTCCCTGGTGACAAGACGTTATTCACAAGAGTGACTTTTCTTACACTGTTGTGGAATATTATAATGAATGGGTTACTACATTTTCTAGACCATAATATATGTTGAATAGTGGACTTTGTAGATAACTTAGTAAAGCTAGTCCAGGCCAAATGTACTGATATGAGGTAACTCAAGCAATGAAGAATCTGATGAGTGTGCCAGACACGGGTCATCAATTCCATTGTACTGCCAGCTATGGGAGTCTCTGATGCGAAGACGGATTGGAATCCTTTAAGATTCCATGTTATGAAAAAAATGGAAGGGCTGAACATAAACCCAACAAAATCCCCCATACCAGCATCAACCAAAAATTCAATATAGAGGGCTTAGGACCTCTGAAACTTCGAGGGAAGAGATATTTCTGTCGCGGGAGGTCAAATATCTGGGAATGATACTAGAACACAGGTTTACTTGCTACCTAGGATTGAAAAAGAGTAAAAAAAAGTAAGAGTCAGCGTTCGACGTTAGCTAGACGCATCTGCGAAAATACATATATGTTGGAACCAGATACGATATATTGACCCATGATAACAACAAAGGACCGATATTAACAGACGAAGCAGGGTGCAATACCTGCTTCTTTGGGAATAACAAGAATAATGAAAACAATACAAACAAATCCATTGGTCTAGTCAACGTCTAGTCAGGCGAGTTTTGAAACAGCTCTATATCAACAAGGCGTCAGGTCTTGATGAAGTGCCCGTCATCGTCCTCTTGAAGATGATCACTTGGTGATCGAAACACGTGTCGATGTCTTCAAATAACGGTTTGATGGTGGGAAAAACCCCAGTAATATTATACAATCTTTGATGAATAAATCAGATTTTCATTACAACTAGTAAAACAGCAACGAAGATATAAGTCAAATTAAATATAATGCAGATATCAACAAACCTATGTCATCTTCCAAAAATTTTATGAAAGCATCATAAAGAATATGAATGAATACCCTGAATTTTCTATTTTGTTTCCATTGATAGAGAAGTAAAAAGTCAAAAAGGCATATTATTCATAATTCAAAATTGATATCCACTAGAGATGTACAAAACATGTCCCCCCATTTCCATCTAAGCTTCATCGAAAAATCGTTGTAATGATATTGAGTTTCAAATTTTGTAACTGAAAACTGTGTTCTAGCAAGTAAGTATTGTGTTTCTGATTTAATTGTATATAGCATATAGCATGGGTTTTTCATAGTCATTTTCAGTTTTTTACCAACATCACATAGAATCACTAGCCCAAGACATAACTGAAACTCCAAAAATATAATAATTATGATATTAGGCGAGATAAAAGCTGTAGGAATTTTTCAATTTACACCTAACAAACAATTCAATATCCACTGATTTTGGTAACTCAAAACCCAAGCTTGATCATGATGAAAAATATATAATAGCGTGATAAATGCATTATTAATTATAAGGCCACAAGCCGATAGCGATAATAGATGATGCAGGACTGCCAACATAATTACACACGAAAGACTGGTTCAGTTTAGGCAGATATGTTACTTCTCCTCAGGCGACCCAATCAACGTCTCTCTTACCCGCTGGCATTCATTATTTCTGAAAATTCGAGGCACGTAAAAAATTCTTCCAGACACGAAATGGGAGTAACAGATGCATTTATTATTATTATACTGGGTGTCAATTTGAAAACTTCCCACCCTTAACATCTTCCAGTAGATAATCTGAGAAATCGAAAATCAATTTTATAGTCAAGTGAGACACTTTCAAGGAATATTTGTAGCCCTTATGGTTCAACCTCCAAGGAGGGGTAGATATTACCCTTAGAATCTCAAATGGGAAGGGGATCATCAAAAAACGTCAAGGTTCCAATTTAAAATTTTGAAGGTATCATCTATCCCTCCTTGGGGGTTGAACCACGAGGGCTACATCTACCCCTCCTTGGGGGTTGAACCACGAGGGCTACAAATGGTCCTTAAACGTGTCCCCCTTGATAATGAAATTGACATGTTTTTTCGATTCCTCATGTTGTTTACTGTAAGGAAGATATCAAGGGGGGAAAGTTTTCGAATTAACACCCTGTATAGGAGTTGAAGCTGAACTAGAAACAGAAATTCAGCGTCATTGCTTTTCCAGCTTGAAAGCAAAGAAATAATTACCTATGTCATGCTTATGAAGTTTCAGAATCCATTGACTCGTCCGAAGAGGAATCCCCAGTCACACTTGAATCTATTATTATTTGATCGAAAACAGTGTCTACCATCCCGTCCAATCTCCACATTTTCTCTTCTTCCTTGATCACATGGGCTACAGAATTAGTCCAATATTCTTTCGGTATCCGTTCCATTCGAGTTCTAATGAACGTTGGACATCAAAAATCGTTTATGTCACGTTTTCTCGAGCTATGTAACCCCTAATTTGAGCCCAGATTAATTATATCGGGTTTAACTCGCAATGGTAAGGAGGAAGTCTCAAAATGGTGATGCCTTCAGCACGAGCTACTGTGTCCACCACATGCTGACGATATCTGTCACGATGCTGTTTAATGACACTCATAAGCTCGGCCTTAACCATGTCTTCGGAAAATGGAATTCCTTTTTGTCCTAACCAACTCTGCATGTCTGCTTTTCTGGTGGTCATAGTAAGCAGCTGTTCTACTAATCGGCTGTGATAAGAAGCGTTATCCATTACTATTACCGAATTGGGCTCGACTCGTGAAAAAAGGGATTCAAACCATCCTTCAAAGCGTTGGGCGTCCATGTCTTCGTGATAATCCCCCGTTTTTTTGGATAAAAAAAATTAGTGCACTATCATCTAAAAAGCCACTCTCGCTAACTATATGGGAGACAATTAGTCGTTGCCCTTTACCCGTTGGTCTGCGTAACCCTGTTGATAAACCGTCCACAAATGCTTGACGATAACTAGTTACAGTAGTATCTTGCCAGATCTTGGATACCAGCATTCACCCACGTATTTTTTTGTGAGCCGAACGCATTTCTCTAATAGAGCGAATATATCTCAGTCGCCATGAGACAATATCTTCTCTTTCTATTAAGACAGATTTACGGGATCGTTTGGCATATATAAATTTTAAATCTTCTTTTATTATTTTCCTCAATTTCCCTTTGCTCATTTTTGGAATGAGATCATTATCCATCACCTTTGTCCTAATGGATTCGAGGGTTGGTATTGCGTACAAAATTTTTCTGGTACTCGTCCAATTCAATTTTTTTTTCTACCACGACAATGTACTTTTAGAGCTTGCACATTCCCAGTTACCTTTTTTTCACGTACAATGCGTTCAATTGTCGACACGAATATTCCCGTTGAAAATGAACACTGGGCTACAGCTTCCACTGTACGGAGTGTATTTTTTTAATTTTCTTACTCTCTACAGACAATCTGTTTTTCTTCTAACGACATAAACTTCCGCTTTCTTTGTACATTACTCGGACCTGCTACGGCATCTTATTAAAATAAAAACAATAATATTCAATCATATTATTCAGCTATTTGTCAGTTGTTTACTTACCTCAAAAACTATTTGATGTTGATGTATTTTGAGAAACACTTTATTGTGAGATTTTAAATAGAACAGATTAACAAATCCGAAACACATGCTTTGCTGCACAGTAGCTTGTTCAAGCGTGTTCACTAACAAACTGAATTCTACATACATTGTGATTTATATATACTTTTTTAAATATTACTATCTACCTAGAAACTAATGATATTCTAGAAACTAATTAATGACGGTTATACCTGAGTTTAACGAACATTTATACCAGAGTTCAATGACTAGGTCAACTAATTATCTCACAATAAAGTGTAAATGTGATGAAAATCTATGATAATGCATTTTGAAAAACAAGTATCGGGCAACTCTATCTTATATTTCAAAGTTAATAAATATAACAGTCCATTTAATAAATAATAATAAAATATATTTAATAAATACAAGACAAAGTCACCTTCACAAGAAACAGAACACACTTCGCCTATGCAGATAAAGACGCTTGATAATGAAGAAACCGAATGACTAGTTATGGCATTTCAAGGACGCAAATATAATAGACCTGCGAAGTGTTGATCAGTTCACCGATGTTTCAAAGTATTTAACGAACTGGTTCACCTTTTCGCTCGTACATCCCATCGATATGCAGAAGCTATCTTGTTACTGGGGGCAAATTCAATGGAATCATCTTACTTTTCAATTATTTACAATGGCGATGCATAGACAATAAAAATGACCCCGGTAAGAATTTTGTTCTGACATTTAACATTGTTGCCGTTAGCCCTCAATTCAATTTGTATATGAGTTACCTTCAATTGAAAATTGTCAGACTATATTACAAAAATTGTCAAAGATAATTACCATTTCTACACTGATATATTGATGGTTACAGTTTTCAGTTGCGGATTTGTTCCAAAACAACATTACTTCGAGAATATCTGATGCGTGAAAAACTCCTTGTAAATGATTCATAATGAATGCATAATATTTTTAAATGAGTTATTGCTGAGAGAGTGAATTTTCAAAGAAGGAAAGGCACTCGAGTATTGAAATTATTATATGAAAACTCTAGGACATCTAAAAATCAGTTTTTTCTTATAATGTAGTTAAACTTTCAAAAACTTGACTTTTTCTGAAAAAGAAATATTGAGGAAACTTTTCACCTGTTTCAATTGTTAAATAATTGTCGTAGAATCATGGAGCTAATGTCTTTATCGTCTTTTTTCGTGTGAATTAATTGCTTTGCGTCTTACTTTTTCTACCTTACGTCTCAATGTCAGAATTTCTCGTCAACTGTCAGTATTCAATCATATTTTATTACTTATAAGTTTTCTCTACGAATTAGATTTGAACCAAAGCGCTGCCAAAACAGCCTGAAAAATTAACCAGGAATTTGACAATGATAGTGTTAATGAAAGCACTGTTCTACGTTGGTTTGAGAAATTTTTTTTCGGACCGATGAACCACCCAGGCACTTCTGGCACTTCTCAGAGGCTAAAACCCACCAAAAAAAACCATGGTTGCTGTATAGTACTCAGCGGCTGGTGTGATTAACTATAACTTTCTGCAACCCGACCAAACCGTCACAGCAGATTGAGGAAATCGACATAATGTACCAAAAATTACATCAGCAGCAGCCGGTACTGGTCAACAGAAGAGGTCAGATTCTACTTAACGACAACACGCATCCGCAGGTTTCACAAATCAGCGTCCGAAAATTAAACGAATTAAACTTCGATAACGTTCTTATCGGTATAACCTTCGTCAATCAGAACCAGGCAAACACGGCCTTCGTTGACTTCATCCAAGTGCATTGATTCAAAAGTTGATTATTTCGATTCACTGATACATTACAGTTAGAAGTAGACTCATAAAAATGGATAGAACTTTCGAAACAAATTACTATAAACATCGTACAGAATAAATAATCCTACATAATTACCATCCAGATAAGTGTTAAGAGTTCATCATCAATTTTCAGAATTGCATCTCTCTCCAGTATTTTACAGAACACTCGGTAAGTAAAAAACAAACTCAAATTCATTTCATTTCATATTCGTCATGGAAATGTCTTCGATAAATTCTCACGTTCGTGACGCCCACAGCCCACCTGTTTTGTTTCAGATAATTACTATAATTATCGAAAAATTCAAATATTACCACACGAAATATGAAAAACACAAAGAAATACACACGATGTTTTTTGATTTTTAAAACGCTACAAAGCTTTCGAATAATTAAAATTCAATTAATAATAATCGACTTTATTCAGAATTTAATATTACATAGTAGGCGAAGTTTCGCTATAGCTGCTCTTACTTTTGATAAGTAAAGAGAGAAACTGGACAAAAAATATAGATAGTGGGATGGAACTAATTATTTATTCATTTATTTACTTCATACACTATTCTACAGGAGGAACCCAATTACAGAATAAGGAATAACAGTGTCATTTACAAATATGTACTTACATAATATAATTTGTGAATGTATATAAAAAAAAATAAAATAAAAACAGAACTGTCAGCTAAGAAATGTCTTTTGATTTGTTTAATCTGGCAGTTGAATATATCTAGGACATGACTAACAGAATTAGAGGTATCGCCCATTGTATAAATTGGAGATTTTTTCATTATATTTGTACGCGGAGTGTTGAGATAAAATGTGATACTACTCCTAGATGACCGTCTAGAAACCCAAAAATTCAACATATGTAACAGTTGAGAGCAGGTGATGATATTGTTTATAACCTTGAATAAAAAAAGAAATGAATAATATTTACGCCTCACCTCGAGACTACAAAAATTGTGAGTCACAAGCATTTCATAATAGGGTATTCCTATAGTAGAATACGTGCCTTCAAGTTTAAAAGACATATATTTTAGGAAGCGTCTCTGTAGGGCTTCTAGTTGATTTATGTGAACCTGATAGTAGGGACTCCACACGACAGATGCATATTCCAGCCCAGATCGAACAAAAGTGAAATAAAATAATTTCAATATTGAAGCTTTTTCGAAGTCTTTTGTATTTCTAACTAAGAATCCATACATGCGATAAGCTGCTGTTAGAGTTTCTGTTTAATCTGTTTAAAATCTGTTTTTCCGTTAACCAGCTGTCGCACCCCTACGAACGACAACCCTCATAAGTCGAAACTTGTGCGAGCTAAGGATTAACGAGGTCTTACCTTTTAACGTGTGATTCCTAACACGGGTTGGACGGTAGCAAGTGAAGATCGATCGTTCAGACTAGGGCTTGAACCACCGACCAACACGGCAGTCAATTCGAGTGAGTGAACAAAGCACCCACGCCGAACCGCTTGGCTACCGACTGTAGTGTCAATATGTGTAAATCCAGGTTGCTTTTTAGTGAGTAAGACACTACATTACATTTGGATATGTTGAGAGATAGATTCTCACCATGTAGCAACGCGATTTAAATTCAGGGCAAGACGTTCGCAATCATTAGAACATGTTATATTGTGATAGAGTTTCAAGTCATCTGAGTATAAAAGGAAATTGACATCAATCTCAGCTACGATATCATTAATGAACATATTGAATAGTAGGGGTCCTAGATTTGATCCTTGTGGTACACCATATGTGGCTATATATTCGATAGACTTGAGGCCATTGAGTTGGACGCATTGCTTATGGTTGTAAAAATTAATTAATTAATTGGATAAGCCAAAAGTCGAAAGCTTGTTGAGCAGGATACTATGGTCAAGTATGTCGAACTCTTTACAAAAAACAATGTAGATGACATCAGTCTGAGACTAACAATCAATACCCTCTGCAATACATTGAGTGATTGTTACAAGATTCGTGGTGGTTGAACGTCCTCTCATGAAATTATGTTGATTGGTGCTAATAATGTTGCTGAAATGACAATAGATTGTCTTCTCAAAAAGTAACTCAAACACTTGACAAAAGTTGCATATGATAGAGATTGGTCTGTAATTTTGTATCTCACTTTCATCTTGAAGTATACAACAACCACATAGTTTTAAAAAAATATAATTCATCTGATCACATATTGATTTTTGCCTCAGTTTCTTTAGAAATATGGGTTTCGTGAATTGCATGAGATCTTTAATAATCGTGTTGTGAAAAAATACAGCTAGGAAGGAAAATGATTTTCAGAACATGGCTGACGAATGACGAGGAATGTGTAGGTTTTGGTTAGTTCGATGGTTGAAGGAATACAGCTCTAACCTCTGTGTCAATTTATTGAATAAAGAAACAGGTATTATAGATATCACTACAGAATAAGTGATGTTGCAGTAGTTATAGGTATTCCTTGAGAACGGACATTGCTACCCATCTGAGGTTGGCACAAGCTTGGGAAATATGTTCAAATTCACGTAATACCAATATGAAGCAGAAAGAAATTTCAAAAATACTTACGTGTTTGAGAGAAAGTCAGTTGAGAGTTATAGAACGTAGTAGCATTTCGGAACTAAGCAGGAAAAAGCCTCAGAAATAGTGCTCATATACGTTGTCTATATTACCTTTCAAAAGGTTTTTATGAAATCACTTCCTACAGAGGGGTCCTACAATTCTGTTACATCCTGATAGTGCTAACTTAGCGACACGCCCTTCTAGTGAATGTGTTCTAGTTCTACTATTGAAAAATCATAGTCATTATATTCATTTCACGCCAGGGGTTCCAGATAAATCTATCAGATCCTACATAGGAGAAACCTAAAGGTCATTGAGTATTAGGATTATGAAACACAGGAATTTCTAACAACCAGCATATACGACAACATTTTTGTTGATTCGGGTACATGTTTAATTAACCTACCTGAATGAAATAGATCATATTATTGTATATTCGAAGATTTGTTTGTCACACTGCGTTATTGTACTTGAGCATAGTTTAATAAAGCGAAACCGGTCATAACAAATAAAAATCTCAGGGGAAATTAGACAAAAGTTATTTTTTCTATCTAATATTCATTGTATTCGAAACATTATTTCCTTGTGGCAACGTTTCCGACTGAATTTAATTTTCTTTCAGAACTCAACAGCTACTTTTCTGAATTCCAATATACAGGATGTCAATTTGAAAACTTCCCACACTAAATATCTTCCTTACAGTAAACAATATGAGGAATTGTCAAGGAGGACACTTTCTAGGAATATTTGTAGGTCTCGTGGTTCAACCCCCTAGGAGGGGTAGATGTTACCCTTAGACTTTTAAATGGGAAGGGAAGTCAAGTGGAACATCATTCTGCTTCCAATGGTATCCTCACTTCTTATTTCTTGACGAGCATTTTTCGAAAAATAGCGTTCTCAACTAACGTAAGTAATTATTAGTACGCCTATACTGAGATGCATGTTTTTACCGGAACTATTAAGAATATTAGGTGGTACCGTTCCAACCCTTTATTAGGGGTAACATCAGCAATTATCCAATTAATTTACATCAAAAAGTAGTCCACTAGTAAAACGTAGATGGTAGTAAAGTTGTCTTCAGTAAAAGCCGATTTTTTTATTATCATCGCAGAAAGTGTACAGCTCCTTCTGCTGTGAAAAGTTTCTGTTTTCTGACAAAAAATAGGTTTGCAAATTTGAACGATCTGGTAGTATTGTGCATACGGTTGTACCTGTTGAGCTGTTCAGTGATTAAGTGTATAAAAGTGTAAAAATGGTTTACATTCTTCAAGACAGAATTGAAATGATTATAATTCACGGAGAAGTTGGAAAGTGCGCATGAAGAGCGTCATTTCTTTTTAACGAAAGACATGCAAATTGTAATGTAAGTTAACGGTATGTGCTTGATTTGGTGAATAAGTTTTACGAAACTGGTTCAGTGATGAATAAGAGTACTGAATGAAGCAGCTCAAATTGAAATTTTGGGAACATTTTCTGCAGAGCCCACGAGCTCCTTATACGATCAGTATCAGAACAGACGAGAATATAACGTGAGACTGTAAGAAAAGCATTGAAATGCATAAATTTCATCATTATAAAATGAGGATTCTCCAAAAGCTCCAGAAGGATGATTATGAAGAATAGTTTTGTGAAATCATGCCTGATCGAGTCAATACCATCCCTAATTTTCTGTTAAACATCTTTTTCAGCGATGTTGATAGACAAAATTGTCGCTATTGTAGTGAGGAAAATCCACATATTTTTCGTTTGGGCTGCTATTCTTGGGAATGCCATTATTGTTCCATTATTCCTGGGAAAAACTTGTCTGGCACACATGCTTGAAGAGACTATCGATCCTCTTATAAATCACGAGCTAGAAACTCAAATAGATGCAGATGTAATGAACTTTTGCAGGCGGATATGTTACATTTCCAGCAAGACGGTGCTCCACCTCATTATTTTCTTCCCGTCTAACAGTGTTTAAACGAGAGATTTTCGGATAGATGTATTGACAGAAAAGGAGCAGTTGATGAGCCTCCGAGATCACCGGATCTACCACCCTCAGATTTATTTCTTTGGCGGCATCTTGAATCCGTTGTTTATAAAACCTTCTGATATTGAAGAACTTCAAAGAAAAATTACAGCAGCATGCCAGTCAATTCCTAGTGAAGTTTTCCGTGATGTTGGAGGTGAGTTTGAAAACAGACTTTATTACTGTTTAGAGCAAAATGAACGACACTTTGAATAGTTTATGAGATAAGCGTGAGTAGATTTTATGTTTGAAATGTCTTTCTCGCAAATTGAAATTTTATTTTGTAAACAGACAATAACCAACAAAGAAAACATCCCACGCGTAATATACCCAATTACAGAATAGGGAGTAACTGTGGCATTCAGAAATGTTTACTTACGTAATATCATTTGTGAATCTATATTGAAAAAAAATTAAAAACTGGACTGTCAGTTAGCTAAGAAATTACTTTTGATTTGTATAATCTGGCAGTTGAATATATCTAGGACTAACAGAATGAGAGGTACATTGTATAAATTGGAGATTTTTTCATTACATTTGTACGAGGAGGGTTGAGATAAAATGTGATACTATTCCTAGATGAACATCTACGAACCCAAAAATTCAACATATGTAATAACTGAGAGCAGTTGATGATATTGTTTATGACCTTGAATAAAAAAAGAAAGGAATAATATTTACACCGCGAGACTACAAAATGTGTGAGTTTCAAGCAATTCATAATAGGGTATTCCTATAGAAGAATACGTGCCTTCAAGTTTAAAAGACATATATGTTGAGAAACGTCTCTGTAGGGCTTCTAGTTGATTCATATGAACCTGATAGTATGGGCTCTACACGACAAAATGCATATTCCAGCCTAGATCGAACAAAAGTGAAATAAAGTAATTTCAATGTTGAAGCTTTTTCGAAGTCTTTTGTATTTCTCTCTCTCTCTATTTTGGATAGTCGTTGCTTCCTATCTTCAGGCGCATATGACCAATGCACCTCCTGGCAATGCAAGTAACTGGCCGTTACATAACAAAAGCTTCGTTGGGGGACAAATACTGTCTTGCAGCTTGCAAGCCTGTGTCCGGAATGGTGTGCTACTTCGTGTTTTCGACTAACTCGGCTGGACTGCTTTGGAATGTCTGGATATAGCGGTACACGTAGCGTTTACTGGAGTGTCGAACGTTGTCTTGTGTGCTGGGAACAGGGGGATAAAAAGACAGATAGTACGTACATATGGGTAGAGGGATGGGAAAATGGAGAGAAATCAAAAGGAGGTGAAAGAAAAAGAACCATCCCTCCCTCCCCTGTTGACTTATAGTTTGATATAATTATATGTCATAAAATAGACGAGAGTTTTGATAATACCGAAGTGTGAAGAGCCAAGTACTGATGACATATTCGAGGGAGCCGGAATTGTATTTCTAACTAAGTATCCATACCTGCGATAATCAACTGTTAGAGTAGCGTCAATATGTTTATTGAAAGAGAGGGATGAATCAAAAGTAACACCTAGATCACTGAGTGTGTTGTGTAAAGTCAAATTTGTTTACAGTGAGTAAGACATTACATTACATTTGGATATATTGAGAGATAGATCATTCTGCCGACACCATACAGCAACGCGATTAAAATTCAGGGCGAGACGTTCACAATCATTAGAACATGTAATATTGTGTTAGAGTTTCAAGTAATCTGGGTATAAAAGGAAACTGACATCAATCTCAACTCCGATATCATTAAAATGAACATATTGAACAGTAGGGGTCCTAGGCGGAACCTGCTCATAAAAAAATTAAACGTCAGGGTATCATTGAACCAGAATTGAACGACAATCAAAATAATGTGCCAATTGACCCCCTTGACTTTTAAAGTTATAAGGGTAACATTTACCCCTTCTAGGGGGTTGAAACACATGGGCTACAAATAGTCCTTGAAAGTGTCTCCCTTGGCAATAACATTGATCTGTTTTTTTGATTCCTCGTATTGTTTACTGGAAGGAATATATTGAGGGCGTGACGTTTTCAAATTGACACCCTGTATACACATATTACTGACCAACAAATAACAGATGACGCATACATTTTTTTCAGTACAATTATCTTTCGATGGTAAAATCGGCAATTTCATATCCAATTTATCAGCTGAGAAAAATAAAATTCTGAATTGCACAAATACTTGCTTTCGATTACCGGCAACAACCTAGAACAAGTTCTTAGTACGAATGATAACAAGATACTGGAATGTACATCTGGAAGTGAAGAGATAAGCCATGGTCAAGGGGTTATCTGCATACTTTCATTGGATCGGGAGAGAGTCGTTGAACTACTTGAACCGGTGAAAATATAAATATTTACAGCAATTAGTGATAAACGGTAACTTGTGGGTGGCTGAGGATTTTTATCATTATTGTCCCTCAATTTAACGGATTATAGACATATTTTGTATAGACGTATACTACAGTTCAAAATAATAAATATTGATTTTGATACATATGAAAGTACAAATCCATACTATACCTTTTTTCTAATAATAGAAAATGATAGTATACATACAAAACGCTAACATGGTACTCAAAAAATTTTTGTGACTTCGTTATGATATGCCACAGCTGACACTTTTTATTTAATATACGGGGTGTTCCATTTGAAAAAATAAAGTTGCTAGGACTTTTTGATGGAAATGGCAACGCCGCAATGCTGAAAATATTTTAGATCGATAGAACAGGTAAGGAAATGTGAGAGGTGAAATTTTCAGAAAAATCATGCTTTGCGTTTTCCAGAAACGTCTAACCTACCATCGACCGTGAGTCACGCTGTATTCCTCCTCCTATCATCTTCTACTCAAAAATTTCAGTTTGACAGACCTCTTCAACTTCGCGAGTATCCCTGTAATGAATACAACTCCGTGGCATTTTCTTAAGCTTCCTTATTACACCGAATTCAACCACAATGCCGTCCCTATACCGCAAGGAAACCAAGACCAGAGCCACCAAGCATATGAAAGTCAATGTTCCGGAAAAACCAACAACCTGAACGACACACTTTCCTACCCTACTACTATTAATACAGGCACTCCGAACTCATTTCACTCGGGAAAACATCGCAACATAGAAAACACATTAGGAAGGAGAAGTTAAAAAATACTTGATGGATTCGATGGCCGCACGAGGCTCGGTTAGTAATTCAAGGGGTGGAATTCTACAAATGCATCGCTGCTTTTCATTGATTGTGAACGGACGTTGAGTGATTCGTCGATGAAAGAAAAATGGTTTTTCCATCAATTTTGAGAACTGCACTGCAAAACAATTTATAATTAATTGAAAGGGGTATATTTTTAGGGGAGGCAATTGATTTTTTGGAAAGAAATGGTTTGGCTATCTACTTCTCTATCTTCATATTAAAAATGTGGGAATCTTCCGAAGACAGAAAAAAGGCAGTCAATTTCAAAAAAGATAAATATATACCCGGCACATATAAATCATTTGTATCAGAACAATAACACTTACAAATAATATTTACTCCCTTGATGCTATAGTGTGTACAATATTTTTCATTAGACCATGTTTAGCTAACACAAACAAACTTCACGATTTGCCCACTAGAGAGCATGCCAGGTATAATTCTTCCTGTAAAAAACATGGCGTGCTCAAATTCAAGACACACACGGACATTGTTTGCTCTTGGGACTCAATGATAGTCATTGCAAATGACAATCCAATTGGTACATCTGTAGGTATTGATATATTTCCACCTTACAACTTTTCATTTTAAATGATGGCTGGCTTCAACAACGTTTTTTATTAATTTTTCAATGACTAATCACGTGCCGTTGCACAGCCGTGGTGGATTCGAATTACACGGCGATCCAACCTTCAGTTGTAAATTATGCGGTGGCAAATCCAATGTGTTCAAAAACTCTGTAGGATAATTCACAGCTTTGAGGGCATCGCAAACTGAATCTACACTCGGTGGATGAAATAGTGGTGTGAGAGAAGGCTTATTATGTAAGAGAGACCGGCTTCGTTGTCATCCGTACTCCGTGCTGTTGACGGAGTGGGAAGTGACACCGAAAGACGCCTGGCGGGAATAACTGATCTATGATCATGGTTGAAAATGATTGAATGAATGAAATGGCTATACAAAATAGGGGTTGGTGAAAAAAAGATAAAAATTGAGATTTATATGTTATTTCTAATGCCATATCATAAAAAAATAAAAACAAAAAATTTTGTTGAAAAAATGAAAAAAAAAATGGAGTGTAATACCTTCATCGCTTAGGGTTATATAAATCTGCAAGGCTGTGAATTGAGCAAGAATCAACCTGTAGTAAACTACTGAACCAGAATCAGCACAATTTCGGTAACAAGAAACTATATTTAAAAATTGTTTCAGTTGGTGCTTATATAAGATATAATGTATATTTGAACACTCGCGAAATTTACCAGGAGTGGATCGACCTCAACCCTCACTTCATAAAGTTTAATGAAACTCAGATCAGACCTTTTTTGGAGTATTGAATTCATACAAGGAGCTCCACCCCTGAGCATACCCTAAAGCTACTGGATTCCATCTAGAAGAGAGCTACCACTCGCAACTTTGACAGTCTGGAACATCGAAGAAAGATTGGAGATTTTTCACTCTTTTATAGATACTTTCACGGTAGGTGTTCAAGTGACTTAACACATTTGATTCCACCAAGAGTGGTAAATATCAGAAATACGCGACGGACTGTGGCTGCTCATCATTTTCAGGTTCAACTTAGTACACCTCGAACTCCACTGTTCAAGAACTCTTTCATTTGGTGAGATGCGTTTTTGTGGAATGAACTTCCTAAGAATGTTTTTCCAAATGAATTTAATCTCCAGCGATTTAAATCCAACGTGAACCACTTATTTCGCACAGGCACCGCTCTTAGAGCGCCTTCAGTATTTTTCTGTAGTGCTTGTGTTTTGTTCTTAAAAAAACATGTATGAGGAAACTGAAGAAAATTTTGAAATTTCGGTATGAAATTCAAGAATATAAACCGGTAGAAATAGTTCCAATAACATTGAATTTTTATAAGCTATTTGTTACACAAAACGATAGTTTTTTCAATTAGTTGATTGAATATACTCTGGTTGTCAGAAATTTTTCACAGTAAAGTTCTCCCTTTGTTACTTCTTTGCTGTTGTCTCATGATTCAATTTTTCGTTATTTATAAGTTATTTTATGTAGACAAGACAATACCAAAAGAGGACATACACGCTTTGGATTTATATCCAGGTCTAAGCCAAGCCAACAATATATTCGATGCAAAAAGTTAATCAATAAAATAAGAAAACACAAGATACTCGCCATACAATGCATTGTCTATAAACATGAAAGTTAATGAAAAAACCTTGCAACATGAACGCCTTTTGTGTATCAAAGTATAGTTACATCAGGGTGAAAGATAGTCGAGGAAAATATGGTAATTTTCTTGAAGAAAAAAGAAGTCCTACAGGTTTGTATCCAATTCCATTCTTAGAATCTAGTTCTGATGAATTGATCCTCATCTTGACGTTTGTATGTTTAATTTTTCCAAACTTCTAATTAAAATGAAAATACATTCCGTTCTGTCTTTTTATTTGGAAATATGTTTCTGTCTGTGTTGTGAATGTAGGTTTGTTTTTCAATAGTCACAGCTACGCCATTATATGTTTACTTATATTCCAAGCTTTTATTTACTTTCACCTGTCCTGCTGTCTATAATCAAATTATGCACTTTGAACTTGATCCATTTAAATTGAGTGTCCGACTGAGCTGAAATTTTTCAGGCACGTTCGATTCTTCGGAACATTTTTAATCCAATTTACAAAATGGCGATTCACCATTTCCACAGTAACCCCAATGGAATGAGTATCAAATGCAAGAGTATGCTGGAATTAAAACGAAAAATTTCACATCACTCCAATATAACGAAACGCCCAAGATGGCGGACTAATTATTTTTATGTACTCCCCATGAAATGGATTTCCAAATAGAAGGCTTTGCTTAAACGAATGCAAAAAATTAAATGACATCTCTCTAAATCCAATATGGTGAACATACAAACATGGTGACTATGTTTTTCCATGCACCTCCATAACATGGACATCAAATGAAATAATTTAGAAATAAGATGGCCGCCATATCAATTTCAAAGAGTTATTTATAATTCGGAAAAGAAATGGTTTGGTGGTGATGTTGCAATGCTGACGCGTTGAAAGAAATGAAAAAACTAAGGTAATAGTGAGAAAAACATTCTTGAAAACCTCGTTGAAAACAACCTTTTATTCACATGGTCTAAAGTGAAGATTAACTTTGTATTAAATCAAACAATTTATTAAATTGCTGAATTCATATGATACAAAAAGCTTGTCGATCCTTTGAGTTGACAACACTTTTTTAACTGACGGCCATTTTGTCAATTGTTAATTGATTTTATATTGTGTTTCATTTGGCATTTCAACATGAATAGACTGAAGCCTGAACAACGCTTCCAAATTGGGCAAATTCATTTTGAAAATCTCTTCAAAATACGTATCTCGCACTACGTACTTTATACGGTCAACATAATGAAGTTTCACTTTTGTTTGAATAGATTCGCCAATAAACAAAACTGCCGTATTTGGAGTTATGATAATAATCATGTGTATGTGAAGATACCGTTGCATCCAATAAAACTGATTGGTGTGTTTTATGGGCTGGTGGATTAGTTGGTTCATACTTCTTTAAAAATCGATGCTGGTCAGAACGTTACAGTCACAATAGGTAAGCGCAATACAGCCATGATTACTGACTTTTTCGTTCACCAATTGAACAACCATGATGTGCAGGAGCTGTGGTTTCAACAAGACGGCGCAACATGTCACACAGTTCGTGTCACAATTGGCAACCGCATAGTTTCACGTTGAGGACCTGTGTATTGGCCTCTAAGATCGTACGATTTAACGCAGCTAGACTTGTGGTGTTATGTGTACGCCAATAAGTCCGAAACGATTAACCACTTGGAGTACAACATTGTTTGCATTATATCCGACATACGGCCACAAATGTTGAAAAAAGCCATCAAAAGCTGGACCTCCAGATTAAACTACGTCCGAGCCAGCCATAGTGGTTGTATGCCAGAAGGCATATTTGAATTATGATGCCAGAAAATTATCTTTCGAATAAAGTAAATTCTATGTCAATTTGAAAAGTCATCTTCGTTTCTTCCCCAGGGAACTATATTGTCTCCAACCTTCTTTTTATTGCATATGAACGACTTATTGGAAAAAACCAAAAATCCAATATATTGATTTGCTATCATCGGCTACGGAAACACATCTTCACCGGCAGCAGGAGGTTGCATATCTTAATGAGGATCAAGAAATAAGTTCTGAATGGGGGTGAAAGTAACCAAGTTCAATTCAATGCCACAAAAACCCAGGCATTGGTTTTCTCCAAGAAACTAAATATCTCCGAACCGAATATAATAATGTCAAGTCAGACAATTTCGCTTTCTGCTTCGATAAGCTTGTTGGTAGTTGAAATGGACATCAATATGTCTGTCTTACCACAATCACGTCGCTGGAATTGCAAAAGCTGCTGAAATCTTATGTTTTTTCCTTAAAAAAACCTCTATAAAAATATTCTATACTATATGAATTGTGTGATATGATTTTCATGTTTGATTTGATTTTAAAGTCATTTTATTTTGTTTATAAAGAACACGAATTGAAGTTTGTTTCAAAAAATGTTTTTTCACTATAAATATAGTGAATTTGGAATTTTATTTTTGTTTTGAACAGTTTTTTGCAGTACAAACCAGTTGTGATCATTTTCTGGTAGGTTTTTCTTCTAGTTCCGCGTCTTGGATGATGAGGCGATGTGAATTTCTCTATACGATAGTATAAAGAGATCTATCAAAAAATATTCAGTTCAACCAATAAAATATTGAAAAAATTGCAATTGTGCTAATTCCCGCCTTGGAAACCCTCATTTACTATTATTTGGCATTTTCCTAAGGGGAGATGTCATTCTTCTTACATACCAAATGAAACAGTTGAAAGAAAATAAGAAAAAATACCTTAATAATGGTTGAAATTTACTAATTTTCCAAAACTAGCTAAGTTGAAAAAATAACAGGCAGATGTGTTTAACTCGAAATATCGAACTCATTGTCAACCTGAATGATCCTTTCTCAAAGCGGGTACGATAGTCACTCGTTAAAAAATCATATTATTGTAAAACAAATAAGTTTATCAAAATGGTACTTGCCACACTCCTTGGAAACGGCATGACCAATTTTTATGAAATTTATATTCGGTAGGTCTGAGAATAGGTTTAAGACTAATTTTCATACCCCATGGTGATGAGGGTGCACCATCCCAAATATCCCAAATACTTATTATCCTCAATTTGTACTTTTTAATCACTAACCAACATTTTCATAGCTATTTTAGAGATTTACGCATTGTCATTCCCACCAGGCGTCTACCTGTGTCTACCTCACTCAGTAAACAGCACGAAGTAGGGATGAAAACGAAGCCGGTCTACTGTCTCCTCAATACAATAAGCTCCCCTACACAATTCTCCAACAGTTTTTGAATTTGCCGAACATGCCACCGCATAACTTACAACTGGAGGCTGGATCGCTCCGTTATTTGAATCTAACACGGCTGTGCAACAGCACACGATGGGTCACTGAACAATTAATGGAAAACATTGTAGAAACCAGCATTTTGAATGACAAATGCCGAGGTGAAAATATATTAATACCACGAATACCTATTATTCCTACAGATTTGCCAATTCATTTCAAACGTGTGCAATTTCCAATTAGATTGGTATTTGCAATGGCTTGGATTTGAGCAAACCGTGTTTTTCACATGGACAATTATACGTGCCATGCTCTCGGGTGGGCAAACCATCAAGTTTGTTTGTGTTAATTGAACATGGACAAACAAAAAATTTTGTACGCACTATAGGATTGAGGGATTGATATTATTAATACGTGTTATTGTTTTCAAAGACATAATTTATTTGAAAAAACGGGGTCAGCTAGTAAAATTATAGAGGTATTCACCGTTTCCTCAGAATGAGCCTATTTCTTCCGGAGTAACTATCAGCGATATCAAGTTGCCCGAGTCGAGTGAAACAAAGGACTGTTGTACCCGTATTATACTTATCGGGGCCGAGAAAAGCCCTAATTAATTATGGAGACGGCAAGTTATATGGAAAACAGAGCGGGGCAGATCAAAGATATGGCCATATTGGATTACTACGGTGAATAATATAAACAGTAGCCACCGTCTATTGTTTAGGCTGAACGAGTGGGTGTCTGAAAGTGGCAGCAACTGATTTCAATGCAATCTGGGTTGTCCGACGCTAGGAAATTGCTGGACATCGGACCACCGTCACAGATGAAAATGGCGGAATCAAAGGCAGTAGTGAAAGTTCGCCAAGACAATTTCAATCTACAAGTCATGCATTTCCATACTGAAGTTGAATTTGAAAGTGATACATTCCGACCCATGTTACAGGCTCAATACGTGAGCTGAAAACAGAATTGTTCAAGAGCAAGATTGACTCTGGAATGCATATTATAAATATGGGAAATTATTAGATCCTTCCTTTCCAATTTATATCCAGAAGAATATGACAAACGTTTTGACTAACGGCAGGGACGGGGACAAATAGGGGCAAGCATAATACAATAAACACTTGAAGATGCAATGTTTCCTGGAATGCACAAGTCAGACGGTTCTCAATAGTAGGGGAGCCCACGATGCAAAATGGGGATTTACTCAAGCGTCATGAAGACATATTAGGTTGCAAAGCTTAGATGATAAGAAGAAAAAAATGTTATATAATATATACCTTTTCATCGGTGGGGAAAGCGGCTAGATTTTTAAAAATGTAAAAAAAATACTGTTGCATGGACATACTCGAGCGCGTCAGATATTGATAGCATCAATGTCCTACGTATTTTTACTAATGTCCGTATGTTAATCTGATCGTTTGTATGATGCGGGCGGTTGTACGTAAGGGTTTGAGGTGAGAAGAAAAAAATTTTATCGAGCGCGTCAGATTTTCTAAGGAGGTGTTAAGTGCACCAAAAAAAAGCTCTCGTTCAATAATCTGACGATTTCGATCTGACGCAAACTCGCGGCCATTATTATAATGTGCAAAAAAAAATCGCCATTTTCAAATACTCAAGCGCGTAAGATTAACATATATATGGTTCATTTTTATGTTCTAGATGTGCTGTCTCATAATCTAACGATTATCTAGAGGGATTCGCTTAATCTGATAAAAAAGTTATGATTTTTTCAATTGTTTCAAAATAACATGCAAATAAATGAATGTATGTTTTTTAAATAGAATACTTGTATTTATAAGAAAATAATTTGAAAAATGCTTGAAAAAATTTAATTTTATGTAATCAATTGAATAATTAATCATCTTCATCACGAACGAGTCTCTGTAATCAGCTGTGATGGCGTCATGGCAACAGAATTCAGAGTGCGGACGGAGTGAGAGAGTAATAGATAGAGAAAAAGTGAAATAGGAAAAGAACGGAGAGGGAAATATAGGGTTCGGGTTGCAGAAATCGTCAGATTATATATTTTTCGTTATCCTTGAATTATTTCCTTCAAATTAAAAAAAAATTACCTACGCTTGAGAATGTCAAAATGACGTTATTTTTTTACAACTTTGCTGCTCTCCCCTTTCTTTACGTTACTCTCAAATTGTCAGATTACTGGAATATACACTTTTTAGCATGTAATTAACTCACCCTACCTTAATCTGACGCGCTCGAGAATTTCTGATGATCAATTTTTTTTACTAATCTGATCCTTTATCCTTAAATATGAGGCTCATATTTGGTGGAGGTACTTAACCGAGTACAAGGTATCCCCCTGTATATTAATCTGCCACGCTTTAGTAAATCCTGAAATCCCCGCTTGGGCTTCCCTATGACAAGTAGCAAAACACAAGAATATTGTATATGCAAATTGTAGAACACCAAACCCTCAGAACTGAAAACAAAAAATTGTTCAACATCATCTTTGCTGTAACCATTCCATGTGCACCACCATTAATAATGTGGGTTAGCCGAGAGAGTAAGTGAATAAACAAATGAAGGAACAAAATCTTTGTAATCATGTTGAACTGAAGAGAATAAGCTTGAAAATCAAGCCAATTGGTGAAACTCTAAGCAGTAGTTCAAATATTCTATTCGAAAATTTAAACGAAAACAGACTGTTATTTATTGTGTGTTCAAAATTGATCACTATAACTAAACCATTGACTGATGTTCAGAAAACAATTAAAAACAGTAACTGATTGAAAATTTTTCTGTGATAATTAACCTCATTATGAAACAAACTTTTATGACAACGATATACTTACAATTTTTTAAGGAAAAAAACGATCAAATAAAAAGTGTGATTTTCGTTCGTAGAAACACTACTCGAATTCCGTCTACACTCGAAAGAACAAAAAAAATCTTAAATACTAGTGCATTTACTGCCGGTGGATATTTTTCAACAGACATTTTTTGAAGAAAACAATAAAGTTATCTCAGTCTACTTTGATATAATGGTTTTATGTAACCATATAACCTAAAAAGGTTTTCAAAGCTTTCAAATTTTTTAGAGGTCGCTTCTCACAAATTGCCATCAACAATTTTCTCAAATACATCTCAACCATCAATCCTGATCTCTTCAGCACGTTTTCTATCGTACATCAACTATCTATTAGAAAAGATCATAAACCCGATAAATTTATTTGCTGATGACAAATCGCTTGCCTTTTCTTCATACTCAAATACCTGGGTATTAGCTGCCAATGCACAACAAAAAGTTTTTTATGTCTCAATGAAGATTTGTAAAACAGAACCTATGTGATGAATAAAACGTATGCTCTGAAATAAATTCATTTGATTTGGATTATTTTTACAGTTTTCTCTTTCAATAAATATAGTGAAATTCACTGAGTTTTCGGTGGTTTTGAATGCAACTTACAATAATAAAAAAATATTTTCAGGTTCAGAGTGATTGTCTCATTTCACTCTATCCACAGCCTATCCCTCTTATAAATCTAGTCTCTCTTAACATTTTTAGTAATTGCAATGGAAAAAAATCCTACGAATGAGGTTGATAGAAATGAAAATTCGAAACTTACCAATGAAATATTCAATTATGTATTAGAAATCTCGCTCACCTGAAAAGAAAAAATATTATGTACACATTGAACAGGCTTAGTAGAAAAGGCATCTCATGATTATTGAAATATGATAGACATATGTAGATATGAACATAAAAAATCATGCAAACAAAGTTGCAGGTATACATTCGCTGAGTATTGTTGCTATTTAATATAGTGTAAGGAATCTGAAGCAGCCCCTGACCGATATATCGGCCAGTGAATAAACACATGATATCACCGGAAAAGGAATACAGTCGGCAACCGCCGGTTGAACTCTAGTTGAGTACCTAAACGACTAGAGAATTCTAGAACGATCGTTACCGATATATAAGGTCGGCTTCCCGTCCCAAGAGGGCAGTTGAGTTCAGAAAGTGAATCGAGGGGTTGAACAAGGAATTCAAATTGCGAAAATGAATTAGGCGTTAGTTGCTAAGTGTTGTGGATAAATTAGTTTGTGATAGTGGAATATTGTAAGAAATTGATTTGTTCAAGACAGTGAATTCTTCAATTTGTTACAATAGTATAAAACAAAATGGCAAAATTGTATTACTTCCACCATTCATTGCTCAGAACCGATGTTCATGACTTTGAATGTCTTGGCACGACAAACATAACTATTAGAAAAATTGAACAATTGAGCAAAAAATTAATATAGAACAAATTGTAAACATTCAGTTTGTTAGGTTATGGTTTGCGCAGATATAATTGAGGGTATGACATTTGTGATTGTGCGCACACGATCAATTGTTATGTCATAATAGAAGCAATGTAAGCAATGTCCACCACAGTGTTATTTACAATGACGCCAGCGACAAGATCAAAAATCATCTTTCACGACGAACGTTCACGACGTTGAATATTGCGAATCAATCGAGTGCACGATAGAAATGCCTCGTCCAGTGTTGTCGGGTCAGCTGTTTCTGTAGTAAATCTCCTGTTTTTGCTTTCGATCTACCATTCTACTATTTAAGAATGAAAATCAACTGATGACTCAGAATAATTTATCAACTATTAATTTATTACATAACTATATGTAGATTGTATCCCAAAAATAAATTTTGTATCATTCTACTGTTTTTTGTAGCACAAAATCTTCTGAATAATAATGGAGTTTTTTCCCAACACCAAACCGTTATTTTAACACCTCGACACGTGCTTCGATCACTAAGTGAACCAAAGGTTCCAAACAGTGCATCACAAGTACAAAATCTATGTTTGTTTGAAGGTGATTGACAATGTTTCATGATGAATTTCACTAGTTCGTACTTCCATTGTCTATTATATACAATGATTTTAAATCCCTGAAACAAATAAAAAAGAAGAATTGAAAATGAATAGCTGAAAATAACAATTATATTAACCAAAATAAACCTGAAATGAAATAATAGTGGAATAAAATACAAGTAAAAATAGAACAATTGAATAAATTAAAATAAAGAAATGAAAAAAGAAAATAAAAATAAAAAGTGGAGAGATTCCAAGTCACATTAGTTCACGACGTTTCGATTGTTAGTATCTACAATCGTCTTCGGGTGATGACTGGACTGATTCCTCCGAGAGATGACTATTTATAGGTCGTTCGAGTACTTTCACTTATCCCCGCTTTCCATTTTCCGCTTCACTGGTTCCGTGGGAGATGACCGTTTTGGCGGAAGTTGGGCATTTTTCGCTTGATGATGGGTTTCCATATGTTGCGTATTTCTACGCTGGCTTGGCTGAATACGTTGTTGGACAACATGTATGCGGCTTCCTTGAATTTTCTCCTAAACCAATGTTCCTCTTTGTGCAAGATCTCAGCTTGGGACCACTCGATGTTGTGTTGATGGGTCCAAACATGGTCTGCTATTCCTGATTGTAGATACTAACAATCGAAACGTCGTGAACTAACGTGACTTGGAATCTCTCCACTTTTTATTTTTTCATTTCTTCATTTTAATTTATTCAATTATTCTATTTTTACTTGTATTTTATTTCACTATTATTTCATTTCAGGTTTATTTTGGTTAATATAGTTGTTATTTTCAGCTATTCATTTTCAATTCTTCTTTTTTATTTGTTTCAGGGATTTCAAATCATTTTATATAATAGACAATGGAAGTCCGAACTAGTGAAATACAAAATCTATTGCTCAAGAAATGACCTGGCGTCACTGGCCATGTTGGTATGGCTCGAAGTGGTGCTTCATAAATACACACACCTATAGTCATAAACGAATTGGGTATATCTCTGAAAATACTTCACAAGACCAACCATTTTCTCTGTAGTGGGTATTACAAAGATAAATAGATCTTTATTATCTAAAATGTAATACAATTTGTGGACAAAGAGTGTCATATTGATAAATACATAAAATATTAAAAATATATAACACGTTGTTTTTTTTAAGAATATATAGTATTCACAAAAATAACAGACAAAAAAAACAATCAAAAAATATCGAAGATAAGAAAAACTGTAGAGATATGTTATCAATAAAACAACGCAATTTTAAAATTACTTGACATAAATCGTAATAAATACCGTGGTATACCGTTGTATGCAAAATACTCTTCCAAACTGTAGAAACACTTTTCATGATTCGTTACTGATTTTTTGAAATTTTTAAGTTCATTAATTGATATACATTTGTCTACTTTTAAGATCTGAACCACTCTAAGGCTGTTCCCCGGATTCCATAATGGAAAAGTTTTTGCAGCAGAATTTCATGTTTCACGCAATCAAATGCCTTAGAAAGGTCCAGAAATACTGCCGCCGCCACTTCTTTATCATTTAGGGTCGTGTAGACGTTTTCGAGGAAATGACAGATGGCGTCATTCGTGTTTTTTTTTTGTATCGGAACCCAAACTGTACGGGAGCTATGATTTTATGTTTTTCCAAGAATTCCACTATCCTACTTTTGACTAGTTTTTCAATTATTTTTGATAACGTTGATAAAATTGAGATCGGTCTGAAATTGCTGGGGTCATCAATGGCACCTCCTTTGTAAAGCGGTATCACTTTTGCTGATTTCAAACTAGAAGTAAAGACACCAGTAGTAAACGACGGAACATTCTAATTTCATTGCAGGCTCCACAGTTACATACGTAAACAGTAATTTGAATGGAACACATAATGAAGTTTCACAAGGATTTTTATTTGTTAACAAATCGTTCATTAGAATAAACGGATGCCGCCAAATACAAAAACCAGAGCAGCCAACAAAGCAGAGCGCTAAATGAGATGGAACGAATCACTTTTATGGCCTTTTTATGGTCTCTCCTAATTTGAATTATCCCAACATTAACAAACATACAAATTTTCCAAGGATTTTACGGCCACTTCGGCATAGATCGAGAGAGAACGCGTGTCGACTTCAAAAAGTCCGAATTCTATAAATGGGGAATGTGTGTGTTGTTGCGGAAAATTTATGGGATGCAGTTAATCCCTGAAACAGTGGATAATTACCAGATTCTGCAATTCTTGGACGTGATTGTTTTGCGGTTAGAATTAGCTTTAGCTGTGCTAATAATACCTGAACTTGCAGAGAATGCATGAAACAGTCTTATAACTTAATTCATTTTATTTCTCAATAAAGTTTATGAGTTAAATTGGAACCTATGACGGATAATTAATCTATTGAAAAGACGTTTTCTTCGCAGAACAAAAATACTGTTCAAATTGAAAGGGAAGATAATTTGAGGAGAGATTTGTTCTTGAGAAGAATTTTTTTGGCTCTCTACTTCCCCACTTTTATACAAAAAATAAGGGAAACTATCGACAGAAGTTGTGAATGATCTACACGTCTTTCTCAAGTTTTTATTTCGAACTAAATTGTTTTCTTTGAATTCTACAACTAAATTAGAACAAGTCAAATAATTTCCTGCGATAATTAGGGTTCTTCAGGTAAATTCTTGATATCCGTTATTTTTCTTATTGTACTTTCATCTGTTTATTTTTGTTTACCTACCTGATTATCAAAAGTATTATTTACCTATTTTTACCTATAATTGTTGCAAAAAAGAGTAATGGAATGTTTGGTATGGGACCTTCGTCACTGTGTAAAGATCTCGATTTCTACACTTTTGAAAACATCCGGAAACTGTTTTTCATATACCAATCTCAATTAATAACATTCCTCACATGACCATGTGTTCAGCAACATTGGACTCACTGGTCTATGGAACCGTATATGTTCTAGAAATCGCACATTGGAAGGTAAGACCACGTTATTCCCCAGCTTGCACAAGTTCCGACTTCTAATCCGTTTTAGGAATCACACGTTAAAAGGTAAGAACTCGTTAATCCTTAACTCGCACAAGTTTCGACTTCTGAGGGTTGTCGTTCGTAGCGGTGCGACAGCTGGTTACGGAAAAACAGACAAACATATTTTTTAATGATTGTCGTTCGTAGGAGGGCGAAGGCTGGTTAACAGAAAAACAGAATTTTTTGAACAGACATGTTTCTCATAATGAGCCATTCTAATCTGCCCGGTTTGACTAACATGCATTTCATTGCAATTCTTACGTAAATCCCACACGTTTTCTTTTCCGTCGTTTTTTCCTTCGGGTTGGTGTGGCATGATGGTTTGCTGGCCAAACTTCGATGTTATAGTTTGTCGGATCATTCCTGTGTATGGCTCTCCAGCTTTTTGAAAGAACATTCCCTGCAAGTGACCGTTGCTGGATATCTCTCGAATACTTTTACCAACAACGCTGGTGTTTCCCAGGGATCCATATTGTCTCCAAACCTCTTTTTATTGTATCTCAACGACTTATTGCAAAATACCAAGAATCCAATATATTGCTCAGCTGACGACATCACACTTGTCTAATTATTCTATTTGGATTCCAGGACATCAGATGCGGATGCACATCCGCACATCTAGAAGTGATTTCGAAATGAGGTGAAATGAGGTTTTCTCCAAAAAGATAAATGCCTCCGAACCTGAGAACAGACAATTCCGCTTTCTGCTTCGATAAGTTTGTTGGGGGTTGAAATGGACACCAATATGTCTTGGCACAATCATGTCGCTAGAATTGCAAAGTCTGCTTCTCAAAAGCTTGGAACACTGTTCCGAAACAGAAAACTGTACACACCTCAGCAACTTTGGATGCTTCATAAAGCTCAGATCAGAACTTCTTTGGATTATTGTTCTCATGTATGGAGCTCCACCCCTAATCATACCCCGAAGATGCTGGATTCCATCCAGAAAAGACCCATCCCTCTGATTGGAGACGCGAAAACCACTTGCAACCTTGATAGTCTCGAACTCCGAAGAAAGGTTGGAGATTTGTCCCTCTTCTATAGATACTTTCACGGGAAGTGTTCAAGTGACTTGGCACATTTGATTCCACCAAGAGCGGTACATATCAGAAATATATAGCGGACTGTGGCTCATCGTTTTGAGGTTCAACTCAGTACACTTCTAACTTCACTGTTTAAAAACCCTATTATCTGGAGAACTGCGTTAATGTGCACTAAACTTGCTGAGAACGTTTTTCCAAATGGAATTAATGTCCAGCGACTCAAATCCGATTCGAATAGCTACTTTTGCACAGGCACCGCTCTTAGAGCTCCTTAAGGATATTCTTATAGTTCTTGTGTTTTATCCTTTAACAAAAGTGGTTTCAAAGTCCAATTCATGTTTGTTTTTCGATAATTCAAACCAATCCGTTGGTGTACTTTGGATCGTATGGAAGAACTTTGAATTTTGTCTTTTTTTAAAAAGTCAAGAATTTACGAGTACACTTTACTTATCCACTTTGATAATTCATTTCTTGACCTTATATCATCGTTTGTCCGAGGGGAACGTGACCATGACTATTTTATGGACTAGAGAATGTAGTCTGCCCGTTTTTGTTTTATGGACAATGATGGGAACTCCCAGGAATATATTTGAAAGTGACAGTATTTTTCCGTTATACATCAAATTCCAAACCTTATCGGCGTTTTTTACAAGTAGAACATCAGATTTGAAATGGAAAAAAGAGAGAAGTTAGATCACGTGGACTTTCATCCGACACGTGGATGACGTATTTGACAATATCTACACGAATAGGAAATAAGCAGAAGATTTTGTGTCTTTTGTGTCAACAACAGACCCCCAAATATGAAGTTCATGAAATTGAAAATAACAAATGTTCTAGTTATAAGTATCGCGGGTGAGAGTTTAGATTTTGATGTATATAAGAAGAATACTAGATAGCTCCTCTATGAGCGAAGAAGATATCGAGAATAAAACTGTGAAAGAAATAGTAGAAAGTGATGTGTGTCCTTCAATCGTAGTAGATTAGTTAATTCGAAAATCTGGAGAGGGTCTTCGTAAATCCATCATTTTTCAAAAAGGCAAAGACTCAAAATGTATAGCTCGTCCACATAAACCAAAATACACAACGAATCGGTTCCTGAAAAATTAAATATGAAAGTGGCTCTCAAAGGTGTTTCTGCACTTCAACAAGAGTTGGCAACCCGAAAAACACGGTTACGAAAAAAGAAAAGTATGCTGACTGTGATAGGAACATGTTTCACATATTTGGTTTCATAGACCAGAAAAGTCTTATGTCGCTCATAATCAGGTAGTCATTAGTATATAAAGGTTGACCCTCTTAAAGATGGGGGCAGATATGAATCCTAATGTTTCGCCAGCACGAGTGGTTGGCTTCATCAGGTTTATTCATCTTGAGGTCTGGTGATTTCTAGTTTGTAGGTTGTATTTATGTTGACTCAGGTAGTCCGCCTGTCATGTTGATGTGTTGCTATTGGCCCAAGTGTTATTAGCATCTTTCACTATGGGATTCCAAATCCGGTTAAGCGTTACTGCCTCTTCTTTTCTGTTGTAGTTTTCTGTAGGTTTATGGATTTTTATGGCTTCCCGTACAAGCCGACTGTGGTATCCATGATCGGGAGCAAGTAATTTCACATCTTCAAACAATATCGTGTGATATCCTTCACTAAGCGCGTGTTCGGCTACTGCCGATCTGTCTATTTGACCTAATCTACAGTTTCTCCAATGTTCATTCAGCCTTGTACCCATGAATCTTTTGGGGCTACCGAATTAAACTTTTTCGCATGTGCATGGTAGACGATATACCCCGCAGCTGATAGTGGATCTCTTTTGTCTTTCGCAGATCTGAGCCTTTGTTTTATTTTCCTGGTGGCTTGAACACTGTTATTAATTTAAGGCTTCCTTAAGATTTTTCCGATTCTGTCTGTAACCCTAGGGATGTACGGTAGAAATGCATGTGCAAACGTTTGAGTTTCCTCCCTAGGTTAGGATGCAGTTCCAAAAATACAACGGCTTTCAAACCAATTCATCGTAGGGGCAGATTTTGGCGTCTGAAACGTTGGGTATCTGTATAATTTCTTAGCTCTTTTTTGATACGTAAAATCATTCGATACAACAATTTTTCTTCAAAAAAACTTTGAATTTACGCAATAACCTGTCGGGGTTATGGAAATATCAAAAAACTTTCATTTCTTCCAGAAAAAATGAGTTTTGTTTAATACAATATAATTTTTCAAGACGTTTAATACCCGTTGAATTATTTTCTGAGATAAAACAATCTTTTAGAGGATTTTACTATTTGTTTCCAATTGAACAAACATAAACATCAAGTTATTCATTACGGTCGGTTGTCTGGCCTTCCTGCGCTCCAGACTGATGCTTTAATAAACAAAAAGTTGATCGCGACGCCAAAGGGTTGCCAGCAGAAGACGTATATGTATGAATTATTAATTTAATTTCGAATTTTCGAGGGTGTCAGCTATTAATAATTTGTATTCCTGACGTAAAGTAGCGGAGAAATCGTTAAAAGCCACGCTGGCGGAATCATCAAATTGGCATCGTAACTTTAAAACTTGTTAATAAAATATAATATAACTGAATATTCAATGAAGACGTTGTTTCAGCTTCGTTGTTTATCTTTTCCTTTTAATTTCGCCAATTTGATGGAAGCAGAAATGGGTGAATAATTTAGCTCGTCTTCTTTGAGATTTGTTTCAGCGATGATGACAGATGTACAAGAAGAGGGAATAGTGAATTCTGATAAAAATTTCAAGTTTGCGATTCAGCTTGTGGCAAAAGCGACAGAAAGAAGAAGAAGAATCAACTGTTTTTTTGTTTGCTAATGAATCTCAGTAATATTGATAGCGTCTAGCGAAGTGTGACAGTAAAATACTTTTATAATGAAAAGTAAATAGCAGTGGCGATAATCACACCAAAATTATGTTTATTTCATCAATAAAACTGAACAAAAGTTACCTAGTAAACTTCATTAAAATGATTTTCCAGTCTTTGAATTAATTGTAGTTATTAATTAATAAAAAATAAATAGATAAGTACTTTTTGATCATTCCCATATGATTTCAATTTAAGAGCCACCGGTAGACAGCTGTTTCAGCCTATTGGGCATCGTCAGTACCGGGTAGGCGGTCCTCGATTGAAGACAAAATGAGAAAAAACCAAGAAAGTACTTGATAAAAATAGCTGCGTAAACGCAAGCGAATAGGTGGTTCCACTTATGTTTCGTTATCGTTTTAGACTGCATTATATTTTATAAAGCTTACTTGGAATTACTAAAAAAACTGTTATAAAATTGTATTTAAATTATTTTATAGTAACTGCCGAAATGTTTATAAAACTGTGTTATAGTGTTTGTAAAGGGCCTTACAAAATATTGATAAAAACTAGAATGTTTTATAAAATGGTGCCAATTTCCTATTTATAGCTGTTGTATAAACACATTGAAAACATTTCTGGGACAAATTCAGTGTTATAATTTGTTTCTCCGAAACGTTTTCACAACCACTAATGGGGCATAGCCGGCTCAGGAAACATATGAGCAACATGGGTCTGACAGAAGAAACCCAATGCAGGTTATGTCAAGAAGAGGAAGAAACCGCACTGTCGTGCTCTGTGAATGTGAAGCGATAGCAAGGCTGAGACACGCAAGATGCAGGGAAGAGATGCCAGGGGCTGCCAGCTATATGAAGGGGTCAGTTTCAAGGCTATGGAGTCTCATCAAAGAGATCAATCTACACAAAGAGCTCTCTAACAACCAAGAAGCATCACAATAGATCTGAAAAGGCCGCAGTAAATCAGACCATGGGCTAGCTCCCCGACAATCTAATCTCATCTAGGTTCTACTTCAGATGCCCTGTATATGGTGTTATTTGACTCTGAAGGTGGATGCTCGTGGGTGAATTATATTTTTTCAAACATGAGTATGGAAATGGGTAGATTGACTAATTCTGAGAAATTTTTATTCCATATTGTTTTTTTTTTGAATTATAAATGAACTGACCCATTACTTGAAGACAATTAATAACACTATCCATGAAAATGAGTTTGCTAAGACCGTAGTTTCTGGACGCGCTTTGCTAACACCGTAGCTTTCTCAGTAGAAATATTTGTGAAAATTATTCAAGTATTATCATGACTAGTTTATGCTGAGTGTTAAAACCTGAAGTATCTGCGTAGACCTATCTATAATATCTATGATACGAGTGTTGAAAGTAAGGTTCTATTTTGTGAGTGAAAAAGTTTGTGAAACGAGCGTAGCGAATTGAGAAATTTCACGAAAAAATATTGTTGAAAATACTTCAACAATAGTGTTAAACATCATCCTTGAATACGACTGAAAACCATTAAAAATGTCACTTTCAATATCAGTTGTACAAATAGTTATTTATCATACAAGGGAAAAAAGTCTCCCGACGCTAAGCGGAGGGACACAAAAAACCGAGAGCTACAATCTAATATCTTTCCCGTGTATAATACACAATTTTTTTTGTGACGGGAAAAACGACGATTCAATATTGAAAAAATCATACTATTACAATATGTTAATATGTCTTGTGTTTGTAAATCTTTTGCTGGAAAAATCCTCACTTGTTTACTTTGTAGTAAATGTGATTTGTGATATATTGTTTGGAACCTTTGGTGTAGTAATGAATATTACTGGAGTTTTTTCCCAACACCAAATCGTTATTTTTACACCTCGACACGTGTTTCGATCACCAAGTGAACATCTTCAAGAGGAAGATAAAGAAGATAAAGTTTTATCTTCCTCTTGAAGATGATCACTTGGTGATCGAAACACGTGTCGAGGTGTAAAAATAACGATTTGGTGTTGGGAAAAAACTCCAGTAATATTCTTTACTTTGTAGTAAATGTTCAAGAAGTACCGAAAACTAATGTGAATTTCTGGAACTTCATCTAGCTTTTCCTAATATGACTAATAACCAGTCCGTGCAAAGCTTATTTTTAAATCATCTGAAAATGGATTTTTTAACAGGTGATGATCGACTGTATTGTCAAACATGCGCCAAACTAACTGACTGTTATAAGGAAACAAGTATAGCTGAGGCACCAGTCAATCTAATAATAACACTGATGATTTTCAAACAAGACTCAACCTCTAACGGAAGCAAGAAACTCTTTGGAAGGTTCGAAATAGATGAACATTTCAACCTAGCAGACCACTATTATAATATTCATGCAGTCATTGTCCACTGTGGTTCTGGCGTTGAATTTGGTCATTATTACGCCTTGTTCAAAGACGAAACGGACTGTTTTAAGTTTGACGATAGTCGTGTCACGAAGTGTTCTGGCGATGCATTGAATTTATTGGAGCCTCTGGAAACACCCTACATTTTGTTTTATAAGAGAGAGGACATTGTTAGATCAAGATCTTCAGATGATGTGGTGCTGCAGGTTTTTCCGGGTTTTCCTGCAGCTAAAAAAGCAAATGCGCCACTGGAATCAATGAAGTCGCTCCAGAGCGCCAATTAATTTTTATTTTTGTTTTTATTTTATTTTTATCGTTGTTCTAATAAAATTTTTGTGTTGAAGTCATAAAATTATCGATGTGAAATTTGAATTTTCAAACAGGTAGGCTGTTGTACTTATAGCGTTGCTAGGAAAACAATCAATAGAAAATCAATTCAATAATATGATTTGATTCAGAAATAGCGAACTTAGTTGTCAGTAGTCATTTTGAAAAATGTCTAATTCCGACTTTTCTCTGACTCCACCGGAGTTAGTAGAAGCAGCGAAAATAGCGTCAGAAAAATTATTGCCAGCTAAATCGCGAAAAATGTATGAAATCGAGTATTCAAGATTCATTGAATGGAAGATGAAAAAGACATGCAGTTCTTTCTCGGAGACGGTATTATTGGCTCATTTTTCGGAACTGGTACAACAACAAAAGCCATCAACATAACGTAGACGTTTCAAAATATTTCAAACTAATTACATATCTGAAACAAAATGGGAAAGGTTACACGCCCAAGAAAGCTGCGATATTTACGAGTACACATATTAGTGATTTTTTAAATAGTGCTCCCGATGAAGTTTATTTAATGGCCAAGATTGTTGTTGTTTTTGGGATTGCAGGAGCTTGTCGAATTTGTAAAATCAGCCAGGTAACAAAGAATGATGTAAACAGGAGATTTGTAGTTACTGAAGAATATATTAAATTTTTCCGAATGGTCATAGCCCTTCGTCCAGCAGCAGCAAAGGATCGCCGCCTGCTTTATGCATATCGCAATGGAAAATGTATGAATCAGGTTGTGGGTAGCAATCAGTTTTATAAGGTACCTGAAGCAGTGGCTAATTTTCTTCAACTTGAAAATGCCAATACATATACAGATCATTCATTTCGAAGATCGTCTGCTACACTTTCAGTTGAATCTGGGAGAGACTTGATGACACTGAAGAAACATGGCGGTTGGAAGTCATCACCGGTCGCTGAAGGGTATGTTGATGAATCGGTAGCACACAGGACAGAAATAGCTAATGAAGTATTTAGAACGTTTGGCAGTGCTGAAATAAAACCCACACCCGATTTGCGACCAGGTATATCAACGGCAGTTGTGTCTATGGCAGTAAAAAATATAATTTTATCACAAGAAAATTTGACTGTTGTACCGAATAGTTTAAGGAACATCTCATTCATGCAATGCACATTTAATAATTGTACTTTTGATATAAAGGAAATGAAACTTTTGTATAAGAAAATATTCCCGGGGAAAAAAGTAATTTCATAAAAAGTGACATTTTCTTACCTGTCATCAAAGATATTCCCGTCACAGAGAAAAAAAGTATTATTCTGCTAGTTTTGGAATAAATATTTCAGTTTTTGATAGTAGTGCAGAACAGTATATTTTGCCGTTCAAAAACTTATATAAAAATAATTGTCAATAAATTTTCATCAACATTTATTTGATATTTCATATAGTCTAGCTTTCAATATTTCATATCTTAACTGAAATGAAATTTAAGTCAATTCACCAAGCGGAAATATAACATTATTTAGACAAATAAAGATTTTTCTCCCATGATAAACCTCAATAAAACAGCAAGCGATTTCTTTGTTGAACTTTCATATTCCGGGCGAAAACATCACATCGCCTTACGCAAACAGCTCTTCGCATTTGTTTTCTGAAATTCTGTGCTACGCTTATCTCGGAACTGACCTGTTGAGACTGTCACCGGCAAAAGTTGTATAATCAGGACTGTATTTATTGAATCGGATAAACAAACATTGTATTTGTTTAGTTCGAATTCTTTCTCGAACATCGTAAATATACGTTGGTTATATAAAGATAAAGTAAAGATAATAAACTGAAGCAATGACATCGAACGGTGCAGATAAATCCCGTTAGCAGTTCAAAGGAAATATTTGAGTACAAATGCATTCGTCGATGTTTGCAGAATAAATGGAAGTGAGCTGCAAAAACAGATGATGCTATAGTCAATAAACCTAAGTTTGTGAAAACGAGATGTTAGGCCAGCTCCAGTGGCTGACTTCTTCAAAGGTTTCTTCATCTTGATGATTCGCCGATGACTGGTGATTTCTAGTTCGTAGGTTGTATTTATGTTGACTCAGGTAGTTCGCCTCTCTTGTTGATGCGTCGCTATTGGTCGAAGTATTATGACCTGTTAAAGACGTAACATTGCATTGCGCTGTTGCTACTTTAGCATCTTTCGCTATGGAATTCCCAATCCGGTTAGGCGTTACCGCCTCTTGTTTTCAGTGATAGTTTTCCGTATGTTAATGGATTTCTATGGCTTCCCGTACAAGCCGACTGTGGTTTCCATGATCGGGGGCCAGTAGTTTCACGTCTTCAAAAAGTATCGTGTGATCTCCTGATCCGTGATACGCCACTGCCGATTTGTCTATTTGACCTACTCTACAGTTTCTCCGATGTCCATTCAGCCTTGTACCCATGGATCTTTTGGTGATATCGATATAAACTTTTCCGTAGGTGCATGGTAGACGTTTTACCCCCTCAGCTGATAGTGCATCTCTTTTGTCTTTCGCAGATCTAAGGCTTTCTTGTATCCTAGTGAGCTAGAACACTGTACGGGAAGTACGGTAGAAATGCACGTGCAACCGTTTGAGTTTCCTCTCTATTTTGACTTGTTGATCTCAGTTACACTATCCCATTCAATCTTAAAACCACTTGAAGATATTCCAATTCTTCTTGTAGGTGTTCCAGTTCACATATTATACCGACGCGTTCTATCAGGGTGTTGAAAATGTCCCGCTTTTGGCTTGGACTGTGGTTCAAAAGTGCATGCAGATGTATCTCCGTATGTGTCGGTTTTCGGTACACTTTATGTCAGTCGTGTGCCACGCCTTGTGACTAGTACATCTAAAAAAGCTATTCATTGTTCCTGTACACGTCTCCATTGTGAAGATGCTAGGGTATTGAACATTTATGTGGTCTAGAAATAGGTTCAATCTATTCCTATCATGTCTCCAGATGACGAAGGTATCATCCACGTATCGTAACCAAATGGTTGGTTTGAAATCAAAAGCGTCGATTGCCTTCTTCTCGAATTGCTCCATGAAGAATTTGGCTAACACCGGGCTGAGTGGACTTCCCATCGTTACGCCGTCTAGTTGCTCATAGGAATCTCCTTTCCATTGGAAGTAACCCAAGAGGCAAGCAAGTCTTGAAGAGTCCGACCATATCACTAGGAAACAAGTTGGCTATCTCTCCTTGCAGCGGAACATTGGTGAACAAGGATACAACGTCGAAACTGGTTATATTTTTACTTTTTCCCACAAAGTCAGTCGAATCCTTGACGTACGAGGTTGGTTTTCCAACATGAGGCTGTAGGATCGATGCTAGGTGTTTTGACAATACGTACGCGAACCCGGTGAACTCACTATGGATCTCAATGGAACTTTTTTTTTGTGTATCTTCGGAAAACCATAGAGCCTTGGCGGGGCGGCTTGTGTTGTTAGAATGGTTTTCTGAGTGGTTTGAAAATATGGCTGAAGGACCAAATATACAAGTTTTGAGAGAAAATTGATATAGAGATGAACATTGGCAGTATTTGAATTGGTTTTGTATATGATGGAGGCCACTGTTTTGTTAATGAGTGTTTCTGTTTCGTCAATTCGAAAGATATTTACTTTTATTTACCCATTATCATATAAATATTACTGTAGTTTTATCCCAACACCAAAACGTTATTTTCAACAACTCGATACGTGTTTCAATCACCAAGTCATCATCTTCAAGTTCAATCTTCCTCTTGAAGATGATCACTTGGTGATCGAAACACGTGTCAAAATGATAAAAATAACGATTTGATGTTGAAATAAACTCCAGTAATATTCATTACCGCACCAAAGGTTTCAAACAGTCCATCACAAGTAAATTATCATATAACCAAATTGTTTTGAAAGACTGATTTCACATAACAGTAGGTACTTACTATCTGTTTAAAGCTGTCGCACCCCTAAGAAAGACAACCCTCAGAAGTTGACACTTATGCGAGCTAAGGATTAACGAGGTCTAACCTTTTAACGAGTGATTCCTAACACGGGTTGGACGATAGCAAGTGAAAATCGATCGTTCAGCCTGGGGCTTCAACCACCAACTGACACGGCAGTCAATTCGAGTGAATGAACAAAGCAGCCAATTTGAACCGACCGGCTACCGACCGCGTATTTCATAACGATGATAATTATAGTTATTGAACAAAATCAAAATTTTGCTCAACTGGCTATTGATCGAAGTCTTTCCTCCCCGATATTTTATGGTTTTCCAATTATCTTTTGTTGATATCAACGATAACACGGGTGATGACAGTCATCACCCGAAGACGATTGTAGATAGCAACAATCGAAACGTCGTGAACTAACGTGACTTGGAATCTCTACACTTTTTTAATTTTTATTATTTTCTTTTTGCATTCCTTTAATTTTTATTTATTCAATTATTATATTTTTACTTGTAGGTTACTTCACTATCATTTCATTTCAGGTTTATTGTTGCTTAATATAATTGTTATTTTCAACTATTCTTTTTTAATTATTCTTTTTTACTTGTTTCAGGGATTTCAAATCATTTAATATAGTAGACAATGGAAGTCCGAACTAGTGAAATTCATCACGAAACATTGTCAATCACCTTCAAACACCCCTCAGCTGTTGTGATATTTCGTTTGGTTTTTGTGGGAGATATTCAAAGCATTTTTTTCATTACTATTAAAGTTGTGAGATGTTTTTGGTGCAATTTTTTATTATGTATACTTTCCATATTTTCTGTTTCTTGGGATCTTGGGAATATTTTCTTTTCTTCTGCAATCGTTTTATAATACTGAACAGAAAAAATTTTCAGGAAACTGATAAAAATAGCTTTCTCATTTTGCGCTTGGCATCGAAATTAATAACATTCTAGACAATAACTCAATAATTTCAAATAAATCATTTGTATTACCTTCGAAAGAAATCTGAATCAGATAAAGAGTGAGTGAGTAGTCTCGTTGAATTTCTATTGCAGGTTATTCATCTGTTAGTGAGATGACGAATGATTCATCAAGACCAAAAACTAAGTTGATATTGAGTGGTATCAGAATTCATTCTAAATTGATTTGAAAACCCTGAAAAAAATAAAAAAATTGAAAAGATTAACCGAAAATAACAGTTTTTTCAAACAAAAAACTGAAAATTACAACGAAAAAACATACAAGCAACAACCAAACAAATAAAAAAATTGAAATATTAATAAAAGCTGAAAAATAAGAATTAAAAAATATTATTAACAAAAATTGAGAAATAAAAAATCAAAAGACAAAAAGAAAATATAGAGTCAATTAAAAACCAAACGAACTAACAAACAGCTTTACAAATTCAACAACATCCAACTAAACAATTACCGACTCAACATCCACCGACACCTTTCACAACTAACGTTATATCTTACATTCCAAGACTATCTGAAAAAATAAGACGAATTGGAAATAGGTATGATGTTAGAACTACTTTCAAAACAAAAAATACACTGAGATCTATACTCACACATACAAAACCCAACGACACTGAAGAAAAAACAAAAAATTGTATTTATGAAATACCTTGTTCTTGTGGTAAAAGTTACATTATTGAAACCTCAAGACCATTGAAAGTGCGTGAGAATGAACATCGAGATTATATAAAAAATAGACAATTGACAGGATCAAAATTATCAGAAAACATTTTGAAATTAGACGGTGAACATCGAACACCGAAACGTAAAAGATAAGTATTATTTCTTAATATTTTTTTTGATAGGCAAAATTGTTGAATACGACAAGTGACTGATAAATAGAAGATTTTTGAAAAATACTTTGATTTTTACGCAGTAACTTATCGGGGTAAACTTTAAAGTTTGTTCTTCTACACTTGTATTAAGTTCTCCATTCTAATTTTTATATTTTTCAGATTGTGGAAGGTAACAAATACCCAAAAAAGGGCGATGAAAAAAATATGGAAATATATTGTGAGTTTTTTCATCCAAAATTATTACGGCTCTTTTCTTGGTATCTGAATGGATACAAAGATCATTCAAATCCTGAAATCTTGAGTATTTGAATTCATATGAAGTGAAAAATTATCATCAACCTTGGCATTTCATTCACATCATCGTGAATTCCATCAATATTTTTTTGTTTAACACCGTGAATATCTTCGTATAGATATTTTTAGTGATTGAAAATCTTATTAGTTCATAAGAAAAAGACAATGATTGTTTCCCACATCTTACTAATAAATACTAGATAAAACTTAAATCCAAAAACACCTAGTCAGAACTGAAAGGGGTATATTTTTTGCATTCTACAACATGCTATCAAACAAAAAATCATGTGAGCCCTTAACAATACTGAAGGACCTCCTAGTTCAAATTCAGAACCACACAAAGGAATCCCCACAAAGTCATGTCCATTCGAATGAAAACCTGTAAAATAAACCAAACAAAAACAATTATAATTAAGTTAATATATTTACCAAATATCTTGGGTACGAGCCTGACGTATTTTATTGTCTTAATCGAATTTATCGTACATAACAATGTCGTTTTTATTCATTAACCAGGCACAAGTTATTCGATATGTTTTATTATATGCAGATTGCTTTAATGGGCACAAAATATATACCCAATAAAATTTATTTGTTCGTTAGTATCATTTAGTTTGATATGTATGCCCATCTATATTATCACGCCTATTTCGGTATTAACAACCGTTTTAACGAGTATAATGTTATACCAGTATTCCAAACTGTGGATTATTTTGTGAGCTGTCAGTTATTTATACCGCTTTCGTTTATAGTTTGCATCATCAACATAACATCGACATGAAGTTTCCGATACCTTATATTTGCCAAAATCTGATGCATTTCACCTCAAACACTATAAAATATTGTCACTTTATGAATTGCGTGGAGAGAAGAAATTAGACGTAACCGAAGGTTAGGTTAGGTTAGGTTAGTGAAGACACGCTCGAAAAAGCCATTGTATGTCGAAGCACGTGTTGCGTTTTTGTAAAATTGTTTAGTGGAAATCTCACACAATAAATTGTTTTTAGAATACGTTAGTTATGGATTTTCATCAAGTATCGGCCGATTCCATCATTATAAATCCTAACATTTTGCTTTCCTTCGTAGAAACATTATTGAAGTGTCTTTTGAAGTTCAGTTGTTGATCTGAAGTGATTCTAAGGTTGACCCTGTCGAGTACTTTTCTATCAATGTTATAGTCATAATAAAGGATATTTTTTGTTTTGTAAAAAGTGATGACGTGACATTTCTTTATGTTCAGGTACAAGTTGTTTATTAAAGACCAATCATGTATAATATCTAATTTGTTTTGAAGTATCTGACTGTCTAAGACATTATTATGTTTGTTTGAAGGTTGTTGACAATGTTTCGTGGTGTATTTCAGCAGTTCGGACTTCAATTGTCCAATATAATATTTTTTGGTTGTTGCTTGTATGTTATTTCTATGTAATTTTCAGTTTTTTGTTTAATAAACATTGTTTTTTTTTATCGGTTGATCTTTTAATTTTTCACAGATTCTTTCTGGGATTTCAAATACATTTATGTTATATTAGACAATGGAAGTCCGAACTGATGAAATGTAAGACAGTATTAACTGATAAATATAATTTCGAATCATCTGCAAATAGTGAAAACTGTGTATACTGTAAACAATTTCCAAACTCATTAACAAATAGATTGAACAATAGTGGTTCACAATGTGATCCTTGTGGCACACCGGAAGCTACAGGAATTTTTTCAGAAATGTAATTATTAATTCTAACACACTGAAAACGTTGTGTAAGGAAGCTTCTAATCCAATTCAGTATACCAGTACCAAAACCTAGAGCTTTCAGTTTTTCCAATAACAACAAATGATTAACCCTATCAAATACCTTCGAGAAATCGGTATATATAGAATCTATTTGATTACCTTTCTCCAATGCATGTAACAAATTGTGTTCATATGTTATAAGATTTGTCATGGTGAATCGACCTGAACAGAAACCATGTTGAATGCAAATTCCTCTATAATTTGTAACAGTTTCCCTTTTGCCTGATTTTAATATAGGTTTAATATAGCTATTTTTCATATTATAGTAAACCACGTAATCGTCATTATAAATTCAAATGCTACGTCCACATGTGTTTCACACCTTGATTTCGGTATCAACTGCTTTAATACTCTCATTGAGCACAATTTAGAAAGCTCCAAAATTATATGTTCAGCCTCACGCATTCAAATTAAATTACGAAAATAGAGCCCATAAATGGACCTAAAATAATTGAAGTTCAACACCTGCCATCATCACTAATTTGGATGACTAATATTAACATAATAGTTCTTAATTTGAATATACCGTAAAAAGTAATCGAGAACTGCATTAATATCATTTCTATAAAGCCTCACTGTACCGTTTATTTTGAGAAATTGATCCCGCAAATTATAATTTCGGAGTTGAATTAGGTTGAGTTTTATCCGCGTTTATTAGTCTACTTTCAACTCGAATATCTCAGTCAATAGTCATTCAATTTAATCCAAATAGGAGTTATTCGAAGCACCGCATTATTGCCAACGTAACACATGTCGGTCAGCATGAAAATTGCGGGAGTCGATGAAGTCGATGAAGGCCATTTTTGTCTGGTCCTGATTGGCAAAGGTTCTACGGTGAAAAAGTTATCGAAGTGCTTGAAAAGATGGTAAGTAGTCGGTTGGTGAGAGGTTTGGGGGGTAATCTGGTTGAGGCAGAACTTCGACGCTCGATTCGCTTAATTTTCGGTCGGTGATTTGTGAAACGTGCGAGTGGGCGCAACCTCTTCTGCTGATCAGGTCGGCTGCTGCTGACGTATTTTTTGGTACATGTCGTCGATTTCATCACAATAGGACTCTGCTGAGTTGGTTTGGCCCGGTTTCAATGAATCATACCAGCCCCTGAACACCATAGAGTAACCATTGTCTTTTTTTTGGAAGGTTTTTGCCTTTGGCAAGTGCCTGGTTGGCTCATCGGTGCCCAACGACTGTCCTGAACGTCTCGTTTTATCGTAGAGGATCCACTTTTCATCCCACGTGACGATCGGATCCAAAAAAAGGATCATTTTTGTTGCGCAAAAGCAAGGATCGTTGGAATTATGGGGAACCCACTAATTGTGCTTTGTGATCTTTCTAATACGTTTTATACCATCGCCGCCATCCCACGCATCGTTTGGGACGAGTCAGTCTCCCGAAAGATGGAAAGAATCAACACCATTGACATCTGGTTACCTGCATCAAATTGTACACGTTTTGGGTCTGGTATTGAAACCTAGAAGTACCTGCTGTAAGGACAACTGAACCATTTCAATCGTTGCCTTCGATAATGTCTATCGCAGATGAAACGTCCCGCATAAAATCCTGAATACCACGGTCAACAAACCTAGAAAATAGCTTCGATACAGTTGGGTACCTCCAGTAGTGAAAGTTGAAACTTTCTTTTCTGTTTCTTATACAAATTAGATCAGACTGATGCTCTCATGGCCTTCGCCGATACTACTCAATTTTCCCAGGTTTCGGAATGAAGGTAGCTCTACCCAGTCTTAATGTTTCGGGTGTGTATTACATACATTTCCGAACCTCTCTATTGTATTACACGAAAAACTGTCGATTGGACTTATGCGCCTGACATTTGGAACCACCTGTTCTAAGCAGGACACCCCAAACATTTTTTTATAGTCAGTCTTTCTATTTTTGTTGACTTCAGGAGATTATTTATTGAGACTTGTGGTTTTGTCGATGAAATCTGATATATATTTGGGTTTGATCAAAACAAGTGTTAGAAGTCCCCAACTAACGGAATCATCAGCATCTACAGAAACTACAGACCCATAACAGTCTTACCAGCTTTGTCGAAGATATTGAACGGGTAATATATAATCGAGTATACAATCACGTAGACTCAGTAATACTCAACCATAAGCATGGCTTTATTCGTAATAAATCTACCATTACCAATTTATGCGCATTTGGTAACTATGTTGCAGATGTAATAAAAAATGGCTATCAAATAGACGTTATATACGCTTACTTGACCAAGGTATTCGACAGAGTTAACAATGATGTTTTGATCCTGAAATTGAAAGCATTTGGTTTCACAAACAACACACTTGATTTCTTTCATTGTTATCTATCCAACAGAATGCAGTTCATACAGTTCAACAACGTATCTTCGTTCGAATTCACCGCTTCTTCGGGAGTTCCACAGGGCTCGATTTTGGGACCTCTCCTTTTCGTGTTATTTGTTAATGACGTTTCTCGGTATATCGGGCATTCTCAATTTCGCCTATATGCCGATGATCTCAAGCTTTTAAGAAGAATCGAAAGCGAAAAAGATTCTGATGTGCTTCAAGATGATCTCAATAGTCTATCTACTTACTTTTCAGTATCTGACCTATCTCTCAACGAATCTGAATGCAAAATAATGAGTTTCACTCGGGATCATTTTTACTGGTGTGTTCAGTTTCTCTAGGCACATTGAATACTTAGTATCTGAATCTTATAGAAAACTGAGCTTTGTCTTAAGATCTAGCCGTGAATTCAATCACAATACTTGTTTCTTACTCTTCAACTCCATTGTTCGTTCTAAGCTGGAATATGGTTGTGTCATTTGGAATCCAAAGACCTTTTTATATTCTGATAATGTAGAAAAAGTCCAGAAACGATTATTAAGAACACTCTTTTCCAGAAAACACAATGTTTGGCCTTTATTTATATCGTATTCTAGCCAATTACAAGAATTTGATATGCAACCATTGAAATACCGCCGTGAGTCCTCATAAGTGACTTTTGTTTTTAACATCATATACTATTGATTTTATTGTACCTGACGTAAGAATGAGAAGACGAGACAATCTATTTCGTGTCTCAATTTGTCTCCTCTTCAACAATGTCTCAAAACCGTGTACAAAATGGTAAGGAACTGTGAACTGTATATATTCAGTATTACAGAGGGACAACTCCTTCGAATGTGTCTTTTATGTGTTTTTTACGGTCATTTTATTATTTACTGTTCAATTTTGTTATATTTTATATCGATTTTAACTGTATCAATGATACTCAATAAATACCATATGTAAGTGCTAATCAATAATCGACCGAACAGGATACGAACTTCGTTAGAATCAGTTTTCTTTTGTAGTTGTAATTTTCACAATTACCTTGAGAAACCAATACTTGAACTGAGCATCTTTCTACTCCACTGGTTGGTACCTATTCCATTGTTCTCCTAAACGATTTTATCTTCCGTATCTCTACATGTATCTCTTGTACGGTAAGTGAACTACAATTCCTCGCGAATCTTCGGATTGTTTCTCAAGGGCAACCACGATTTTATATTATCCTCTAGCTGTTATACAGCTCGGTTTTTAAATTCGAAATAACCGAATCGATAACGGAGTAAAAACTCAAAACTCATTGTGTTCGTGTGCTAACGTATCGATTTTACCGCCATCCTCATTAAATATCGATCACCCCGTGAATCTTTCAACAGTGCTTTGCGGTTTATGCTAGTTCAGCTGTCACTGATTACTATTCTAGGAAGGGTTAACATTTTATGTGAGAAAATAATTGTGTCGCGGCAATTAGGAAAATGTGTATTGTTCAAAATTCAACTAGACTATATCGGCTAGTAATTGCAGTGATTTCTGCAATTTGTAGTAGTTGAATAAAAACAGTACTTTCTGCGGCAATTAGTCAGGAGAATGTTAAAACTTTGCGACAAACTTTGAAATCCTTGTGCAGTTACATTTTCATTGAAATTACATGCTATGTTTAGATATTATACATAATCATAAACCTGAGAACTTCTAAGAATTTTGAGGAAAACTTGCCTATGTCAAATTTGCTCTTACATGTGTTCCAAAACTTCACAAACATTCTACACATTGTTGAAGCGATGATATGAACTAGAAGAACTTCGCAAGTTAGAAACCAAATTGTAATTGCATATATCTCGAGTTGAATTTGTACCTTTTATAATGCCAAATTCAAAATAAAATGTTATTCAGTGAAACGTTCAGCTTCATTTTGAAATCAACTTGAGTAGTGTACTCCCCATACTGCAAGGGGAACCTTACAAATTAGCTTCACGTTACGTTTTCTTCGTGGGTTTGACAATAATTGACTACATCGTATAATTAAACTTAACTATTTTCAACAGCTACACTGGCAATACAATATCTATCGCCTCATTAGATCACTTCTTACCGCACCTTTAACTAGACTTCTCGATCTGCGTGTTGGTAGTGTTTATATATGAAAATGGAAATATTTCGAAGCCGATAGTGAAGTCGCTAGAAGTCTCTCGAAGCGACGCGACTTCTAGAACAATCGCGAAGCGCAAGTCGAGTTGAGCGCGATCTTGGCCAAGTCACAATTGATTTACGACGACCAGCGGCGGCCGGCGGGGATGATTTATAACAATATCATGAGAACGATTATTTGAGAGTTCATGAAAAGCAAAACACTTAAACTTCATCTCCTCCTCGCTCATCTGATCAGTCTTTCTTAAGGTCGCGTTTGTTGAATATAGTTTTCTTCATTTATTATTTGTTGGTTAAATTTTTCATCTATTTGGTTTGTACGTATTTTATTCTTCATGCTGTTTTTTCTTTCTTTCTTAGCTGTTTCAACTTCTTGTTCCATCATTTTTGCTTGGTTTGATTACCTTCTTTGTTCCACCATACTCTTGTTTTCGCGTACAGTGTGAAGTTTTAGACATCCAGAATGTGCACCCAAAAAATAACTGAACTGTAGAATTCGTTCAAGGAGTTTTGTATTCAGTAGTTTCTCCTGGGTTAGTGAATGTTTCCTAGACTGCTCGACTGCCCTAGACTGCCCAAAAACATCAACAAGCGCTGTTTCTATCCGTTTTAGGTGAGTGGTACTAAGCTGAACCTCAAATATATTGTTGGACTCAAGTATCCTTGAGGAATAAGCCTCAGAAAATGAAGGATATAACATCTTACGGAAACGCCACCTGAGGAATCGACAGAAGATTCAACTCACGATTATCGAAGATGAAGGTTCCCTAAGGCGGTCCATTGCTTTCACTGAATAACTTCACCGAAATTGTTTCGATATTTCACCTATTTCAGTGAAATTTCCGCTAACATCATTGTCATACTACCAAATTTTCATAAATTTTCTATTAATACTTTTCGTAATATAAATTGATACATTTTTTTGAGTACAAAATACAAGCACTACAAGAAAATCCTCAAGAGGCTCTAAGACCGGTTCCTGTGCGAAAGTAGCTATTCCCTTTGGATTTGAAACGCTGGAGATTGAATTCATTTGGAAAAAGGTCCTGAGGAAGTTTATTTCACATGAACGCAGTTCTTAGGAGTCACCCTGTGTACAGTAAACACATTTGAATCAACCGACAATAACATATATTCACTTTCATCAGTTAACCTTCCTAAAAACTAAACCTTCACTCCAAATCAAGTGAAACTAATGTTTTATGTTGTTGAATAACAGAAATCTTTTAAATGAAATGAATAAAAACACTTTTGTCTGAATACCACTGGTAAATTTCATTTATACAACCGGTTTGGGGTTTGACCCCGTCGTATAAATAAAATTTACCAGTGGTATTTAGACAAAAGTGTTTTTATTCATTTCATTTAGGATATCATGAATTACCATAAAGTAAACAAGTCATCAATCACACTGAAATAAAACACTCGATTCTATTCGATGTGAAAATTTTATGAAGAAATAATAGCAGCTAACAAATGTATTTATTTCACAAAAATTCTTTTTATAATATTTCCTCTTGAATTTCTGGAAAACCAATCAATAAATGTCTTCTTATTATAGAAAATGAAATAGAACTAAATTGAATCTTCCCAACCCGCATAACACTCCTTCTGAAATGGAGATGGTTAACATCACTTCTTGTAATTAGCCCATTGGGATAATCACCCGTCATTAGTTACTGTCAACTCTTCCTCTTATATCAAGAGGTCGTTAAAACTCCAGAAAGTACGATTTATTGAAGGGTTTGCTAGATGGAACAATTTGGATATTTTAATCTTCTTGCTAGTTTAATAAATTGGGAATCAACTCAGTTTTATGATTGAAGTCAAAATACTACGAGATATATTTTCGAACAACATTTATAGTCAACTTTTTTATGAAATATTTTCAATGATGATCCATGAACGTTTAAGTCAATTCTCATATTTTTCAAATTCAGTACCGTACTTGAATGGAAAATCATTGATAAAGTGATTGATTACTTTTTGTACTTTTTGTCGTACCTACGGAAACACAAGAAATCACTATCAATTTTGCGATTTACAATATCAATCGTAAAATATACAGTCGTCCAGATCCTGATTCAATAGCAATCATTCTAGACCAGAGTCAATGATGTTTGAAACCAAAAAAATAACAGTAGGATGAAACCCATTAGAAGAAGGGGGGAATATGCACTGACATTAGATAAGCCCTATTAGCCTTGAACAGACAACGTGTTACCTTAGGGCTAGTACTAGCTCTACTAGATAATAACAATATCCAGAGGTGTGCCCGTGGGTTGGGTTACCGATCCCCTTGGGGAACTGGAACCTCATTGCAATCAGCTTACCTCTGCGGGGCTCTGCCAGAGGTAGCCAACTCTTTCCTTGCTACTCGTGGAAACACACATGAATGAAATGAACACAAAAACAGAAACAACAAAAACAAAAACCAATCCTGAGGCTGGACAGAAGTGCTCACCTCAATCTAAGGCGGTGTCTTGAGGATGAACAGAAATGTCCAACCCAATCTACCGCCTGGAATGAGACTGGACATAGCAGATCACCTCGTGATGTGATACAAAGGCCAAGGCGTTAGCGCTTTTGCGACGCCGAGGCCAAAAGAGGCAGGAGTGGCAACAACTATAAGTGCACCCTCCTCCTCCCTCACTCCACCTCAAATAGTAAGGGCACTTCCTGCGGCAGGCGCCAAGAGTTCCGCCTTGAATAAAGGAGAGGAACCGGCTGCCCCTGCAGGAAAGCTCCCTCACTTGTGTACCTTCACGGGGGGAACCCCAAGAAGGTTGAAAAAGCTGCGCAACGACAGTGATGTCGCTGCACCTTCCAAAACCTTCGCGGAGGCCACCGTGCGACACCTCAAGGTTGCCAAAGAGAGTGTTTGGCGAGTCTTGGCCTACACCTGCCAATATAAATAGCAGGGGAGCCCACGATGCAAAATGGGGATTTACTCGAGCGTCATTGAGACATATTAGGTTGCAAAGCTTAGATGGTAAGAAGAAAAAAATGTTATGTAATATATACCTTTTCATCGGTAGGGTAAGCCGGTAAAGATTTTTAAATATGATGTAAAAAAATACTGTTGCATGGACATACTCGAGCACGTCAGATTTTGATAGCATCAATGTACTACGTATTTTCAACAATGTTTGTATGTTAATCTGATTGTTTGCATGATGTGGGTGGTTGTACGTAAGGGTTAAAAGTGAAAAGAAAAAAATTCAATCGAGCGCGTCAGTTTTTCTAAGCTCTCATTCAATAATCTGACGATTTCGATCTGACGCAAACTCGCGGCCATTATTATAATCTGCAAAAAAAAATCACCATTTCAAAATACTCAAGCGCGTCAAATTGAGATATATAAATATGATTCATCTTTATGTTTCAGACGTGCTGTGCCATAATCTGACGATTATCTAGAGGGATTCGCTTAATCTGACCAAAACAATTTTTTTTTTTTTTATTTTTTTTCAATTCATTGAACTTAATTGATTGAAAAGCTCAGGAAATAGCATGCAAATGAATAAGTGTATGTTTGAAGGTGGTTGACAATGTTTCTCGGTGTATTTCACCAGTTCGGACTTCCATTGTCTAATATAATATAAATTGATTTGAAATCTCTGAAAAAAATAAAAACATCAACCGAAAATAACAATTTTATTAAAACAAAAAACTGAAATTACACAGAAATAACATACAAGCTACAACCAGAAAAATAAAAAATTTAAATATTGATAAAAGCTGAAAATTAAAATATATTATTAACAAAAATTAAAAATAAAAATTAAAATTGAAAGATTCCAAACCAAGTTACGTCACTTAGTTTCGATTGTTAGTATCCACAACCGTCTTCGGGTGATAACTGGACTTATTCCTCCGAGATCTGACTATTTATAGGTCATTCGGGTGCTTTCACCTTCAACCTATCCCCTCTTTCCTCTTTCCGCTTCATTGCTTTTAGCGGGAGATGACCGTTTGGCGGGAGTTGGTCGTTTTTCGCTTGATAAGAGGTTTCCATATAATACGTATCTCTACGCTAGGTTGACTAAATGCGTTGTTGGACAACATATACACGGCTTCCTTGAATTGTTTCCTGAATCAGTGTTCCTCTTTGTACAAATCCGCATCAGCAAATCCGGAATAGCAGAGCATGGGCTCAAGCTGAAATCATTCAGTATTTCGACTTGCGGAAATCGTCAGATTATATATTTTTCGTTATCCTTGAATTATTTCCTTCAAAATAAAAAAAAATTAGCTACGCTCGAGGATGTCGAAATGACGTTATTTTTGTAGAACTTTGCTGCCCTCCCCTTTCTTTACGTCACTCTCAAATTGTCAGATTACTGGAATATACACTTTTTAGCATGTAATTAACTCACCCTACCTTGATCTGACGCGCTCGAGAATTTCTGATGATCAATTTTTGTTTACTAATCTGATCCTTCATCCCTCACAGACGGCCTTATATATAGGGCTCATATTTGGTGGAGGTACTTAATCTGGTACAAGGTATCCCCCTGTATATTAATCTGCTGCGCTTTAGTAAATCCCGAAACCCCCACTTGGGCTCCCCTATTGAAAGGAGATGTCTCCTAGTGACCTGTCCACCTTCCTGGAAAGAACAGGATGGACGATGACCTATGAGGACAACTTCTCGGGAGGATGTAAAATTGGTCACATGTGGCCTAAGTGCTGTGGGCCTACACTCACCCTCCCTACTCTATAGATACAGTGAAATTGTGCTTTTCGATATTTTGGCCCGCTTTGCCTTGAATCAACACTTCTATTTTTCGTGTTTCTAAAATAGTTGAGTGGCAATTTTTAGTTTATTGACACTAACTGAACGACGAAACTATTGTCTCTGAAATCTTCGACGGTACCATAAAGTTCAAAGAGCGACATCTCATGTGAAAAGTCAGCGCCATCACTTCACGATGACCTGATCATATTCCCGTCCAGCATAAAATTGATTGCACTTTTCACACCGTAGCAAACATCAAAGCATCGCAATAACAATAAAAACTTATTGCTTCAATCAGCGTGTCTTCCAGCGAGAGTTTCACAGTACATTGACTATCGGCAAAAATGCCGAACATCAAACTATCAACTGTGAACGACAGTCTCACTGAACACATTTACGTAATCATTGGATTTACTGGTTGAATTGCTCGAACTGCCAACGCTATTAATATTGCACGAGATATTACAGGGAGCTGAGGAGCTTTCATGTTGTCGAGATAGCAACGGTCATATAGATTAATTGAATTTGATGACTTCATGATGTATTTTCGTGTTAACAGCTTCGATTTGGTGAGCCGATAATCTGGAGGGTTGGGAATTATTGTATCGTACAATGACATGAGGTCTATATTAATCTTTATTGCTTTACAAAAAATATTGCAGCACAATATCGACAACTGAATAATCTTTTGCACGTTCGAAAGCGGTGGCTTTTAGCCAGAGAGTTAAAAAGTCCTTTAAAAATCTGTTCGAGCTGCCGTTCCTTTATGCAACGTCTTACCTTTTAATGTGCAAATGCTAGTACAACACCAAATTCAAATGAAAACTGAAGTTTTCGCCACCCAACTTTGTGAAAATACTAGTAGCAACCATTTAAGAAAATGGAAAATTGAATGGGATGAATTGATGAGAACGTTCTCTGTGTGGTTTGGTAATCGCATAAACAGAATTAGGTATGTAAAATTGCATTCGTGTCTATTCGAGTTATGCAGAAACAAATACTCCTGTACTAATATGAATGTTGAAATATTTGGGGAAACCAAGAACTAGTCACATCTACTCATAAGTTTGAGAGTTATTGTGCTAAGAGTGACACTACTTTTGTTATTTTCAAAACAATGGATCAAAAAAGTTTCGTGTTTTGATTTTACACTGCTTCTTGATGGGAAAAAATTGTTCAAGCGCAGCAATGACTTAAAAAGAATATTAAGGACTCCGCTCCATAAGAAACAGCAAATAAACGTTGGTTTGCTGACCTCAAACGTGGTTATAGAGACACCGATACACCGAGACACCAAACGCAGTGATGTCCAAATGAGGCAGAAACGCCAGAAAACAATAGAGAAATTCCCAAATTCGTTTTGAATGATCGAAAAGTGAAGTTGCATGAGTTAGCTGGCTTTGTATATATATCAAAAGAACGTGTTGGCTTCATATTGCCTGAGCATATGACTATGAAAAAGCTCTGTTCAAAGTGGGTGCCGAGCGAGCTCACTGTTGACGAAAAGCAAGAACGTCTTGATGATTCTGAGCAGTTTTGTCCATGTTTAAATATAACAAACCAGAATTTTGCATCGATATGTGACAATGGATGAAACATGGATCCATCACGCACTCCGGAATTAAAACGATCGTCTTCGAGTGGCGAGTAACTGGTGAACCTTGTCCAAAGCGTCCGAAAGCACAACAATCGGCTGGAAAGATTATGGCCTCGGTATTTTGGGATGTACTTACGTGGTCTAATATTCATCGATTATCTTGAGAAGGAAAATACCATCAACAGTAAATATTTTATAGCCTTATTGGAGTATTTGAAGGCCGAAATTGCAAAGAAACCACCGCACATGGCAAAGAAAAAGATTTTGTTTCATGAACGCACCGTGTCATAAGTCAATCAAAACAATGGCAAAACTATATGAATTGAACTTCGAATTGCTCCCATATCCACCTTATTCGCCAGATTGGGCTCCCAGTGACTACTTGCTGTTCGCAGACCCCCAAAAAACGCTCATCGGTAAAAATTTTCGCTGGCCTTATTGCTTCTCTTAGCACGGCAGTAACATTGATGTAATATACTATCCAGTTGGACATCACCAAGGATGTTTCTTGAGAATTGAAGAAATGTGAAAGATCGGAGAGATATGTACGTCTAGCAGCGTCAAATTATCAGCCTATGAGATAGTGGGGTTTCACTTCGTCCCAAAAAGAATACCTATTCGTCTGACGTAATCTTACAACCCCAAAATGAATTTTAATAGAAACAAACATAACACTCGAAGAACTGAATAGAATATGATCAAACTTTTGGAACACCATTCCCAGTTTTGGTACCAAATTTCTGCTCATAGAATATAAGAAACAAAAAACTGCAGAAAAATGAGAAAATCAAGATATATATATATCAATGAAAGCTCTTTAGGAACAAACCAATCCCCAGCTGAAGAATAGTTGAAATGGATATTTTCAAGCGAAAGTCTTTGTCTAGTTTTACTATTGAAACGACTATTTTCAGTGCATTCTAAATCAAAACATTTTATATAATATCATTCAACACCACCCCACGGGAGGTTCTGAAGCCTTACTCGAGGGGTAGTTGGCAAAAGAAAAAGCCAGATGTTTGTAAGTATGACACTTCATTTAAAAAACTACAATTTACCGTCATTTTTGAAACAGTTATCTAGTTATTTTGGGGTTTTCGAAAGCACATGTCAAAACACCATAAATCTTTCACTGATATATAATACTAATACTTCAGCCCCTCACTCTCAAAAAATGTCCAGATAAGAAACTCAAATGACCAACGGCCATGCCAAACGGCCATAATAGGGCCATTGTGAGAGCAGAGTTGTTTAGAGTCTTAAAATTTTATGACCGTTCCGCCCCATAAAGTACTGAAGTTAACAAGTGATTATTGATTTTAAACCCGGTCCTAAACAAATATTTAGCAGCAGATGAAATATATATTTATTTACTTTTAGGAATGCCTTTCTTGCAATCAAATTCTGTTTGGAATAATCTAATTCACAATACTTGTTAGTTGAACTGTTTATCTTGTACGTCATTATTCTTTATTACTTCCATAATTGCATCGATATACATACCTTGGGTAGGAAAATTGGAATTTGAGAATGTTTTGAAATTGTGTCATAACATAACCCCACCAGATTATTTTTGCATTCGATATTTTGTATCAGAAGATTTTTGAAGATCTGCGCAGAAGTTGTCACTTGACGGAAAATTCACTATATTCAACTATAGACATTTATTTTTTTGAATCTCATATTTCCATGATACGTATTTTCATACGTGTTAGGAATCGCACGTCAAAAGGTAATACCTCGTTAGTTCTTAGCTCGCAAAAGTTTCGACTTCTGAGGTTATGAATAAATCAATTCAAATGATGAATTATATGGTTTTTCATATAGAGCTAGCGGGAGTTTTTGAAGGCTTCAGAAATGAAATCATACTTATGGATTCCATAAATTAGACGTCAACAAGAATGTAGTCTTTTTCAATGTGAGTATAACCCATACATTATGAAGTCACAGTAGTTGAAGTGGCTCAGCACCAAACTACCACAAATCATTTTATTAGAGATTGGCTCAAAATACAAAGATTGTAGTAAAGCAGTTTCAATGACGTACGGGTAGAGGCTTTTTTAATAAAATTTTTTACATGATCAGTGAATCAGATTATTAGTTTTGTAAATTTGTAAATAAGTATCCCTTTCAGAAAATTCACTCATGTATGTATATATGTATGTAGTACAGCTAAATGAATCTAAATATGTTCATTATCGATCGTCCCACAAAAAACTTTTAATTTTGCTCCTGTCCAATGTCCAGTACATGAATTACCGCCACAACTCTACGATAACGGAACAAACAAATACATCCACGAAGCTCGTAAAACTAATAGGTACCTAGTCGAGCCATAAAACGCAAGACGAAAGTAAATCTGGACGCCTATGGCGCAGCCAGGGCACTCTAGGACACATTATAAAAATATAGTGTGGCTAATGCGTTGGCCGAAATGAGCGAATAAACAATACTGCCACATAAACTAGAGAAACAATGGATTTTGATATGACACTTGTACCGATACATGTGATAGTCTTCTCTTTTATCAAGAATAGGACCTAGGAAACTGGTCTTAAACACACTGGATTGGTCAGTGTCTGCGCCGTGTTCTATAAAACCAGATGAAAGTGTAAAATAACCAGTTATCATCTCACAGAGGGACAAGAAACTTTCAGAAGTAACTAGTCCAGGCAATGTAGTAATATCATCAAAAAAAATTGAGAGAGAGTAGGTTGAAAGTTTCGGAAGGAAGGTGTACTAAACTAAAGAGTAAATAGGTTTCGAAAATTTAAACATAATGCCAGTTTTCAATAAAATCATCGAAATTTTGAATTTATAATTGCCATCATTGAAAATATAGCCAAACAGCAACCTCAAATGTGATAACTCACTTTACTTATTTTTCTGAAAAGATACGACGAATCGGATTAAATTCAATGTCAGAATGGTTTTCAAAATTGTAAACAATCTGAGATCTCCATTAAGTCAAACAAAATCAACAAACAAGAAACAAAAATCAAAAAAATATGTTCACAGTGTTCCCTGTTCAAGTGGTCAAACGTATACTGGTGATACTTCAATATTTTTCAGAAAAACAAAATCTGAACACGAGAATAATAATAAATGACAATATGTAGGATAATTTGGTGTACCACAAGGATCAAACCTAGGATCCTTACTGTTCAATATGTTCATTAATGATATCGGAACTGAGATTGATGTCAATTTCCTTTTATACGCAGATGACTTGAAACAATATCACAATATAACATGTTTTAATGATTGCGAACGTCTCGCCCTGAATTTGAATCCCTTTGCTACATGGTGTCACAAGAATAATCTATCTCTTAACATATCCAAATGTAATGAAATGTCTTAGGCACTGAAAACGAATTTGACTTTACACAACTACGTCACAAACAATCAAGTTCTGGAGCGTCCTGACACACACACCGATCTAGGTGTTACTTTTGATTCATCCCTCTCTTTCAATAAACATATTGACACTACTCTAACAGGTGCTTATCGAATGTATGGATTCTTAGAAATACAAAAGACTTCGAAAAAGCTTCAACATTGAAATTACTGTCGTGTGGAGTCCCTACTATCAGGTTCATATAAATCAATTAGAAACCCTACAGAGGCGCTTCCTAAAATATGTGTCTTTTAAACTTGAAGTCACGTATCCTACTGTAGGAATACCCTATTATGAATTGTTTGTAACTCCCAATTTTTGTAGTCTCGGGGTAAGGCGTAAATATTATTCATTTATTTTTTTATTCAAGGTCGTAAACGATATCGTCACCTGCTTTCAATTGTTACATTTGTTGAATTTTTGGGTTCCTAGACGGTCATCTAGGAATAGTGTCATATTTTATCTCAACACACCGCGTACAAAAACAATGAGAAAATATCCAATGTATACAATGTGCGATACCTCGAATTCTATTAGTCAAGTCCTAGATATACTCAACTGCCAGATTATACAAATCAAAAGATATTTCTTAGCTAACTGACAGTTCTCTTCTTAATATATTTTTTTTATAAAGTCACAAATTATATTATGTAAGTACATATTACTCTCTGTAATTGGGTTCATCCTGTAGGATAGTGTATGAAATAAATAATTTAAGTAATTTTTGACTGATGTACTTGAGTAAAATATTCTGATTACAGAAACCAAAAAAAATAAAATAAAATTGCAAAAACGGATTGTATATTGTTGAATAGAAGTGAAAATATATATAAAAATCACCATGAATAAAATATTTCGATGATATCTCACACACACTTTATTTTATTTAAATTTAAAGATAGGAAGCACCAAATGGGAGACCCTATAATAATTTAACCCTGAGAATATGTCAACAACACCTCCAATACTATTCAATCGATTTTGCTTTCAAGAATTAATTTTGAAAATGTTTTCAAAGCTTGCAAAGATTCTTAATAATTAGATTATTTTACTCAAATGAAACAATTATTGATAAGCGGTTTTTAGAGTTTTTGGTTGAAAAAAATTTCGAAACTTCTTTGAAAATTTTGTTTTACAGGCACAAAATCATTGTCCACAACTTTGCTACAATTTTTTTCCCATCTGATATTTGAATTCAAATTTTATCATAATTACCTGGACCAATATGTTCGAATGGAATTTGTCTGACTCGTAAATGGAAACCCGAAAGCAACACTATACATAACAATAAAGGAATTATAGAAGTATGAATGTGACGAAATTGCCCAAAAGTGGAGGCAAAGATTACATCGGATATTTGAGATTATGTTTGTATTATTTGGCCAAGAATGTCATAGCTGATTGTAATCTCTTGTTTTCGGAATAAGGAGCCCTTTGAAAGAACCAAGCCTATTTTGGTATCATGAATGTGGCACAGCAGCTGCGAATTTATGTAGCGGAACGGATTTTATCAAAACTCTCCTTTTGCATTGCCGTAGTTTTGGTTGTGATGAGGTAATCTACAAAATTACATCGTTACGTTTTTTTTATCTGTACAGGCTATTGAACTGAAACAACATTCGAATCTGAATCAGCACAAATTTTTGCAGATTTCAAGATTTGAAAACGAATAAACGACAGAAATAGATTTCTAGATTTTATATAATAATATGACGCGCTCGATTAAATTTTTTTTTCATTTTTAACCCTTACGTACAACCACCCATCATGCAAACGATCAGATTAACATACCAACATTATTAAAAATACGTGGGATATTGATGTTATCAATATCTGACGCGCTCGAGTATGTCCATGCAACAGTTTTTTTTTACATATTTAATAATCTATAGCAGCTTCCCCCACCGATGAAAAGGTATATATTATATAACATTTTCTTCTTATCATTTAAGCTTTGCAACCTAATAGGTCTCCATGACGCTCGAGTAAATCCCCATTTTACATCGTGGGCTCCCCTGCTACTACTTGTGTTCAATATTTGTTTGGCAAAGCCTAAAGCGATGCCAATGACAGGTTCTGGTCCGATGAAGCTGCTTGCAGCACCGTCCATTGCAAGGGAATCAGCAGCATCATTGCCTTCATTGCCACTTGTCTTGTCATTTCATTTGGATTCCAGGACATCAGCTACGAAGGCACATCTTCACCGGAGGTACATCTTCATTAAGATTGCATATCTCAATGAGGATCTAGGAGTGATTTCGATTTGGGGTGAAAGAAACCAGGTTCAACTCAATGCCACAAAATCCAAGGCATCAGTTTTCTCCGGAAAAAAAATCTCCGAACCGGATATAATAATATTAGGGCAGACAATTCCGCTTTCTGCTTCGATAAGTTTGTTGGAGGGTTTAAATGAACACCAATATGTCGCTGGAATTGCAAAGGTTGCTTCTCAAAAGCATGGAACACTGTTCCGAGACAGAAAACTGTACACCTCAACAAATTTTGATGCTTTATAAAGCTTAGATCAGACCTTCTTTGGAGTATTGTTCTCACGTATTGAGCTCCACCTCTAAGCATACCCTGAAGCTACTGGATTCCATTCAGAAAAGAGCCATCTGCCTGATTGGAGACGCGAACATCAGTTGCAACGAATTTCACTAGTTCGGACTTCCATTGTCTATTATATAAAATGATTTGAAATCCCTGAAACAAGTAAAAAAGAATGATTAAAAAAGAATAGTTGAAAATAACAATTATATTAAGCAACAATAAACCTGAAATGAAATGATAGTAAAATAACCTACAAGTAAAAATATAATAATTGAATAAATAAATAAAAATTAAAGGAATGCAAAAAAGAAAATAATAAAAATAAAAACTCTGGCCATTGAAGAAGCCCACAAGAAACCTCGAGTCTGGTTGAGATATGTTGACGACACCTTCATAATATGGAACCATGGGAATACTGAACTAGACGCCTTTCTGAAACACATCAACAGCGTGAGACCTTCCATCACTTTCACAATGGAGAAGGAAATCCACAATGAATTGCCATTCTTAGACGTTTTGGTGAAGAGGACCGACACTAAGTGGGAAACATCTGTATACCGAAAACCCACTCATACGGGACAGTATCTGAACCACGAATCCAACCACCATCAATCGACAAAAAGAGGAATCATCAAGACTCTATTAGACCGTGCTTTTGGGCTTTGTAATACAAAGGAAGGTCTCGAGAAGGAACTAGACATCATCAAAAATGATCTTCAGCGGAATGGATACTCCAAAGCGATGGTAGAAAAGACTTTGGCCAAAAGACAGCAGGAGCCTCGCAAGGAAGAGAAGCCGTCACAACCAGTGCTTGCACTTCCCTACATTAGAGGATTATCGGAGAGGATAAGAAGAATTGGTTCCAAGTACAACATTAGAACCTGTTTCAGATCCGGTAACACTATCCGTAGCAGCCTCACGAAAACCAGGCCCCCAAACGCGGACTGCGATTCCAAGAATTGCATTTACCGGATACCCTGTGAGTGCGGAAAATCCTATATTGGTGAAACTAAGAGGCCATTGAATATTCGCATTGCCGAGCACAAGAAGCACACACAGCGAGGAGAAACCAGCAAATCAGGAATAGCAGACCATGTTTGGACCCATCAACACAACATCGAGTGGTCCCAAGCTGAGATCTTGCACAGAGAGGAACATTGGTTCAGGAGAAAATTTAAGGAAGCCGCATACATGTTGTCCAACAACGTATTCAGTCAGGCCAGCGTAGATATACGAAACATATGGAAACCCATCATCAAACGAGAAATGACCAACTCCCGCCAAATCGGTCATCTCTCACGGAATCAGTGAAGCGGAAAATGGAAAGTAGAGAAAGTGAAAGTATTTCAACGACCTATAAAATAGTCATCTCTCGGAGGAATCAGTCCAGTCATCACCCGAAGACGATTGTAGATACCAACAATCGAAACGTCGTGAACTAACGTGACTTGGAATCTCTACACTTTTTTATTTTTATTATTTTCTTTTTTGCATTCCTTTAATTTTTATTTATTTATTCAATTATTATATTTTTACTTGTAGGTTATTTTACTATCATTTCATCTCAGGTTTATTGTTGCTTAATATAATTGTTATTTTCAACTATTCTTTTTTAATCATTCTTTTTTACTTGTTTCAGGGATTTCAAATCATTTTATATAATAGACAATGGAAGTCCGAACTAGTGAAATTCATCACGAAACATTGTCAATCACCTTCAAACATCAGTTGCAACCTTGATAGTCTGGAACATGGAAGAAAGGTTGGCAATTTGTCTCTCTATATCTATAGATACTTTCACGGAAAGTGTTCAAGTGACTTGCATATTTGATTCCACCAAGAACGGTACATATCAAAAATACGCGACAAACTGTGTTCAAGAACTCTTTCATTTGGAGCGGTTCTCTCTCTCCAGCGGTTCACATCCAATGTGAATCGCTACTTTCGCACAGGCACCGCTCTTGGAGCGCCTTTCCTGTAGTGCTTGTATATTCTCCTCGGAAAAAAAATTCGTGGACAAATGAATCTATTCATGGAGAAATTAATTCAGATGTATCATGAAAATTCGGGCTAACGAAGGATAATGAAAATTCTTTCAATGTAAAGATGGAGCAACGAAATTTTTTCCATGTATTGAGGACCGATTTTTGCACCAATTTTACATCCAAATCTGACTTTTTCGTTCATCAATCAGACCATATCAAATCTTTCCCGGCTTTCAAATTTCTTGGCAAACACTCCATAGCAGGGGAGCCCACGATGCAAAATGGGGATTTACTAGAGCGTCATTGAGACATATTGGGTTGCAAAGCTTAGATGATAAGAAGAAAAAAATGTTATATAATATATATACCTTTTCGTTGGTGGGGAAAGCGGCTGTAGATTTTTAAATATGTAAATACTGTTGCATGAACATACTCGAGCGCGTCAGATATTGACAGTATCAATGTCCTACGTATTTTTAATAATGTTGGTATGTTAATCTGATCGTTTGCATGATGTGGGCGATACTACGTAAGGGTTAAAAGTGAAAAGAAAAAAAATTTAATCGAGGGCGTCAAATTTTCTAAGAGGATGTTGAGTGCAACAAAAAAAAAGCTCTCATTCAATAATCTGAATATTTCGATCTGACGCAAACTCGCGGCCATTATTATAATGTGCAAAAAAATCGCCATTTTGAAATACTCAAGCACGTCAGATTGAGATATATATGGTTCATCTTTTTAAGTTTTAGACGTGCTGTCTCATAATCTGACGATAATCTAGAGGGATTCGCTTAATCTGACAAAACAATATTTTTTTGAAAAACTTTTTGAATTATTTAAACTTAATTAATTGAAAAGCTCAGGAAATAGCATGCAAATAAATAAGTGTATTTTTTTAAGTAGAATACTTGTATTTATAAGAAAATAATTTTAAACAAATGCTCAAAAAAATTAATTTTTTATAATCAATTGATTAATTAATGAAGAAAAGAGAAATGAAACTTTCTATGTTTTTACCACTTTTATTTGTAACTAACGTTACTGCAGTTTCGTCCTATAAGGACATTTTCAAACTTATATATTGTATAAGTTTGAAAATGTCCTTATATATTGTTTGAGTTTGAAAATGTCCTTATATATTGTATAAGTTAGAAAATGGCCTTATAGAACGAAACTGCAGTAACGTTAGTTACAAATGAAAGTGATAAGAAAACATAGAAAGTTCAATTTCTATGTTTCTATTTCTTCATTATGATTTCCTACCACGTAGTAATGGCTACATCCATCAATCAATAGATTAATTAACCATCATCTTCATCTTCAAGATCAGCTGTGATGGCTTCATGGCAACATAATTCAGAGAGGGGACGGAGTGAGAGGCTAATAGATGGAGAAAAAGTGAAAGAGGAATAGAAACTCGGAGAGGGAAATATAGGTATCACACAGCTGCACGCATTAAACTTTATCGACAAATTTTTGTTATTTCGGCTTGCGGAAGTCGTCAGATTATATATTTTTCGTTATCCTTGAATTATTTCCTTCAGAATAAAAAAAAAAATAGCTACGCTCGAGAATGTCGAAATGACGTTATTTTTTACAACTTTGCTGCCCTCCCCTTTCTTTACGTCACTCTCAAATCGTCAGATTACTGGAATATACACTTTTTAGCAGGTAATTAACTCACCCTACCTTATTCTGACGCGCTCGACAATTTCTGATGATCAATTTTTTTTCACTAATCTGATCCTTCATCCCTCACAGGCGGCCTTATATATGGGGCTCATATTTGGTGGAGATACTTAACCGGGTACAAGGTATCCCCCTGTATATTAATCTGCCGCGCTTCATTACCAAGTGTACCTATATCATATTTCATTTTGTTGCATATTATCAGAATCACGCAGTTCTGCAATTTACAGGTAATACGCTGAAAATGATAGTGATGAAAGTGATAAATTCAACATACGGTTAACTCTGAGGTTAACTTCGAGAATCCGATTTAATAGTTGCATTTATCAGAAGTCGATTATGGCAGTGCACGATGTTATGTACAGAGAATTCCAACACGTAAAACGTATTCTGCCTTATTAGTGTTAGCAGATAGAACATAAAACGGCACTTCTCTGTTTCAACATTTGCATGTAAATTCGATGTTGATACACATGACCGAACTTGAGAGTGTTCAGTCAATACGTTTCAGCAAATGTAATTTTATTTAGCAGGATTCATTTCATCCGGACATTCTACTGACTATGCGGTCTGATTGAAGTTGATATGGAAATTCATTCAGACTAGATTTTTTTCTAAATAGCGTCCTGGTGTGTGCTGGAAACTTGACTTTATGTGTTTCGAATTCTATTTCAATATCGACAATGGATGATTTCATAGCATCGGCTTGGTGGGAACAGTCGATAATGAATAGTGGGGTTATTACTGTCGGGACTGGCGGTAGATGAATTATTAATCAGACGGACACAGCGTTTACAAATAATAAAATTTATTAATAACACCAACAAATCAACAAACAGAAAATAACAGTGTAACCTCGTGACGAGGAGAATCAGAATTATGATTAGTTCCCAGCCGAAATCCCTAAATAGACTGCCAGAATCGGCTAAGAAATGTCACTTTCGTCACTTTCGAATAATCATCACTGACAATATGGTCGGAGTCATAAATATAGTTGAGAAGGGTCAACCACTTGTGCCCGAATTCTTTGTCTAAATAGATAGGAGTGTTAACGATTGGATCCTACTCGAAACATCCGAAATGGTTTCGTTCTAAATATTCATCTGTTTTTTCGGCAATAAACTTTCGTTTCGAGAAAAGAGAGCATTCCAATGATATGCGAGGAGGAAATATCAAAATGACAAGTAAAAATCAGAATGAAAGAATTAAAGTAAAAAACCACATACGTAAACTAAGTAGTTGTAGGGAAAACCTATTAAATTATTATGATTTTGCAATTTTTCACAAACCATCTGTCATATATAGTTCCTCGACACACCCCTATCAGCAAAAGTATGCTTCACACACTATTAATATCCCACCATCGAATGTGATTTTCAGAGAGAACCGAGTTTTATCGAATAGAGACAAAAATTCCGTGTCGGGTAGATCAGGAGATTATAAGTTGACTTTTGTAGCTCTTACCCAAAACTTGAACTTGAACGTGAAGACCAATTCCACATTTGCAAATCATTTTCTGACAGCGAAATGTGGGTTATATAAAGTATTATTCATGCAGAATTTAGTCAATGTGAATACGCCTGAGAAAACTATTGTATCATAGTAGAATAGGTGTTACGGTTTTATGAACTCCTCAGTATAATATACTGGAGACTTGGAACAAGTCAGACAGCTCCCAAGGTGGAATTGGCCGATAAGTACTTGATGTACATCTTCGAGTGTGTCTTTACGTGTGTCATATAACGTATGCCTGATTCTTCATATATTTAGAGGTAGTCCTTGTAATTTCATGTACAAAATATAAAATTTTTTTCTTTTTGTTTTTCCGGCATGTTACTTCATTCATTTAATTGGCACATAGTAGTTTTGTTGTTCAATGTTATTTGGCTTAGTGGTGTAAATCTTGTTGCTTTTGTATATGCATTTATGTCCGCTTATTGTAAGTGTGAATTTATGTGTATTTATGATCTCCTTGCTAGCTGTATATTTGTGATGTTATCATGGTGACTACTTCTTTGTTATGAGAATTGTTATTCTTGGACAATAAAGTATATTTTGATTTGATTTTGATTTACTAACTGAAAGCTACATATTCAATGCTCCATATATCCAATTTTACACTGTGAAGTACCTAAATTTCAAGTACCTGTGTTTTACCTATTCATTAAATGTTTTATGTGTATCATAGTTTGTAGTTAATTAAATGACCTGAGCTTATGTACCTACCCGTTTCCACATTTGAAAAAATATTTAGTACTTAACGGGGACTTATTCAATTAAATTTGGTCATTCAGTAAATTACCTGAATTCTTAAATCTATTTCTTTCTAGACATTCTAGAAGATTGAGTTTCAAACTTTTCTCTTCTAAATGTAACACATAGATTGTATTCATGATTAAATTCATGTCCTCCTGCTTAAAGGTGGTTTGCAAATGTGGAGTTGGTCTTTCTATTTGAAAAACTATTTCTATGCTCTTTAATTCTTTGGGAAAGAGTTCTCCGTGTTTGGTGGCCAATATACAGTTTTGGGCAAGAGCCACAAGTCAGCTCATATACTCCTGATCTATCAGACACCGAAGTTTTGTTTTAGTCAAGTCACTCAGTCAATAATGTATTAAGCTGAAGTTTTATGAAAACTTCTGAGGCTATCTATGCCTTAACACCAATATTTCGGTATTTTCTTAATCGCCCAAGGGTGGAAACATACACATGAGGCGGGTAAAATATCAAAATGGGTGAATTTGGAGTGAGCGATTTGAAAATTTGAATAGCTTGGAAATATACTTCAGAAAATAATAAAATAAGAAGATAATAGGCCGAATAAAGAGAGATTGTGATACATTTGACTTGAAAATTCAAAAATAGTCCACATGTTGTTGTTGGGCTTTGTTTGCCCTGAAATTCAAGTACATTTCCAAAGAATAATTTGAATAGCAGAAACTGAAGTAGAAATTTCTGAATCTATTGAAAACACTTTTTCCACACCAGAACAAAAATTCTGTCTCTTGACACATATTTCGCCAACCAAGCTAGCTTCATCATGGCTATACATATAAAACTGTTTCAGTTTCATTCATCTAGTGATGCTGTCAAGTTTCGTTAGTTATAATTCTCAATGTTTTCTTCCAGGTGATTCAGGTTCCTCTACTACCTCATTGAGCACATTTATTTTTCCTCGGTTGGATGCAACTTTTTGAGATATTCTACAGGACGGTGAGAAATCGCAATACACTTAGAATTAACATCTCTAAAATGAGTCAAAAATTGTCAGGATGTGCCCCTTTAAAACTGAAATTGACTTATTTCACGATTTTTATACAGTTTCAGTATTCAAGCTGGCTTATTTTAACTGGAAGGCATTGTATATTTCAAACTCCAATCAACAGAATACATGAAAAATTAAAGCTCCAGGATTGAAGTAAACAGTGATCAACTCATATGATAACTATCATAAGTCGACTCGACTCGAAGTTTTATCTCGGGGAATTCATATTGGCTCAAATCACTGATCGAATCTACATCTACACCTGTGAGTAAATTCCTGACTTAATCCTACCCTAACACTCCATATTAGAGCAGAAATAATTATTTTATTCAAATTCCTGATATCAAGATCGGCATATCGTTAAATGAACAAAGTATTTCCTTTCGGGGTATTTTTTTGTCAGTAAACAAATGAAGTTATTTGGAATGGAAAGATAAGCTGATCTCATTATCTTCGATGTTATTCTCAAATACCTACATAAGATCAAAGGTGCCTAAATAAAGAGTTTAATTTAGTGCTCGTAATGTAATGCATAATTATAAGATACGGTTGTTAATCCCATAACAGATTTTAAACATTATTCAAGGTAATATGCTTAGTAATGACTCAATAATATCTTACTGTCATTGAGACGATGTGGTTTATTATACAGAAAACTGTGTAACAGATACATAATATTGTTTGAAAGAATATGCTGTTCAAATTGAACGCCATTGAAACTGATGCGACATTTGAATCAGTGTCCTTTGCCAACCTAACACAAGTCGATTAATTTCATCAGCATTAAAATTGAGTACTCGGGATTCGATGAGGTTGACGAAGGTTCTGATTGGCGTAGGTTCTAGCGGTGAGAAAGTTTTCGAAATGCTTGGAAATATGGTAGTTGATTGGCTAGAAGTCTGGGGAGTATGGTGGTTTAGGCAGAACTGCGACGCTCCATTCATGGAGCAGGATCGGGTCTCTTCTGTTAAATATGGCGGCTGCTGCTGACGCAATATTTGGTACTTTTGATTTATATCCTCACAATAGGACTCTGCTGTAATTTTTTAATCCAGTTGCAGAAAGTTATGTGAATGACACCAGCCGCTGACCGCCATTCAGTAACCATGATCTTTTTTGGTGGGTTTTTGCTATTGGAAAATATTACATCATACAGTATAGTTTTCATTAGTCGTTTATTATAAGCAATTATGGGCACATATCCATCAAAATGTACTCTATAATATCAAATTTATTACAAAAGATAATTGTGGAACATCATGCATATACATTTTGGAGAATTTCTACCAGTTTCCCATTCGTAAAAAATCACACTGTTGATAAGAACTATCAATTCCATATTGGTTCGTTCCATGAATTCAATTAGCCTGATGAAAATCTCCACAGGAACTTGAGGAAAATCAGGGTCTTGAAATTCTGAATTTTATCGGGTAATCGTTAATAATTAACAAAATGAATAAATTCAATAAATATGCTTATGAACCCTGGTGTTTTTACCGATTCGCTCTTGTTTTGTGAAAATCTCTCGACGTGACAAATGGGATTGAGGCAATTTTGTAAACAATGGTGTGCGAAATTCCCGTTCAATTTATATTCTTGGATAATTCATTTATTAAACGAGAAATTACAAAAAAGAAAAAGTTAAAAATATACTTAAATGAATCAAAAAGTAAGTGAGGAAGGAAAAAATAGAAAAAGAAAAAACTACCTATTAAGACTTACACAATACTAACTTTTAGAATTAGTATACATTTTGAAAATATTCATATTCAAATTTGATAATATTCATGGAATAATCAACAATTTTTTTGAGTATGTAGCTGAGTTACAAGAAAATCAGAACTTGACAAACTTGTGTTTCAATTGTAGATGTAAATCTGTTTAAAAAATCTGTTCAAAATATGATTTTCCGTTAACCAGCTGTCGCACCCCTACGAACGACAAACCTCAGAAGTCGAAACTTGTGCGAGCTAAGGATTAACGAGGTCTTACCTTTTAACGTGTGATTCCTAACACGGGTTAGACGATAGCAAGTGAAGATCGATTGTTCAGACTAGGGCTTGAACCACCGACCAACACGGCAGTCAATTCGAATAAGTGAATAAAGCACCCACGCCGAACCCCTTGGCTACCGACCGACCGACCGAATGTATCGTTTTATTGCATAATATATTGATAACACTATAACACACATATAATGATAAGTGTAGTTTTTGATTGCCCCGATTAGTTCGAATTCACAGATCTGTACATAGACTAGAGAACATAACCCCAAACAGAACACACAGTGATTCAAGATTTAATTAATTATTTATATCTTCTAAACACATCTTAAACAATTTTATCACTTATTGAGAATGGAAAAAATCAAAAATAAATGTCCTCTAATTTTCAGTAACGCAAATTATGAACCCTCTTAGGAAATTCTTCTTGAAATTTTTCTTGACTTGACTGAAAACACTTAAATTTTCGAAAAATAGAGTATTTCGGTTTTCGTTTGCCAGTTTACCTTGCAGAACACAATGGTAGCCAGAAATAGAAGCCTAAAATTGGCTCAGTTTTCCCGATATGTTTCATAAAGAGTTAATTCTTCTGGAAACCACTTTATGGCTTTCACTGCTTCATCTTTCTACAAAAAAATGGAAGAAGAATCCCTTTTGAAATAACTACTTCCACATAAAATATTGAATTAGACTATTAATTTTCTACTCAACATTCGTTATGAAGTAGATATAAAACTTCACTTACATGGAACACTTTAGTCATTCTCAATGACGGACATCGATGTTTCGGAATGAGACACTTAAATGATTATGATTCAATTTCCATAACGAATGTTTGGACTACGACCTAAATACGAAAGAGTGATTTTCGTATAATTGAATGTTCATATGAAAGTATCTACTTGTTTGAAAGTATTTTTTCTTTCGTGTAATTCAATGTTTATAGAAAAGTACTTGCTGCGAGATGGCTTTTTCTTTATTTTTGTGTCTTAAAGTTACTTATACCTCAAGTTATTTCTTTGTTATAATATGTGCATTAAGTAGACACTCAAAATATTTTTTCAACAGTTAACACATTTTTTAATATCGTATAATAAACGAGCCTGTAATGAGACTTAAATTACTGAAGATCCAAAACAGTGAAAAATTTTGATTTGGTTTTGCCAGCTTAGCGATTAAGGTAGAACAAGTCACTGATTTAAAAAAAAAACAACAAGTGAAAAATTAGAGATAGACGAGAACACGGGTAAAATTGCCATACTTATACAAAACTTATTTAATCATCCAAAATTCAATTCAGAAGTGAAAAACACAATCTTCGGTAGTGTAATGAAGAAGACAAAATGAGCCGAATCTCAATGCATAAATGAAATTTTAGGATAGAGTAGAAAAGTCAAGTGATGAAAACAAAACATCAAAAAACGAAGAAGAGATAACTGTATATATGAAGAAGAGTCGCTTGGAATGAGCCCAAAATAATTACACAATTCGATTCCAGAAAACTTTTTTCTTGGGTATGGCCTTGCTCGCTCGAGGCTGATTTTAAGGTTAAGTCAGCAAAACCAAATGGGTAAGACGGAATTCAGAAATGGTGTACAAAATTATCCTGAATATAAGTTCCACATTCCAAAGTGGTTCTGATAGCATAACAATGATTACAAGGATCTGAGGTAGGTATGAGCCTAAATCCATATTAATTCAAATTACGAATCTGAACATTATCGAAATTCAAATGTCATTTGTTATTTGGAACCCCCTGTATATCTCGTATATTAAAAGACTTGAATGTAAACAAAGCAAATTCGTCACCTATATCAATAGAAAATTCTTTCATAATCTCAAAGATCCATTACAAATTGAAATACAACTCAATCCGATATCTTTGGCGGATAGACGCCAAATAGCTGATATTAAGTTCCTATATAAAATAATAAATACATAATTGTTTTGACAGCAGTTCTATATTGAACCAACTTTTGCTTAATGTACCCCTGTATAATACCAGAGGATTATATTCATTCCAAACAAATCAAAGTAAAACTAATTACTATTTGAATTCTCCCCTACAAGTCTATATCCAAATCAATACGTTCATAAAATCACCATTTTCATATCCAACTATTGTAATTTGCACTGCACTTGATTAATAACTGTTCATAACACGATATTGCATATTATTTATAACAATCAAATCATTTATTGATATTTTTACCTCATCATTTCTGAATACTTTTTTTTTGGTTTGTCCCGCTTTGTACTCCACTGAATGATTATTTAATAATGAATGACCCACGAAAAACAATGTCTCCGAATAGGTAAGGTTAGGTTAAGTTAGGACTTTGAGAAATTTTTGTAACCTTCGGTCAAATTATTGCATTTTTTTTATCTCTAATTTTTCGACAATAATCACGCTGATAATGCAGCTTTCAATGGATAAAATAATTTTTCAAATCAATGAACAAGCAACATTTGTCCAGAAAAGTTTCATCTATAATCATGCACAAGAAACGAAAAATGAAACAGCAGAAACAAAACATTGAAACGCATTGTAGTCTTCAACGCGCACTCAAAAACAACATTTCGAAATCCTGATCAAAATACAATGGGGAATTACACCCACCCTCCACTCCAGAATCTATGCATAACAAACGGAACAAATTCAACACTTGCACAGATTTATGAATCAATAAATCCAAAACATGGAGTCTGAAATCCATTGTTATATTCAGATCAACAGTTGACGGTTTATTCGAATATGAAAATTATATTCAATTTCTCAATCGCACAGTATAAGAACGTGCATTAGAATCAATTTCCTGTTGTTTCGAATGAGAAAGAATGATATATTTTATGTCAAAAATAATTAGGTAACCCTGGAGTGGTTTCAATTTCTCACTTGAAATTCCGCAGCAACTCATTTCCTTTTGACTGATCGTTTTCAGTGACAGCCTGTCATTGATATTGAAAACAAACAGAACAAAATCTAATTACAAAAGTGGCAGTTATCATGAGATTGATTACCTTTTACTGAAGAGAAGATGCTAAAAATCACCAAAGAAATCATGCATAATAAATCCCTTGAAGCCATGTCTGATTGCAGCCGAACTGATTTTCCACTAAACACAACACATTTGCAATTATCAATCACGAATTCAGTAAGAACTGTCACGGAGCTGTCACCACACTTTCAAACTATCAGAAGTGTCATGAAAAATATTTCTGTCTGTTCAATTAGGATACTAGGAATTTTCAGCAAATTTTTCGGAAAACTGTCATCCCTTCAGACTTTTCTCACTCTCACATAAGTTGCGAGGTAGCCGGCATCAGAAAAAACGTCGGAAAATCTACGCAAATGTAATACTCTCTCCCCAAGAACGGTTGGGTAGCGACTGACTGAACTTGTGCTTCAAAAGCCATCTGTCTAGCTATGGAGGCAGCGCAGTGCTGTGTTAGCACCGTAGGCCGATCTAGTTGGAGAGAAAAATATTAACTGGTTCTGTTTTGTTTTTATGTATTGAGAATCTTGAATTAATTTCAGCTTTTCAACGAGGACGATGATTCCAAGAAAATTGTTAAGTTTTGTTTTTGTGACTCATGAAGCTGGTTTATTTCACTAAGCTATTGTATTCATGTAAGTCAATAATTCATGTTCTTCATGCATTGATAAACATGATGGATGATAAACATCAGTTTTGTTTGTTATTTCTTAAGAAATATACAGTGCGGACGTAAAAGTCCCTTCCCACTCAATTTTTGGAAGAGTCAAGAAATAAATATAGTTTAAAAAACTAAAAAACACGCTTTTAAAGTACATCGAACTAAAAAGTTAAAAACAATTTTTTGAAATAAGCTTTAAACAATAACGAACGAAAAATAATAGTATTATTGTGAAAAAAGCGATGGGTGCTTGTTATACAAAAATATGACATGAAGGGCCCACGCTTTTTTCACAATAATTCTAGTATTTTTCGTTCGTTATTGTTTCAAGTTTCTTAAAAAAAAGTTTTTAACTTTTTAGTTCCATGTTCTTCAATAGCGTGTTTTTTAGTTTTTTAAACTATATTTATTTTTCTTTTTTTTCAGTTTCGTGTGCTATAAAGGCGTGTTTAAAAGTCTTTTTGAACTATATTTATTTTATCTGAACTTTGGAATCAACCAGCCGTATATTGTTTATAAAAATGGCCATTGATATTTTCCGATTCCGGATAGGGAGCCTGAAAATCAGCTACCAAGCCCAATGCAGCAGGCAGACAAAGGAGGGTTACAAATAAGGCAGCAGAAGCGCGTGTTAATAAAAAAAATACTTTTTCCAAATGAAGAAATACATGTAAAGTGAGTTCGAATTATATCAAGGAGGTTCCGTACAGCGCCATCTGCCCGCGAATAGATCAAGTTGAAGCTAATGAAAGCGTGTTAAAAAAATTTTACATCACTCTCAGTGGAAAGTGTGGCAAAAACTTTTTTTCGAAAAGAACGGAGGGTCTTGTGACAACTAGTTTGATCAATATTTCAATTATCTATCTGACGCTTCTTTAGTTCTGAGTAATAATAAGTATTTTCTACACCCGTAGAAAAAACCCGTTTCATAATGATATCCATTATGATACAGATTTTTCATAACGATACAGATTATCAACCAATAGAAACCCATAATTTTTCAATCAAGAATCCTGTTCCTTTGTTTGTCCTAGATTCTAATCTAAGTAACTAATTGCTTTATTTGTCAAAATCAGTTTTCATATCACCTACCTATATTATCAAAATGTCTGAAAACAGCGATATAGAAGAAATACCATCGACTTCAATATTTTTAAAAGATCAGATTAATTACAATTGTTATATTCAATATAAATATAATTAGAATCTTTATAGTTTTCATATATCCATGATAATACCATTAAGTTTGTGTTTTTTTTAAATATGAGTTAATTACTGTAAATGTGTTCAATACAAATATAATATTTATAGTTTTTCATTATTTATCGGGTTTAGAAAAAGTAGCGTATGCAACTCTCATGTAATGGTTATTAATACACTCGCATATACCATACAAAACTCGCCTTCGGCTCGTTTCGTATCCCGGTTAATGCTCGTGTCTTAATAACCATCATTACATGATCGTTGCATAATATACTATTATAGTCGTGATCTATAAACAAATTATCATAACTTCGAGTAAAATATATTCAAAACTCACTCCAGATCATTCTAATAACTGTTCGAAAGTTTCACCATTTACTTCCTGAGAATGATACAGTCTGTTTACAAACTTTTTCACACATTATCAAATGTTCTTATAATAATTGCATTAGAAGCACCTCATTTTCTATCCAGGAATCCTGAGATGAACTGTAGTTGCGTATCGTACAATTGAATACCATGTATCTCCTGAAAATATCTAGAGGCGTAATATCAGGTGATCTAGCAGGCTATTCTGAAGGGTTTAATTTGTCCCTCCAACAGCTTGAATAATTGTTATCTAGCCAATTTCGAGCCAGACTGCCCTAATGAAGAAGTACCTTGTCTAGCTGAAATGTATGTTGTACATTAAGTTATAAATTTATTTGGGTTTGACAATTATGCAAATCGGCATAGTTGGCATTTCGGAATAGCCCACTTAACAACCTGACATATGTGACATTCAAATGTACGGTACATAATCTCAGGAAATTTCAGAACCTAAATTAAATAAAGAAGAGGAGAGAAATGTTCAAAAATTTAACGAGGAATTTTTCTAAGGATATGTAAAGCATACACACAAATGTCTAGAATTTTTTTTCACTACACAAAATATTTGGAATATGGTTTTATGATTTAATTTCATTCATAGAGAGAATTTTGAGAGCCTTTTATGAATAATGAATCGTAAATATGTACAAACACATGTTGTTCTTCTTGTGAATATAAAAAATGCATGATACTTACGACAAATTGCAATAGAAAGAGTTGTTTTTTTTTAATTATTTGCTTTCTTCCTCTCTTTGGAAGATACACACATTTTTTGTGGGTATCTTTCCCAATAGTTATTCCCTCCATAGAATATAACCCTCTCCATTCAAACAAGATTCCTATGGCTGGGATTCTGTTAATCTGTTAAAATCTGTTTTTTCGTTGAACAGCAGTCGCCGCCTTACAAATGACAACTCTCAAAAGTCGAAACTTGTGAGAGCTAACGACTAGCGAGGTCTTATCTTCTAACGTGGGTTCCCAACACGGGATTAAAATGAGCGAATGAATATCATTTCATACTGGCATCGATGACATGAGTAGATTTAGAAGAAAGTATATCTATAAAGGTCAAAGATATTGTGCCACCCTTTGCTTTTCACGGTTTACGAAACATATTTTGTGCCAGTCTCAATAATTTCGAGCCATGATTTAGGACACGTGTTCCTTAAAACGAATTTCAAAAGTTTGTTTAGTCTGACCAACGTTCACTTTTAGATAGTTTATTTCATGAATTCCAGGCGTTTCAACAACTGTTGCCAGGGAGCTTTCATCGAGAAAACACTATTCAACACTTTTAAAAATAGTTTTCTATACTCATTTCAATAATCAAGATGGTGGTCACATGTTATGCATTTTTGGCAAAGTTATTATCATCAGATCTGAGCTGATGCGAACTATAACATTAAAGAAAAGTAGGCTACTAGCCGTGCAAAACCGAATTGGGTCACTAGTATATTCATAAAGATAACAACTAACCTACATCTCAATATATCAGAGGAAAGCAATGTTGCCCATGTGCTTCAATGAAGTGTCTCTGTACAAAATAATTTTCATATCAAGATGCTGTTCAACAAGAGATTTATACCCCCTCAAGATTTTTCAATAAAGTAAACAAATGTGGAAGTAGCAATCCAAAAATGGGTTGTTTACTATATTTCGAAGCACCAGATGGTGGTATTCATAACCTTTCTACTGATTTGAATTACAATGCGAAAGCTCTTGAAGATTTGTAGGAGCTCTGAAGCCATAAGCTTTGAATAGATCCATGATTTATTTTCATGATATCAGCGCAAGAAAAATCATTCATCTTTATAAGTAGTTAACTTTCATTTTGTATTGAATTCAGTCATGTAAAATAAATATAAGTATCTTAGCATGAATAATATTGAAGAATTATTTATAGACAAGATGAATTTTTGTATTCAAGTTGGCATAGATTGATTTTTTTTCGGAAACTTCAGTCAGATTTTCGATACGATAAGTTACTTTATTTTTGTTTTCAGTAATGATATGAATCATTATCATTGGATATTGGTCTGGGTATGCAATTATGATGATATACATAATTATTGTGTTATTCATACATAGTTATAAAATTTCAAATCTATGTATAGGAATCTCGTGAACGGTAAAAAATAGAGTGATTATTCCAAGAGAGAAAACTAATAGAGAATAGAATCATTTTTAAACTATCGTCAACAAGAATTCAAGCTGGAAATGTGATTGATATTGAAAACTCTCTCAAAATTCCATTTGAATGCAAATTTTCTCTTCATTACTCATTCCTCTTGTAAACATTTGGGAAAAGCTCTATAAACCAGTTCAACACAGGCAACTTCCCGAAACACAAAGATTAAAAATATGGAGTAACTATTCATATGCATTCTGAATAAAAAATGAAAATTGCAATGGAGAAATCACTGCAGGTGTAGAACGGGTTAACTTCTAGTTCTTCCAGGTTAAGTTCTTCCTCAATTGATGAATGGAACTGGCCGATACTTAATGAAAATCCTTATCAAAACTGATATAGGTGATGAGTTTCACCGTTATTATAAAACGAATTAGGTATTGCGATTTTATAAACCAATCATAGCATTCTACTTCTTCATCTTTATACAAAATATGATGAAAATAATTGAGTTTAAAAAAACTCTTTATCTTGGCAGGCCATGATGAACACTTCACTTCCTGACATCAATCCTACCGATCTGAAGAAATCAAAGGTAAGGTGCTTTGATAAAATAAAAGTCATTTTATTCATGATATTACTACAATCATACCAAGGGATAAGCTAGTCCGATCTTGTCCCAGAAGTCCCAATGAGCACTACCCTCACAATGGGTTGGGTTATCCTTGTGTTTCCGCAAATGTGAGGTGATGTCTGTGGCTTTTATATGAGCCTTTGGCTGAACGAGTTTCAACTCGGTGACAGAGTTGTGATCACCCCGTTCAAGATCGAAAACTAAACCGCTGCCCTAAAGAAAAATGCTCCAATTCCTGCTCTCTCATAGTCGCAGACCATGCACAGAGGGAAATCCGAACTCCTGTCGACTTTACAGGCTCCATCCAATACCATTCTGTCATGTATACACTCCAAACTCGAAAGTACACAGCTTTCCTCTTGTCGGGGGAAATACAATCGTGGAACAGAAGATAGGATGCAAACTCCTATGGATAGCATACGTGAACTCTTTCACTACCTTCAAGGGCTAACGGAGTTCCTTCTCTTCAGGGGCATGAAGTTTAAGATCATCTATATATAAAAAATAAAAATATGAAAGTTCCAACCTGCGAAAAAACAGCCGGTCAACGCACCAAGAATATACAATTTACTACCACAAAACCCCATATCTACCAAATGTTATACCTCTTTTTTGAAAGAGATGTAAAACAATGGACGAATACTACAGATAGTAACATATTCAATAACCTCATAAACCTAAAGTTTCTACAATAAACAGTTACCCTCCATATCACCGAAATATGACATATACCTGACTATGACAACCCACCTACCAAAATAAGACACCAAAACCCTACCTTGACAATAATAATAATAAAGAAAAATATGAAATTAGTTTAATATTACCTGTGTGAATATTTGAATATATAATTGTTCTTCTAATATTACTGTTGATGTATAACTGTATTCTATACTATATAAATATTATCATCTATATCACGCACAAGCTTTAAAGCTTCAGTGATGTTTCATGTCTATTTTATAAGTTGGATGGCCTTTTTTCTTTCTGTATTTTTCTAATTTTGAAAATAAACATTATTATTATTATTATATATTGTTGACCTTGTGACACATTTATACCCTCGAGAATTTCTGAGCGCAACGGATAGTGGCGATAGTGAGATGCAGAAGAGAAGGTGACTGAGGGAATCGCCCCGAAACATAATAATACTCTTTATTAATAAAGAGTATTATGGGGATCAATCCCAAGAAACAAGAATGTTTATAACAGGGATAAAATTTAAAATAATGATTAAATAAATTATTTCAATATTAAATATCAGTTAAATATACAGCACATAAATACATAAATACATACATATTTACATATATACACACATACATATATAAATATATACATCTTCAAATTATAATGGTGATTAAAAACAAAAAAAAAATGTGATATGGAGATCAAAATTTCAATTAGAAGAAAAAAGCAGAAACTTTTTCAATTCCGATTTAAATTTTGTTTTTTGATTCATTTTCAGTTTCTCTGGAAGATTATTATTTATTTTAACTCCTAAATGAAATATTGATTTCTCCACAAATTTTGAGTGATATGATTTAACTAGTAGTTTTTTTGCTTGTTTTTTTGCTTGGTTATGAATAGTATTTATTTGGTTGAATTCCAAATTCGAATGTTTGTGAATAAAACAACAAATTTTCAATTGGAAAATAGACTGAATATTTAAAAGATCACGTGGTATATATAAACTTGACGTAGGTTCAAGATAATTTCAATATACATTTTAATATTTTATTCTGCAGTCTCTTGGGAGGATTTGTTATTGATAAATTAGCCGTTCCCCAAATTGAAATTAAATATTGTAGATTTGAATATACCAAACAGAAATATATACATTTGAGATATTTTATTCGAATAAAATTTCTAATCCTGAATAATATACCTGAAATTGGTCCGATTTTCTTTTTTAACATCTCAATATGAGTGTTCTAATAAAGACTTTCATCAATATACCTAAAAATTTTGTGTTTTGACAATATTTGATTATTTTGCCGTTAACAGCCAAATTCTCCTTGTTTGTGATTTTGTTCTTAGTTGTCAACATTAAAGAATATTTTTCATAATTCAAACTCAGTTCATGATAATTTAACCAAGATGTTAGCAATATAATGTAATGTTTCATGTTATTGTGAACTTCTTTAGTATCACTAGAAAAATAAGGCAATGTTGTGTCATCCGCGTACAACTTAATATTTCCTTTCAACAATAAATTTGAAACAGAATTTATGTGAATCAAAAATAAAACTGGACCCAAAATAGACCCGTGTGGAACACCACAGGTATAGTTTTCAATAAACTGGAATTTTTCCTCAGACACACAAACTGTTTTCTGTCAGATAAATAATTGTCAAACCATCTATGAATAATTTCTCGAATATCAATACTATTCAATTTTTTCAATAAAATATTATGATTAACTGTGTCAAATGCCTTTCGCAAATCGAGAGATAATAGACCACATTTCATATCTCTATCTAATTGTTGTTGAATATTAGAAATGACATCCATTACTGCAGACTCAGTATCACTCGATTTGCGAAAGCCATATTGACCTGATATAAATAATTTATTGACTTTAAATAATCTATCAACCTATTATTCATGTCCTTTTTGATAATTTTTGAAAATACAGGAAGAACCGAAATGGGCCTATAATTATTCATATCACTTTTGCTACCGGATTTGAATATAGGAGAAACACATGCAATTTTATAGTTAGTAGGGAAGATACCAGATTCAAAGTTTTAATCTTCCTGTTTGAAGATGATCACGTGGTGATCCAAACACGTTTTGAGGTGTTAAAAATAACGATTTGGTGTTGGGAAAAATCTCCAGTAATATTCAAAGGATTCGTTGATTATTTCCTTCATAATTGGGGCCAATTCTGATCTTATATATTTCATGGCGTATACTGAAATTTTATCATATCCAGAAGGTTTGAAATGATATCTTCTATTTCTTCTTCAAACCTTCTGAAAGTGATCCACCCTGTTAGGACTCTGGCTTGACCAGATATTATGCTATATGGTAGCAAATTGCCAAAAATGACTCTCCTCGATGGGAAGACTTGACAGATTTTATTTTTTCTGGATTGTTGGCCATACTGGCCTGAAAGGCCTCTCTTTCAACTTTGCCAAACAAAGATTGAACACCTGGATGACAAGAAGATTTATGGACTTCTGGCAGAATTTTCCAGGATTGGCTCACTCCTGGTGTTTATTCACCCTTCGAAGCTTGATACCAAACAGTTGTTGGACTACAGTAGGGATGAACTACGATGTCTAGCAGTTCGACAGAGCCGCACTCTTACCATCTGACCTGAAAGACCACTCACCATACAAACTAATCGGCTTCGTCAAGAAGCTAGGTTTATTTGGTCGAGTGTGAATAGGTGTGAGCCACAATAAACCCTCGCGGGTTGCGATGAAGGATAGAATAGACCCACTCACTTTGGACCTGACCTAACCAAACCTAACCGCCAGAGTGGGATCAGGTGTTGAAGGCATCTCACTATTTTGTCGGGTACTGCAAGGCATCTGAGCAAATACAAGATGAGATCATGCGATGTTGTATCAAATGCCTTGCGGTAATCGATCCAAGCCAGAAAGAGGTAACACTTATACTGTATCAAGTCCTACTTTACACATCTATCGATGAGTAGGTTCTCTTTACATCTAGCGACTCCTCTCTTCGACCATCTCCGCTCATAGATTCGTCAACTGCGGTGAGTATTTGTGTACATAAGATGCTCATAAACAAGTTATACTACGGATTTAAGCATGTTATCGGTCTGTAATTCTAAGGATTCGATGAATCTCCGCTTTTGGGGATGAGAGCGGCCCGCCCCTTGACAAACCAATCCGGAATCGGCTGCTCTCCGTTCAGCCATACGTTGGAAACTCTGACCAGATGGCGGTGGGTTCCTGGTAGTTTTCTCCATCAATAAGTGTTCAGCCCATTTGCGCCTGGAGCAGCAAAGTTCTTAGAATCCACAAGGGCACTTCGAACATCATCCGGGATTATCAGGTTGCGCAGTTAATTGACCTTATGTTATCGAAGCTCTCTGCTGAAAGCTTCGAGCTGCGCTAGGGCTGGAGCCCCAGCGCTGGCTCCGGATGCGCAGAGCATGCATCCTCTTCATGTACCCTCTTCGCACGGGTTCACCACTCTCGCAGCAACGCATAAGGATATCTCTTGGCTCATGCATTCTCTCAAAGCATCTGTTGTCATTGCCAGGGTCATCGGTAGGCAAATCATCGTTATGGGTCCCACCAGGAACCACGATATGGATCTACCACGTAGTTTGCCTTGTAGACCCACGGCCGGCACCGAAAGGAAGATAGTGTTTTTCCTCCCGGGTGCCCCTAGGCTGCCGGTCCGGTTTTGCACCATTTGCTCGGGTAATTGGTGGCGCAACTCACCAAAGGCCTCAGGGAATAGTGGCCATCTCTGCTCATTATCATTAATAATTTCATTACCATTATCATTTTCATCATTTGGTATGAAAGAAAAGCAGTTTAAGACGTATCTAGCGACTTACTTCAAGAACCCAGAGACGCAATTAATTTGTTTCACTATTCCAGTAGTAACAAGTTGCAGAAACGAAAAAAAAAAATTCATCGGAAATATAAAATTCGCTTGCCGGAAGCACCATTCACCCATGAAGGAATCCGGCAAAATAGGATGGCTACCTTCAGAAGTTAGCTGTCTCTCCGCTGAATTGGCATTGTATCGAACTTTTAGCGGCTGCAAGCATCAGCGAGCAAGCACAGCAGTTATGCCTTTTAGCGAGCACGAGTCTTAGCATCACAAAAGATTTTATTTCCTTAAACGCTGGCGTGCTGTCCTTATATTACCGTAAACACAAAGAACTGGAAGCGTTTATGTAAGTCGGCCGGGCGTGACGAATCGCCCGGTCTTATGATTTCATTTCAATCAGTGGTTGTTGGCAGAAATCAGCAGGTTCTCGAGGTCAACCGATACGACAGAATGTGGCGAACGTGAATAATGAGTGTGACTTCATTCTTATCATGAACGTCGAGTTCATGATCTTGTCTCGCCCGAAAGAGATATTTCAACAGGTGACATCAAATATGATATCGAACACTATGTAGCTAAATCGGGGCGTTCCACAGGGAATCACTCCAGGCCCTTTAATGAACATTATATATACGAATAACACTTTTCTTCATATATGAAGAATTGCAAATATAATGTATTTATTTATTTATTCATTAACGGGTGAAACCCAATTAAGTTTGAGAGATTCCACAATAAATTATATGAATACAACAAATAATTACATCTAACTTACTTACTCAAAGTTAAACTGATTCATTAATAAAGAATAACAGTGAGAAAATACATTTACTGAATTGAAATATTAATTGAATAAATGAATGATTAAGATATGGAAAATTCAATAATTGAGGATGTTTATGTTTATATTTATTACCATTTATAATTTATTTCTGAACGAGCGTAATGCAAACTTAAATTTTGTTTCGTTCAATGGAAAGAAGTCCAGATCGACTTTATTACCACCAATAGGAACTCTAGACAGAGGAGAATGTTTACCGTAGTTACAACGATGAAAATCTATTGCAAATGTTTCTGTATTCCTTGTACTTCTAGAAGGAATATGTAAGCCAATTTGTGCTAGCAATGCAGGGCAGTTAATAAGAGAATTTAATAATTGGAATAAGAGTTTCAAGTCAGTTTCCACTCTACGACTACTTAGCTTCATTATATCTGCAACCCTACGAATATCATCTAATGCCCTTCAAGGGCATTTTTAACTTGAACGCCGAAAATTTAAGAAATTTGTTTTGTACCCGTTCAATGTTGAGTGCAGGACTTTCATAGGTGGGTGACCAAATGGAACTGCAATAATCTAAAACTGATCTTACCAGGGTGAAATACAGCATTTTTATACATTCAATATTAGAGAAGTCCTTGGAAGTACGACAAATGAAGCCTAGCATTTCTGTTGCTTTGTTTATAATATAATTATAATGTAGGTGGAAGTCCAGTTTTTTATCCATCACTACTCCTGAATCAGTTACAAATTCGACACGTGTTGAAAGTTCTCCCGATATGTAGTAATCATAGTTTACAAGTGTAAGTACTCGATAGTACGTCATACATTTACATTTATTCACGTTGAGATTCATATCATTTCGTGAACACCATTCACTAAATCTGTTTAAATCTGTTTGTAATACTAAGCAATCATTTGGTGTTTGAATTATCTTAAACATTTTTGAATCATCTGCAAAAAGTAAGATATCAGTATATTTTAAGTTAACTCTGATATCATTAATAAAAATGTTGAAAAGAAACGGCCCTAGATGGTTTCCATGTGGTACACTTGATAAAACATTAATTTCGTGAGATATGAATTTCCTGACTTTTACATATTGAGATCTGTTACTAATATAGCTTATCAGCCATTCCAATAGTTTTCCACAAAATCCAATTGCTTTCAATGTCACACATAAAATTGAATGGTTCACTGTGTCAAATGCTTTCTTTGGAAATGCTTGATGACGAATAGAACGATATACTTTTAGGGCCAGTGATATACGTCCAATACTCTGTGTATACAAGAAGATAAAAAAATCCAAATCTTATCGACAGAACCCAGCAGACTGGAAGAGAATGACAACGAAATATTTTAACATAAACAAACAAAACAATTTTTTAATAACTATGATACAGAAAACATCCAGCTCTTGAATAGTAGTGTGAGAAATGTCATTACATAAACCATTAATAATAATAATAATAATAATAATACATCAGGCTACATCAGGCTAATAAGCCTAATGTAGTCCTTCTCGATCACCAGAGCAAAACGATATTTGTCGTGGAGTTTTCAGCTCCTGGCGAGACGAATATCGTCAGAAAAGAGGAGGAAAAACGGATAAAATATCGAGATTTTCTCTTCGCACTCTGCAGACTCTATCCAGATCACTCTGTCAAGATGGTTGTTCTGATTATTGGAGTCCTTGGTGGAATGATGTTCTTTCTAATCTAGAATCCCAAAATCATACCGGCTTGCCGCACTAAGGCAGAAATATTAGCCGCACAGATGCAGAAAGCTGTCATTCTTGGCTCATTGCGTTTGCTCAGGGCACATGATTCTCGGACCCATTAATCACCTACTCCACGGTGTGGGGAGTGGTCATTGGTTGATAATGCTGGCACGCCCTTCCGAATGTATCGGGGCTTCGGGGGATAGGGCCTGACCAGCGCACACTACTCGTTTGGAGTAGTGAAGTGGACTCGGGAGGAGCTGTATCAACTCGACGTAAAGACCCGAAAAATGATGCATCTCTATAGGATTTTGCATCCCAAATCGTCCGTTCCACGGTTGTACTTCCTCCGACAACAGGGAGGCCGTGGACTTTTGAGTTTGGAGTGTCTAAATGACAGAATGAGAGAGCAGGAATTGGAGCATTTCTTCTTAGGGCAACTGCCCGAGCAGCTGATGAACTCGGTATAGTTTTCGACTCTGAACGAGGTAACTACAACTCTGTCACCGAGTTGGAACCCGTTCAGCAAAAAGCTCAGATAAAAGCCGCAGAGATCACCTTACTTTTACGGAGACACAAAGATAAGCCGATGCATGTGGTCTTCTTCATAACTTTGGAGACCTTGGCTTATCAAAGCGCCTGACGTTCGCTTTTCTCAGGACGGGTGGGCTGAAGTCAGAAACTGAGGGGTTCATCATGGCTTGCCATAATGGTGTCTTCAACACCTTACTCTATCGCAGTCGCGTGATGGGTATAGAGGTTCCTGACACAAGGTGTAGGGCTTGCCGCGAGGCGCCCGAGACCCTAATGCACTTGCTATCAGCATGTCCAGCATATGAAATAACTGAAGTAATACAACATACAGTTAAATCAATATATTTGTAGGATTTTGAGGTTAGGTTCTGTGAACACGTCTGTTTTTTCAAAAAATCTACAGTATATGAACATCTACAAGAATCAAAACACAGGATAAGCAATAATGGGGTAAAACTCAAAACTAGTCGTGAAAAATATAAAATAACTAGTGGAAATTAGACAAAAGTGTTTTTATTCATTTCATTAAATCTTTTAAATTGAATAAGCATTCACTGAAAAATCACAGTTTAAAGTAAACTCATAAAAAGGGACAAAACTTTTGAAACAACTTGATATTTGTAGTACCACTAATATTCCGTAGAAAGTATTCCATAAAATTTTCCGAAATAGTTTATTGTTCTGTAACATATATCAAATTGAAATTTCAGAATTTCAGAGAGGTTTTATAAAAACAAAACTACTGTCGGTTTATTCAACAAAAACGAAACAACAAAAGTAAAAAGTTCCTTATAAAGCTAGTTTCTTCCGTGAAACCTGCGCTTCCGCCAAATTTGATCATTTCAATGATTGAAAATATTTTAGCAAAATTCCGTCACACATTTACTGATGACATCTTTTTACGATCAAAGAGACCCCAGACATCTTAAAAACAATCAAGTTGGCCGCTAATTGTAGGTAGGTAGGTAGGTACGAATGTGTGAAAAGAAGGACGGTAAATAATTAAGCATCTAACAGTATTTCGATGGAAAGTGGCCGCGGGCTCGCAATTTGCTAATAGTCGGCTCTCAGGTATAGACAGGTAGGCCATAAATAGCCGGCGAGACCATTCGGACCTTCGGGAGTTGGCGTTAAGGTGCGGTTGGCAGGGTTAAGCGGCCCACATGAATACCTCCTGTGGAGCGCCTATAAGGCCGTTTAAAGTTACTAAATTGTTGTTACGCTGCACACACGATATGCCAGTTGGGATCGAAAATATCAATTTGCACACATTGAAAAGTGTAAGTGAAGAAACTACTGTTGTAGTGAAATGCGTTTCGTAAATGAAATCTACATTATGCAGATTTTCAATAATTATACAGTTTGAGAAGAAAATAAAACTTTTGGGGATGATATTTGACTCTAAACTGAATTGGGGGGCTCACATAGAGAATTTGATGGAAAGATGCCAAAACCACTGAATATTATAAAAGCTCTTGCAGGAATCAAATGGAGAGCAGACTATGAAATTCTGCTGGATATGTATGGCAGCCTTATTCTCTCTCGAATGGATTATCGTAGTGTAGCATACTCCTCGGCCAGACCAACACGATTGAAAACTTTAGACAAACTTCAAAATTATTCTCTGAGACTGATAACGGGAAGTTTCAGAACGAGTCATTTAATATCACTCCTCTGTGAGATTGTTTCCCCTCCTCTTGAACTTCGAAGAACGAGACTTCTTGCAAACTATGCTGTGAAAATATACTGTCAACCTAACCACCCGAATTATAATATCTTTTTCAATGACAAAATCTATTATTTATTCCTACAAAAATTAGACCAACAGGTACACGCAAAAGAGAGCAGCGTATTATCCCAGATTCGAAAGTTTTCACGCTCGCTTTCCCGTAGTTTCCTCCATGGAAACTAGCTGATTTACATAGCAATGTTTCGGGAAGTGAAATGAAAAAGTTAGAATTGAACTCACAACAACACAAACTAAACTAAACATTTTCCATCTACTGCAAAATATATACTGATGGATCAAAGACCGAGTATGAGGTGTGCTGTGCATTCCTTGTAGATGGACACGACCATAGCTGTTCCATGCACTCACTGATCAGAGTATACACAGCAGAATTATAATAATAATAATTTTCATTCAAGTCAGATCATATTTATATGATATTGGAACAGTCACAGACAAAATGTATACATAAAATCAGATGAAATGACAATATTGGAAGTTTTGAAGGTTGCAATAATAACCAGGGCATCCGAGTGTCATAACTCACGTTATCTTTTTGCTCATGAATTCTGATATGTCATAGTAACATTCGTTACATAGAAAGTTTTTGAGTTTTCTTTTGAAAACATTGACGTTGTCTTCCAACCTTTTACAGGCAGACAGATGATTTAGAAATTGAATTTCGCTGTATATTGGGCTCCTCTCATACATACTAACTCCATGTTCTAGGATCAAGTTGGGTAGTCGTGATAATCATCAGACTTGAGAGATAATTACTTTTTGCATATAAAATGCATTTGTGGATGTGAATAGAGTAAAATGTGAGAGTCCCATGTTCTTTCAAATTATTACGACATGTTTTCCTATAGTCTGGGCCGAACATTAATCGTATACTACTTCGTGGTGTATTTCATCAGTTCGGACTTCCATTGTCTAATATAATATAAATTGATTTGAAATCCTTGAATGAATGAAAAGATTAACGGAAAATAACAATTTTATTAAAACAAAAAACTGAAATACCAACTTGCTTGTAATTTCAGTTTGTTGTTTTATGTTATTGTTATTTTATGTTTTTTGTTTTAATAAAATTGTTATTTTCGGTTAATCTTTTTATTTTTTTCAACGTTTTCAAATCAATTTATATTATATTAGACAATGAACTGATGAAATACGAAGACTCTGGATGCTCCCACTGCACCACCCCATAGAATAATATTATAAGAAATGTGGGAGTAAACAATAGCATAGTGAATGCTGATCAACTGACTCGTCACAAAAATATTTTCCAGTTGCAATATAGCAAAGTAACTACTATTAAATTTTTTGCAAATGTGATTGACATTGCTAGTTATTGTCCACAAATACTCCTAGAAATTTGGTGGATTTCACGAAAGGGACTTCAGTATTAGGAACCGTGTTAGGAATCACACGTTAAAAGATAAGACCCCGTTAGTCCTTAGCTCGCACAAGTTCTCAACTTTTGAGAGTTGTCGTTCATATGGGGGCGACAGCTGATTAACGGAAAAACAGATTTTAGACAGATAAACAGAGTATCATTTTCTGAGATTCTACTATTCTCAGATATTTAATTTCTGGTGAAAAAGTGCGTACGAACTGTTTCAGCAGAATTTATCATCAGAAAATTTCTTCCACACCACGTGGTGAATTCCTTTGCCAGTTGCTAAAGTGATATCATCAGCATATAGACTTAGGTGTCTAGTGCAGACATATTTGGGAAGATCATTTAGATGTAGTAGCGGACCAAGAATCGATCCTTGAGGTGCACCAGCCCCCACATCAAGTGGGAGAGATTTCTGATTGTCAATTCTTACAATAATTTTTCTGACCTCAAGATATGAACCCAGCCTCGAAAGAAATTTGCCACCGAAACCCAGTTCACTCAGTTTATTGTAATATGAGTATTGATTGAGTCGAAAGCTTTCAACAGATCAAAAAATAAGGCACCTCCATACTTTTTCATATGTAATGAAGAAATAATATAATTAAAAAGCGCAATAGTTGCACTCTCCGTTGATTTTCCAGGCAGAAATGCATTTTGCTGTTCTGTTATGACATTATACCAATCTTTACTATTATGTGAATTTGCACGAAACGAAACTCATTTCCTAATTTGTACCCACTCGTTGAGTTTCATAAGATCGTTTCAAAATAAATGTACGCACAACTCCCTTGTAAGGATTATTGTTGCCAGAATTCATATTATGAAGGAAAGCGGTAGAACTGTCAGCTTCATGTGGGTGCCTAGTCTTTGTGGCATAAAGTACAACGAGGATGTGGATGTGGCACACGATCGGAAGACCGTGGGTTCGATTCCTGCCTCGACCAAATATTTTTCTCGAGAGAATTTATCTGGTTGGAGCTGGGATGATTCTGCAACCGTGTTAGGAATCACACATTAAAAGGTAAGACCTTATTAGTCCTTAGCTCGCACAAGTTTCTCAACTTCTGAGAGTTGTCGTTCGTATGGAGGCGACAGCTGATAAACGGAAAAACATATTTTAAACATATTTTTTAAACAGAATGATTGCTAAATCTAACGAACATGAAGATGTACCACTCCATCTAGAATATCTGAAGAATTATAATAAAACCAAAGAAGTATCTGACTGGCAAAATCTTTGGAATGAAACTGTCGCGAAACTGAAATGCTCAAAACCTAGTGAGAATAAGCGAATCTCTCCTGTTGTTCTCACACGTCTGTGAATCGGCCACACAAAAAAGACACACCTCTACGTGGAGAACAACAACCTCTATGTATTACTTGCCTAAACAGTACTAACAGTATAACATATACTTGTAGAATGTCCAGAATATGAGGAAACCAGGAGATAACATAACATAACTGGGGCAATGAAAGAAATTCTATGTGATAGACGAACGTTGAGAAACCTGATGGCATTTTTGAGAGCCGCAGACGTGGAAGTAGTTGTTTCGGGTGGGCTTTTTCTTCCAGTTTGTGTCTGAAAGTAACTTCTGTACCTACATAACCTACACATCTTTGCAAAAAGTTGATTTTCAACTTGATTATTTTCTTTGTTCTTTTGGAAGTTTGTTCTCAATTTTTTGGATATAGATTCTTTCCAGATATTGATTTGTATATTTTGAAAACAACCATTGTTTTGATATTCTAATTTTTAGGTAATGAACATTTTTTATTTTCATTATTCCCATCAATATGTGAAAAGTGAGGATCGTCCAAAAATATTATTAATGACAGAGATTTCTTCCAGATACAAACTTGAAGAGGAAATTCATCTCAAACAACTTGTTTTGATTATGAACACTGAATTCCACTCATTCAACGTTTGTTTGAAGGATGCTGTGTACGAAACTGCTACTTCCAGCTGAAGGACGAATTCTTTACGCAAGATGGGACTGCCAATGGGATCGCCACTTTCACCGGTTATAGTGGATTGAAATTCTGGCCATTAAAGAAGTCCACAAGAAGGTTGAGAGACGTAGACGGCACCTTCATAATATGGAACCATGGGAATGCAGAAGTAGACACTTTCCTGAAGCACATCAACGTAGGTCTTTCCATCACTTTCACAATAGAGAAGGAAGTCCACAACGAATTGCCTTTCTGAACCCGAAATCCAGGCACCTTCAATCGACTGAGAGAGGAATCATCAAGACTATACTAGACCGTGCTTTTGGGCTGTGTAATACAAAAGAAGGTTTCGAAAAGAAACTAGTCATGATCAAAAATAACCTTCAACGGAATCGTTACTCCAGATTGATGGTAGAACAGGCTTTAGATAGAAGACACCAAGAGCCCCACAAAGAAGAGAAGCCGCCACAACCAATACTTGTACTTCCCTACATCAGTGGATTATCGGAAAGAATAAGGATTGGGTCCAAGTATAACATCAGGACCTGTTTCAGATCTGGGAACACTATCCGTAGCAGCCTTCAAAAACCAGTCCACCAAACACGGACTGGGATTCCAAGAATTGCATTTACCGGATAACCTGCGAGTGCGGAGAATCATACATCTCTGAAACTAAGAGACCATTGAAAGTTTACATTGCTGAGAAGGAAAAAACACACACAGCGAGGGGAAACCAGCAAATCCAGAATAGCAGAGCATGTTGGGACTCATTAACATAACATCAAGTGGGCTCAAGCTGATCCACGAGGAGGAACACTGGTTTAAAATAAAATCTAAGAAGCCGCGTATATGTTGTCCAACAACGCATTTAGCCAAGCTAGCGTAGAGATACGTAACATATGGAAACCTCTAATCAAGCGGAACTAGCCCTATATCCGCCAAACGGTCAACTTACGCTAAAACCGATGAAGCGGAGAGAGGAAAGATATGATAGGTGAAAGCACTCGGAAGAATAAGTCCAGTTATCACCCGAAGATGATTGTGGATACTAACAATCGAAACGTAGTGATATAACTTGGTTTAGAATCTTTCAATTTTGAATTTTCATTTCTTGTTGATAATATTTTTTAATTTTCAGCTTGTATCAATATTTCAATTTTTTATTTTTTTGGTTGTTGCTAGTATGTTATTTCTTTATAATTTCAGTTTTTCTTTCAATAAAATTGTTATTTTTCGGTTAATCTTTTTAATTTTTTACAGATTCTTTCAGGGATTTCAAACCAATTTATATTAAATTAGACAATGGGAGTTCGAACTGATAAAATACTCCACTCATTCAGTTTGTTCACCAAATTTTCATGATAGAACAATTCCAGATTTTCATTGCCTAAAAATTCTGTCAACAGATTTGAAATCTATGGAAGAACAAATGGAATGGATTTATAGAAAATAATAAAAATTATCGTTGGTTCAGAAAATATTCATCAAAAATGATTAAAAAAATATTCGAATTAGGTTCGAAAAAATCATAATGACTTAAAATGAAAATGAGTTATTGAGTAATGAATTGAAATTATGCGAAATGTCAAATATATTAAAACAAGAAAACAAATCAATTCATAATAAGAGTATAAAAATACTGTTCAATCAATAAAATCAAATTCCATCAGTCATTGAAATTCTGAGAAGAGGTCAATTCAAATTCATAGAGCAGGTCAGGAACATTAAAAAAATGCAAGCGTTTCATCTGTCATATGGACAGAACAGAATAAAATATACTAGATTTGCAAAAATCATTTCCACATACTGAGTGCAAGAAAAAAAATTACCAATGAATAATAATCGATCTGAAACTTACCGCGTGATACTAGAATTGTATTAATATTGAACATGTCGTTTATATATAAATTTCAACAAATAGTATTTCTATAAAATACTCGATGGAGAAGTAGAAGACCAAAAACTTTCCTAAAAATTAATGTCCCCTAAAAATATACCCTTTCAATTCAAACAAGATTCCTTTGGCTGGAATTTAATCAAATAAGCGAAAGAATGTAACTTACGTACTGTCATCGATGACATGGTCGGATTGAGTGTTTTTTCCTATAATGTTGCCCGTATTTCGTACTGAAGAGCTAATAAGGCAAGTGTCCTATGGCGAAACATCCGGGTACCTACCATGAGGATAACAGTGTTCCATGTGAGTGAAATTTCACTTCTTTCGTTAATTATATTGTGTAGGAATCCTGCGAATGATATCTGATTCGGTTCCATTACGAATGTTTGGAATACAAACGAAAGAAAAACATGTTTTTCTTACAATTCAGCTTTCATATAAAAGTATCCATTTCAAAAGTAGTTTTCATTTGTGTAATTCAATATCTATATAAAAATAGCTGTTTAGAGTATAGAGTTTTTTGGAATTGATGGCTTCCCCTCTTTCTTTAGAAGATTCCACATTTTTTATATCAAGAAGAAGAAGTAGAAAGGCAAAACATTTCTTTCCCAAAAACTAATCTTATAGTTTCAACATGTTTAATTAATAGTTTATAACATTTCCTTTCCTAATACCTCAGGATGATAGATGTAAATACAGGTATTCCGATCATAGTAAGACATATATTCAGTTATGTTTGAATTGCACTTCTGGGTATTTGATATGTCTCAGTTTCCGCTACGTTCAACATGGTATCATGAACTCATACACAACTATGTGATATTTGTTCAATTAATTAATGGAGTCTCGGATGGCGAAAGCCAAATAAGCACCGAGTACACAGATTTAGGTATATACCACTAGTTGGAAAAAAATAACATTTCGTTGACTAAACTAGATTGTCTGAAGTGTATTTGATTTTCATTTATTATTTCATCTTTCACCGCCTAATATCCCTCATTCCAAGTGAAAGCTCAGTAAGTCATTCCTTGACATTTTGTGAAATGAAAATATTGCAAATTTTGCTGAACTATAACTGAAAACTGAGAAATATTTGCGCAAGCAGCTATACACGTATAGACACGCCTACACAATAGCTGAAGAAGCTATATTGTATAGCGAAACACGTGGTGCGTTTTTGTAAACACAATGAAATGTTCCTCAAATATTTTATAAGTTTGATTATAAGTTTGAAATATCAATTTATATCAAAAAGACATTGGCAGATTCTTTAATTATGAATGCCATAGCATTCAATTTACGTCTCAGTCTTTGTCGGTAATTGATTTTATGAAATCCAATAACTATCAATAGAAGATGTCTGATGAATAAAATAGAGGTGAAATTGAAGAAATCGTTCACTGACTTTAAAATACCCGAAGTTATAACTTCATCTCTGTTAACATTGAAATTATTGACCTGATTTTCATATTCGATATGAGCAAAAGTGGCTTCTATATTTCAGACTAACGGAGCTTCTATGAGAATGACTGACGTTGACAACAACTTCATTTCTTACAAGTGACATAAAGAATGTATTCGCAAATATTTCTCTAACTAAATCTCTGTCCTCTTTGAAAGTCTGATGAGTTTTTGTAGGACCCTGTATAACTCGAACTTTCAATTTTTGGGCATGACAGAAAAGCTTGTTCCATTATCAGACTTGTAAACACAGTTCCCAAATGGAAATTATATATTCCCACAACAACAAATCCTTCTAATCTATTCACACATCTATATAATGAAATATCGTTTCAAAAATTATTGTATTCAATAAAAAACAGCTGGTCTTCTACCACACTTCAGAGTTTTTGGGTGATTTTCAATAAGTAAGCCTGATGTTATTGAAAACAACTCGTTCACAAGGTACTCATTAGTAGACAGTTGGAATATAGATTGCAGCTCTGCGATAGTGTAGACTGCAATTTGAGGATTATCGCCTTCATTCGCTATATTCATTACAGATGATACAGTCAGAGGTAATTGATATACTGAAATTGATGCAATTATCGCTGTTAGCGATTTTATACATTTTTATATTTTTTTCATAAAGGACATGAAAGCCAAGAACAAAATAATAAGTGCTTGGGACGAAGATCAGCCTGAACCTACCTTTGCACTATCACTATTACTGTTAACTTATGTTTTGAAGGAAATGCATCATTCACGATGTTGTCGTATTTCTTTATCTGACATGTTTTCAAGATAGTATCCAGTAAGAGGCATGCGAAAAACTCATATTCTTGACCTTTGACCTAGAATTTCCAGTTCGTTTCAAATTTTACAGAGGAAAGTTGCTTGTTCTATGATGTGAAAAATTTGAACATCTTCTGCCATGGTGCTTCTTAGCCATGTTTTCAGTCTTCTGAGGCTGCTAAAAGATCGCTCTACTGTACAGGTCTTGCATGGTAAAGTGATCAAAATTTTCAATGCTTTTTCCGTTTCTGGAAAGAAGGTTTTTTTTCCTTTTAGGACATCAATAACTGTAACATTTGTTAGATTAGACCTATCGTGCCACAATTGCTGCCAAAGTTCGATTTCATTCTTTATGTTCGGTAAATCATATAACTGGGCAATAGATTCGCAAGTTTGTTTCAGATTTTGAGTTGTCATCTTTTGCATCTGCGCCGGGTGTAACTTAGATAATACGAATGATGGCATGTTTTCTTCAGCAAAACGTACTTCAAAGAAGGTGATAATTGACTCCAAGTATGGTATTACTAAAGACCTCTTCCAGTATTCTGACGGGATTTCTGCTGCATGATTGCTTCTATGACGTTGTTTTCCCGTAATACGCGGCATTGATGTTAATATCCTCCTTCAAATTTCTCCGCAACTGCAGTAGCCTCCTTTATAATTTTGTCTGTCACTTTTTCCGGATTTTCAGAGTGGTTTTTAATTGAAAGTAATTTCCTTCCAACGTGTTCCGAGGCTTTGACCACGTCCAAAGCTACAGATTGAAGTACGATGAAAACGGGTTCCATCAAAGCCGAGTACTTGGCTACCAACATAATCCCGAGAATGAGAGAAATTCTGGAAGCAGCCGCCTGCAGTTGGAAGGCACTTTTTCGAGTTGCACTATTTCCTTCCTGAGATAATGTTTTTAAGGCTTCCAGAATCATTGGAAGATTTTCTTCAAAAACTCTGATGGTTTTGTGTTTCTCACTCGATCTTGTCTCGCAATGTCTGGAAATATTAGGAATCAACTTCCTCCTCAAAACTGATTGCCGAATAAAGTTTATAGTATCTTTGGTGGTTCCCATGGCATTTCTGATTTCAGGAAGTGAATTTAGATCATTGATACCTAGATTCGGTATGTGGGACGAGCAATTGGTGTACTTTTTGCGTAGAACAAGCGCCATTTATCGTCGAGTAACAGTATTAGGTTTTACAAGGATTGTGTCAATTAATTCAACTGTAGGCTGTAGGTGTTTCTTATGAACACTTAAACCAATTAAAATTGTATGTTCGTAACAATAACTTCTACTTTAGGTATACCGCATACAAATTATACAAAATTAACGTGAATGCTGGTAAACAGTTGTCGTAGAAAGAAATGCAATGCATACAACACACACAATACCAACCCCCTACCTAAATATTTTTACACTGTTTAATGGCAAATCTGATATAGTCGTGATGATAATGGCGAAGATTTTGAAAACGAATGTCAAAATGTTAATGTTATTCTGAATATTTCAATACTTTCTACAATATACATTAAACCTTGTGAATTTATTTACGTTTTGTCATGCGATGCGGAATTTATTAATAGGTAAGGAAGTCAATTGCTCGCACTTTGGTCGCTTTGCGACTAGCTACATTTGATCTCAGGGGCAGCCAACTGCCCCCCGTTGGCGACGCCCTTGTTTGATACTCTCTTGATACAAAAAATGTGGGAATCTTGATACAAAAAATGTGGGGTGGCTTGATCTTCGTTCAGAATCAAACAAAAAACACAGAACGAAGATCAAGCCACCCCAACAGACAAAACAACACAACGATGGACAGCATTTACGTATGTAGGACACCAAACCAAAAAACTAACAAACATCTTCAAACCACTGAACATCAACATCACATACAAGCCGAACACGAAGATAACACAAAAAATAAACAACTATGAAAAAGAAGAAGACAAAGACCAAAACGGGATATATAGTATACAATGCTCGGATTGTAACAAATTCTATATCGGCCAAACCAAGAAAAAACTGATCCAAAGGTACAATGAGCACAAAAAGGCATATATAAATCCAACAGTATATTAATCAAACCTTGCAACACACGCCATGCAAAACAAACATAATTTCCCCCAACCAGAGAACATAAAACTAATAAAACAAATCAACAAGGAAAACCGCATGGACATTTGGGAAAACTTGAACATCCATAAATTCAACAGTCATAAATCATTTATCGAGGAACAAGTACAAATCAAAACACAACAAGATCTCACATTCAATATATTAAACAAAACTATACACATTCCTATAGAAGAAAATACAGGCAAATTTACCTAAAGTACCTGAAATACCTGAGTTGAGAGGCTCTGACCGTTTAAAGAGACAGACAACAGGATGACCAGTTCAGTTTGAGGAGAGCCAGAAGATGATAGTACTACCAACTGTCGAAAGCGCTCGCAGATAATTAATAGAGGATATAAAGCTTCAAATCCTTTTTGTAGAATTTAATATTGAAATACTCAAAATAAAGGAAAATTAGTTGCATCAATCAAAACAAAAATATATATAACAATATATATATATATATATATATATAGGTCTTCGAAATATTCTCTGTCTATTATTTGTCGTTATCTTATTAGAATAAATCGTATCATTATCTCTATAGCATTCACATTGTTATCTCTCCAGGTAATAATATATTTTCGGTGCAACATATATTCTTTACCTCCATAAATGGTGCTTCAATAGATACATAATTGGGATTATTCGAGTTTCTTCGTAATTCCGTTGCAACTAAATCGGCCTTATCGTTATTTCAGTGTTAGTAATAAATATTCTCGATGGAACATTCAAAGGCTGTAAGGTACTCCAACATGATTCTTCAATAAAGGATACCGTTGTTTATCTAAACAAACCTATGAACAGATTTTCGAAGGCGTAATTGATTGACGAGATTTTTGAAATTCGATACTTCTGTGAGTGTTGAAGAATTTTAAGCTTGATTGTTGACAGTAATTCCATCTTGTGCAGCTTAGGACGTCGATTGGTAATATTTGGATAGACATTAATTCACTTCTATGTGGGAATCACTCCATTAACGATGAAATATCAGTTACCGAAATTGAATGACGAATTCACTTCCAAAGTATGTGAAAAAATGAAAAAATACAGGTGTATCAACGGTGCTACCTTTTGTTCTTGTCCTTTGTCAAAGATGCAAGAAGGAAGTCATTTGAATCATAACCCAAAACCGAAGCATTTATGATCCAACACCAAAAACGCTGTTTCAACACGCCAAGATATCATCAATGGTGCCAGGCTGAACCAGGAATGCATTTCTGGAAAACAGTATCATATGTCACCACGTTATTTTCAATAAATAATAGACCATTGAATTGTGACCGTATTATCAGTTCAAACATCATCAGCAGTTTTATAATGGAACATTTTCCGCATTCTTTTCAAATACGTAGCTATACAAACTCAGTGAGCTATACAAACTCAACTTCATAAGTTGAAAAATTTACTCCTACTGTTCCCCAGGGATCTATTTTGTCTCCATCTCTCTTTTTATTGTATATCAACGACTTTTTGAAAAAAACGTATGCATCCCGGGACGCCGTACAGAGGTGATGAATTAAACTAATTGAAATAGAACTATTGAACATTGAAATTGTTCAACTTGAGAGAAGCTTAGGTTATTACTCAAATGTTATGTATATTAATATGATAATGAAAGAAAAGGTTATTTATCAATAAAATATTTTATTGATTGTTTTCTTTATGTATATTATATCTACCATAAGCCAATTGTTACTTTTGTAGGATTGAATAATAATACTAATAATGTACACACACAAAATAAATATCATCATTTTTGAGCCACGTTACACATAATGAAAGAATATTACGAGCTTGCTGATTCGATTTTTATAAGTTTACTTTAATTTACCGACTTATTTTAGTGTTAAAAACAGTTTTTCAGGCGTTATTATACGATTTCCAAAAATAAGAGGATCAAGATTTCTTCTTATTTTCTCTAAAACATAATCAAATATGTGTAAACTCATTCTCATATAGTCGTAATTTTTTTCTTGGATGACACCTTCGCTTGTACTAAAGGGTAGAAAAATCGCCAGATGAATGTTATTTCGATGAAACACGAATACTTTATAAACTCAGAATGACTATCAAAGAGTATACAGGAAAGCGACAAAAATTTCAAAAACATAGAGAAGAGGACATGAAATTAACATAAATGAAACTTGGCTACCCGCTCAAAATTTCACACAGGTCATTCAATGGAAACTTGCAGACCATGGCCAATAAAACTGAAATGTAGCTTTGACATAGGTTCTACTATGTTACCTCTAAAAACTCCTAGTTCGAAATTCTACGGCAGATGTGGCAGAATGTATAACCATGGAATAGGCCAATTTGAATGGAAACTCCTTTGAATATTCATTATTTTTCTGGTCTTTACTTCTGATAAGTACAGACCCTTTTCAAAGTCCATGTCACCCCTGCAAAAGAAAATAGTGAGATTGCTATGACCTCATTATTTGGAGACATTTTTCTTGTTGGACATGTTTTCCTATATATCCCTGCATGTAATAGGCTAACTTTAGTGAAAGTTTCTCTGAAACAATGATAATAATTACAGCATCTGGTATCTGTAGACTAGGGAGGATGAATGTAGACTCACCGCACCGTACATCCATTGTACATCCTACCGAGGAGTTGTCTCCATAGGTCATCGTCCATCGTGTCCTTTCCAGAAAGGTGAACAGGTCACTAGGAGACATTTCCTTTATATTGGTAGGTGTAGGTCAAGACTCGCCGAACACACACTCCCTTTGGCAACCTTGACGTGTCTCATGGTGGCCTCCGCGAAGGTTTTAGAAGGTTCAGCGATATTAATGTAGTTGCGCTCTTTCAACCTTATTGGAGTTCCCTCCGTGAAGGTACACAAATGAGGGGGCTTTCTTGCAGGGACAGCCGGTTCCTTGCCTTTATTCAAGGCGGAGCTCTGGGCGCCCGCCGCAGGAAGTGCCCTTTCTGTTGGAGGTGATCTGCTATGTCCAGCCTTTTCATCCCCAGCCACTGCCTTAGATTGAAGATTCTATTACTTTATATTCATTCAAGGCTCAGTTGAAAATATATATTACATCACGTACTCTATGAATTTTCTGAATTTATTTTTTTTAATTTTTATGTTTCACATCATCGAATTGTTTTATTGGTTCTAGCTTTAATGTGTTCTGTATACATTGTGTTACATCGTGTTATATTGTGCTATGTTGAATATTTCATTACCTAGGGGAGATATGCCTGGGATGGCATACTGGCTGAGACGGCATAACACGTGTTTCATCTACATCTATTAGAAATTTGGCGCTGTTCTGACCGTTCATCAATGCTCGAACATTAAGCAACAGTGTACGAAAGCCATGCGACAGATTCGTTTTGGAGGCAGTAGGCTAGTCAGTCGATTTTTGCCTCATAAAAGTTTTTATGAACTGATTAGAAGTTAGCTCATTATTGATGATTATTTGAAATTGAGGTGAGTCCCAATATGTATTTATGTTCTTTGGTGGCTTGATTAGTATATTCTATATTATGGTGTCGTTTAAACAAAGCTACTAAAATATAGGTTAGCAAAAGGATTGTCCTGTATTTCTGTCTGAGATGGCATACTATTCGTGTGGACGAGATGGCAGGGTATGCCTTCTCATACAAGAATGTATGCATCTCATACAATCATATTTATTTTGTTAATTTGATGGCTCCTTTCCAAACATAGTTATTTATTATTACAGTGATGAGTCGAGAGAAAATCATCCAGAAAAAACTGGCCTGACCAAAATATGCAGCAAGCCATCGATGCTGTTGAACAAAAAAGAATGGGATGGCTAATGGCATCAAAAACATACAATGTGGCATAGTGCTGTTTTGCTTCCTCCCACACTGTACCCATCGTGTACAGCCTCTGGACGTGAGTTTTTATTCTGCTTTTCGTTCATACTATAATCAAGAGCTCACCACATGGTTGAAGAATCATCCAGGCCGGACTGAAACACATTTCCAAGTTGCAGAGATTTTCATCCCAGCATATATGAAAGCAGCCACTGTTAAGAACGCAACGACTGGTTTATCTTCAACATTAATTTGCCCCTTTAATGCAAATGTCTTTCCAGACTGGATGTTTTGCCCTGCCGATGTTACTGCCGAAGTATCCAGCGAGAGGTCGTAATACCTGAAGAAGACTCTGAAAAGGATAGTAGCGATTCAGAGGATGATGTTGCATGTATATTTTGTAACGAATTATATTCCCGTTTCCGTGCAGGAGAAACATGGGTACGATGTCAGACTTGTTTGAAATGGACCGAGACCGAATGCGCTGGCGTATCTATAGCAACAAAAGTATTTATTTGCGATATATGCCAACTTCAGTAGACAGTTTTACACTATGTAATCTCACCAACAATTGTGTTGATGAGATGGCATATGAAGAGTTTTTTAAAAAAATGTGTATAAAAAAAGTATGAAGTTTTTCGGAGTAATAAAGTTATGTTTTAATATATAAGTGTCTTAAGTGTTCACTCCTTACCAATTCTGTAGCTTCAAGGTGCTACTAGTAATTAAGTATAGAAAAAAAGTATGCCCTCTCAGGCATATCTCCCCTACCTATTCGAATAATTGTTTTTATGCCCTAGTATGATTGTAATATGGAACTAACTATTCTGAATACTCCTGATTTGTTCTATGTTATGGGACAATATTCTCTGGAACACATTTCGATTTTTAACTTTTTAGCTTTTTGTATTTATATATTATTTGAACATATTTTATTGTTGAAAGAATTTTTATACTATTTTAATATTTTGTATATGCCATTTTTACCTTTTTGGACCTGTATTTATATGGGATTTTTTATTTTGAAATCAGTAAAGAAATGGTCTTTTCGAATTTTCTGGTCATTCAATCGAATATGAATGGTCCCGCATAAGCTAATCACGTCAGCACTACGATAAAAATCGGGAAAAGTGGTTTCTCACGAGAATTTTAAATCATGCGAAAACTCCCACATCATCATAAGAAACAACAGCTAATTATTATCTATTAGGCCGGATCCACGCGGTTATGCAGTCGAGAGCTAATGAGTGATGAGTGATGATGACGTGCTAATAATTATATGAGAGAACATGGTTGTACCACGGGTACGTTATTCTGGCCATGCAGATAACAAGAGAGCTGATGGAAATTAAAGAACATGATGGGTGTGAAGCTGTCATGTGGGATGAAGAAAAATAAGGCTTGTAATGATGACAATAATCATGAGTTATTAGATATTTCATCACACATGTTTATAGTAAACGAAGGATTGACCAATTTCAATCTACACCAAGCGTATCGTTTATAGAACAAACTCAGTATCAAATTAATAATGTACTTTTGTTTTCTGATTGATTCGTCCATTACTTGATGAAGATCCATAGTAATAAAGACAAAACATCAAAATTCGGGAAATCAGGAGTATATGAATTAAAGTGTGGAAAGTGTCCTAAGGTATATATTGGTCAAACTGGCAGAATATTTAGGAATCGAATCCAGGAACATCATACAAGCTATGTAAATAAGGAAACAAATTCAACATATTCAAATCGTCTTCTACAAGAATAGTTCGAAATTTTGTACATAGAAAATAAAGGTTTGAAACTGAATCATTTAGAAGCAATGGAAATTAATAAACTTAAAAATTCAAACATACTAATAAATGACCAACTAGATTTGGATAGATCACCATTATTGAACTTGTTTTCTTAAAAACCGAGAAAGAATTATTATTGATGTAGATGTGAGGTTATATGCTTCAGGTGATCATAATTGAACAGGTACCTTAGGTAGAGGTTTAGGTAATTTGTTGGAGGTAGCCTCAATTATGGTTACCTGTAGTATATAATATGATTCTGTTTCGTAACTTGTAACTGAGGTTTTGTTGAAATTTTTCTGTTTTTTTTTTTGTTCGTTAGCGTTAAAAACTTCTCTTTCGCTCAAAACACAAATATCTAATTTTTCCTGCACCATATCTATCATCAGTGTATTAGATATTCCAAATGATTCAACTACTTTATATATTTTTTTAAATTCTTTAAATGCTAATATAATTTTCTCCAGCATTGTCTTCAGGACTCTGAAATTCTTTTCACGTTGGTTCCATTGAAATAGGTTTGCGAAGCAAATCCATTCGCATTTCGCGTCGTCGTTTATATCCTAACGAGTTTATCCTAAAAAACCCGAATTTCCTCTAATGCGAAATAAACATTTTCTTGAATTTCTTTGTTGTTCGGCAAAAACATTATAACGAGATATAAATTCAACTAAATATTTTCTTTGCCTTTCCGGATGATTGTATCGCCCACAATTTATGGTGAGGTTGTGAGTTTCTGTGGTGAATCTTGAGTAAAAGAAAACAAAAATAACGTTAACTTCCTTTCTTTTCCCGCTATATTTAGGTTCAAAGTAATTATCTTTCTTCGCTAAGCTCCAGATCTTTTGAATAAACTGTTCATTTTTCTGATTTGTAAAATTGTTGTCATAATTTGAACTTGAATAAAATTATACAAGGCGCATATTATTAGACGAATAATATAACAGCTCAACATCAAGAAATTTTCTGGTCCAGTTGAAGTACTTGTCATCGAAACTGTCTACCACTCCAATTATCTCATTAATAGTTGTTATGTGATGCTGAATTTTCTTAGTTCTTCAATCATCCCTCCCATTTCCCATCAACATGAAATTTTCAGTGTCTTGTTGATTACGTCGAAAACATATTTATTCATAGTCCGTAGCTGGGAAATATAGAATGTATCATTGGCAAACAAGTGAATATCTTCCAGGGTCAATAATTATTTGAAGATTGTTGACAATTTTTCATGGACACTAAATGGGAAACATCTGTATACCGAAAACCCACTCAATCGACTAAGAGAGGAATCATCAAGACTCTAGTAGATCGTGCTTTCGGGATCTGTAATACAAAGGAAGGTCTCGAGAAGGAACTAAGCATCATCAACGATGACCTTCAACGAATAGTTACTCCAAAGTGGAACAGACTTTGGCTAGAAGACAGCAAGAGCCTCAAATAGAAGAGAAGCCGCCACAACCAGTACTTGTACTTCCCTACATCAGAGGATTGTCGGAAAGGATGAGAAGAATTGGGTCCCAGTATAACATCAGAACCTGTTTCAGATGTGGAAACACTATCTGTAGCAGCCTCACGAAAACCAGGCCACCCAACGTAGACTGCGATTCCAAGAATTGCATTTACCAGATACCCTGCTAATTCCGATAATCATACATCGGTTAAACTAAGAGGCAATTGAAAGTTCGCATTGCCGAGCACAAAAAACACACACAGCAAGAAGAAACAAGCAAATCAGGAATAGCAGAGCATGTTTGGACTCATCAACATAACATCAAGTGGTTTCAAGCTGAAATTATTCACAAGAAGGAACACTGGCTCAGAAGAAAATTCAAAGAAGCCGCATATATGTTGTCCAACAACGAATTTAGCCAAACTAGCGTAGAGATACGCAACATATGGAAATCTTTAATCAAGCCGAACACGACCAACTCCCACCAAACGGTCAGCTCCCGTTAAAACTGATGAAGCGAACAGAGGGAAGAGGGAAAAGGTGAAAGCACTCAAATGACCTATAAATAGTCAGATCTCGGAGGAATGGGTCCAGTCATCAGCCGAAGACGATTGTGGATATTAACAATCGAAACGTCGTGAAGTAACTTTGCTTGGAATTTTTTATTTTCATTTCATGTTAGTAGTTTTTAATTTTCATTTCTTGTTAATAGTTTGATTTTTTTATTGTTGCATGTATTTTATTTTGTTGTTATTTCAGTTTTTTTGCTCAATATAGTTGTTATTTTTTAGCAAATATTTTCAATTCTTTCAGATTATTTCAGGGATTTCAAATTAATTTATATCTTATTAGACAATGGAAGTCTGAACTTATGAAATTAATCACTATATAATCAATATACAGTAGGAACAACAGAGGTCCAAGTACACTTCCTTGTGGTTCACCTTGATCATTTCTATTTGATCTGTTTCCTCATGTCAGGATAATCAGCGATTTCAAATGCCTTTCATAGATCTAGCATTACTGCACAAGTTACCAAATTGTTTCTTGAATTGATCTCTACATCTTCAAGTACACACTGTATTGCTCACTGTGAAACCTTTTCCAATACTTTCTCTATAGGTGAAAGCATGTTAATTGGTAGATGGTCACTTGATTTTTTTGAGTTTTTCACTTATGGAATGGGGACATGTCTATAAACTTTAACATCATCGGGAACAATTTATTAATGATGAATTCATCAAATTCAAAACCGTCAAATTGATTCCTTTTGTGAGTTGTTGGATACTTTCCAAGTAATAGTTCATCAGTGAATTTGACATTCGACGTATATTATCAACAATATGTTCATTTATTCCAATTCCTGTAGACACAAGTTGATTTTTTGATTATAGTAAGCACGCTTTCATGGTTTTCCATATAGAGATTGCATTCCATCATTCTTTATATCTGGGATATATTTCACATTCGTTTTCTGTAAACAATTTTGTTGAAAATTTTACTAATTGTTTCTTTTCACAGTTGAAAGTTTTTGTAAAAAATCAAGAATCCAATATTGACAGCACACTTGTCTCGTCATTCCATTTGGATTCCAGGACATCGACTAAGGAGGCACATCTTCACCGGCAGCAGGAGGTTTCAAATCTTGATGAGGATCTAAAAGTGATTTCGAATTGGGGTGAAAGTAACCAGGTTCAATTCAATGCTACAAAAACCCAGGCATCGATTTTCTCTAAGAAGATACATCTCTCTGGACCGAATATAATAACAACAGGTCAAAAAATTCCGCTTTCTGCTTTGATGGACACCAATATGTCTTGGCACAATCATGTCGCTGAAAGTGCAAAGGCTGCTTCTCAAAAGCTTGGAACACTGTTCCGAACCAGAAAACTGTATACACCTTAGTAACTGTAGATGCTTCATAAAGCTCAGATCAGACCTTCTTTGGAGTATTGTTCTCATGTATGGAGCTCTGCCCCCAAATATACCCTGAATTTGCTGGATTCCTGCTAGAAAACAGCCATCCGCCTGATTGGAGACGATAACATCATCGAAGAAAAGTTGCAGATTTGCCTCTATTCTATAGATACTTTCCTGGAAAGTGTTCTGGTAACTTGACACATCTGATTCACCTAAAAGCGAAATAGGCGACGAACTGTGGCTGCTCATCGTTTTGAGGTTCAACTCAGTACTCCTCAAACTCCACTGTTTAAGAATTATTTCATCTGGAGAACTGCGTTCATGTGGAATAAACTTCCTGAGAACGTTTCTCCAAATGGATTTAATCTCCACCGATTCAAATCCAATGTGGATCGCTAATTTCGCACAGGCACCGCTTTGTGAGCGCCATAAGGATTTCCTGTTGTGCTTGGTTTTGTTCTTAAAGATAAACGAAACCGTGATACGCTATATGATTGCATTCTCGAGCGTTACGATATTCCACGTAAATCACACCAGCCGCTGACCACCATACAGTAACCATGGTCCTTTTTGGTGGCTTTTTTCCTCTGGGAAGTGCCTGGGATGTCCAACTGCTGAACGCAAAGAATCCACTTTTCATCACACGTGAAGATCTGATCCAAAAAAGTATCGTTTTGGTTGTGCAAACAGACCTCGACACTTGACAATTTCTGTCGACCGTTCAAATCATGTGACACCTACCTATTGAGTTTTTCTACTTCTCCAATGCCTTTTGAACCATCGAAATCCACCTGGGTGCTGACACCGTCAGTCTCCACCTCGTCCTGTGTTACTGTTGGTCGACCACTTCGGGGCTCATGTTCGAGGCTGAAATTAAGAAATGAACAGCAACAATATATATATAGAGTACAAAATTTTGAGTTTTGCAGTCTATTAGATAATCTTCGTTGAACTATACTTAACGAATTAACATTTTATTGAATAGCCATGAAAAGAATATATGTATGTTATTTTCCATGTGTACTTTATATTGAAAATAGAAAAGACCGATCAATACATTTTTAACCCATGATGATTTCAGTTTGAGAGTTGCTAGGAAAGCTATGTTTATTTTTTAAGTGAATTGTAGATGATTGTACCAGATGAGACTTGCATCAAGCTAATCTTTTAAAAATGTGGTTGAACTGGAGTGCTGTGAATTAGAAGAGAGGTAAGTGAAATTAGTTGAAGCAGTTATTTTTGCTTTTGAAATTAACGTACACCGTTTAGTCAACATTCAGAATAGGATTATTTTTCTTACACCAGTTGTCAACTGCACTCATCATTGTGATTATCGCAGTTCCCCAGTTTCACATTTAAGATCAATTCAGATTTGACATTTACGTCATTGATTTTGACATTGAATTGATATATTTCATACTCCTCTGGAAACAGACGTTTATTATCTCTCTGTTCCATTATAATTTGGATAGTCGATCCTCTTTTTTTAATGATCTACACCATATAATACCCATTATTCACTTGGTTACATCTCTGAACCGAAACAATTCCAAATAAATTAACCGACTGGAAACACATCTGACAAACTTCAACAGTTCATAGTTCAGAGAGCGGATAAAATGCAAGCCAATTGTTAAGTTACAAATTTATGCACGTACACTAATAAATAAACCATCGAAATGTCGGCAAATAATAACAATTTAACACCATGGGAGTGGTAGTTTCTACATTGTTGTACCAGACCTCGTTATATCATCTTTTGTTAAACTGTCTGCACCGCATTCATTGTACAGGATATCTATTCATGATATTTCCCGGTAGGTAGTAACGTATATAATTTCCATTCAGTAAAGACACATTCGGATTTCTCTCGATAAAATGAATATGGAGCAGGAAACTCGGAATTGCAAAGGAATATTCAATGTACAGACGAAGTTTCCAGAATCTTGGAGAGAATGGATTGAGTGAATGCGCGACATTGTTGGAAAGGTTTTTCGTGAAAAGTTTTTTGTGCAAAGTTTGAACATAGGAAATCCACATTTATGTTAACATGATGTAATATTCCATGAGGGAAATACACCAAATAATATTCCGTAGTAGTCCGGTAATTTTTCTGGAAGTATCACGGAATTTATACTCGTTTCAACTTCGCATTTTTATTACCTGTACATAAATTTATGAAGTTGTTCACATCTCACTTACCAAAGACCTAATTTGTGTTCAATTTTTCTTCTTCCTATCTGTTTTTGTCGACTTTCTTAGAAGGCAATTTTTTGTGAATAAATTCTATTGAAACATCATTTGAAGTTTCTTCAACATTTTTTACTTTCAGCTTTGTTTCCTTCATGAACTTCTTCGGGCTCTGATGATGTTGTTTACTAGAGTTTTCCCCGTCTTTACGAAATTCATTACATGAAAATGAAGTCATTTTACATACAGTACAAAAACTCAAGAAATTTGTTTCTGATATCTCTTCGTAATATCCTTCTTGAATTGACATAGGTACTGATATGAATATTTGATGAGAAAATGTGTCGCTTCAGATCAACCTCAAAACAACAGACCTGGTACTACCCTTGACAGGAAGCTAACATGGAACTCTCACCTACAGATAGAGCAAAAAGAGCATATGTGGCTCATCAGCAATGTCGGAGGACAGTGAGACGCACATTGGAACTTTCACCCCGTGTGGTCACCTGGATCTACACTGCAATAATAAGACCTATGTTAACGTACGGAGACTTTGCATGGGGACCGACAGTTCTACAAGCAACGGCCATCCACAAATTACATCAAATGCAGCGATTTGCTTGTTTAAACATCACAGGAGCCATGAGAACAACATCAACCGCGGCAATGGAATTAATTACCGGTCTGACCCCTCTGGACCTGCACGTTAAGGAGGTTGCGTTAATGGTCATTTTAAGATTGCCCACGAAGTAGGAATGTGTTAATTGAGGCTAAGCCTATAGCGAGAAGCGCTTACTGCACAACCTCTGCTGCAGGTAGCCAGTGATGCCATAGAACCCAGGTTTCTGTATAATGAACCCTACAAAATACAAATGAAACAGAACACAAAGTAAGGTGCTACAAATGCAATACGCATATATTCAGACGGTTCAAAAATCAAAGAAGGCTCAGTATGTGGAGTTCACTCCAGATCACTAAGCCTAAAGATTAAGTGGGGAATGGGAAAACATACCAGACAGGAGGCCGAAACAACAGACTTGGTACACCTCAACTAACATAGAACTCTCTCCTACAGAGTAGGTGAGAAATATGATGTTGCTTTCTTATTAGAAGTGTATTGGTTCAATATTTGAAGAGAGGAAATGATTGGTATAATCAAACACGACTGAAATTCTAGAACTAGCCTCAGGTCTAGTACTAGAGTGCCACCAAGATTTAGCCAAAGCCTCGGTAGATAAAAAATTATCGTGAGGTGGGCTGAAAGGCACGACAGTAGTAAAAGTAATCGCATTCCCGATTCTTTAGCCAAAGCAGCTGTACTGAGAATTTTAGAACCTAGTGACACCTACGGCCTGATAACTCTGACAATTGTGGAACTAGCCAAACGTCACACCCATGATCAATCCCTAAAGAGATAGGATGGAATCGAAGGATGCAGTCTTGCCAGGATCACCTTGGGCGACCCTGGGAAGCTGGCACCGAAGAAATATCTGGCGATGACCAGGAAAAACCTACGCTGACTGGCCACTGTCAACTAACGAAACACCCCTATATTACTGGGATAGTGGACACACCTCTATGCAGGATGTGTATACATGAAGATGAATTCGTCTGGCATGTCTTATGCGAGTGTCCGGAGTTATCGTCAATAAGAGGTTGTGTGTTTGGCGAGTCTTTGTCTACATCTGCCGATATGAAGGAGATGTCTCCTAGTAACCTGTCTGCCTTCTTGGAAAGGACAGGATGGGCGATGACCTAGAAGGACAACTCCTGGGGAGGATGTACAGTGGGTCACATGTGGCATAAGTGCTGTGGGCCTACACTCCCCCTCCCTACTCTACAGATACAGATACACTCAACAGAAGCAAGTTTGATGAAACAACTGCAAAGTGAGAAACAAGAAATTCAAGATGGAGGGCTTCTGGAAAAACAAATTCAGCAGATGAATGTTATAGAAGAAAGCAAATCTTTGTAGAAACTTCTACAGTAATTATCATCACAATATTGAGTATAGAATGGAGAAAAAATTCAAAGTATTGAAGTCATTGAGACAGGAAAAAAAGTGATAAATTGTGTACTCATTCACACGTCAAAACTGATACCAATTATATTTGTTGAGTCTTCAAAATCTTTCGGTTCGTTGACTTCACCTTTGTCCTCTCCATCTGGCAAAAACTCCTGCACTACGCCACGATAATCAAAATGGGCAAAATTTTGACATTTGATCAAACTTGGTGTTTTTTTTTGGTCTTGGCTTTTCTGGACTCTTCCATTGGGACGATTGGACTTTGGTTTCTCTCAAGCAAATCTGGATCCCCATTGACGTCATTCAACAATTCCTGAGCGATGCTTATACAAGCGTTTTTGGTCAAAATTAAGCAATTTCGGAATGAACTTTGCTGCTAGAGGCTTTATGTCTATATCCTCAGAAACTCATTTGATAGTGATTTGCCGATTCTCCATAACATTTTTCTTCACTATCACAACATTGTCATCGGTGGTTAATCTACCGGGCGTCCAGGGCGAGTGTCGTCATTCACGTCTTCTCGACTTTCTTTGAAAAACTTGTACCACTTGTAAACATTCTTCTGATTCAGAGTACGATCACTGTATATCACTGTCACCATTTCAAGTATTTTTGTGCACTCAATTCTATTTTTACACAACATTTGATGCAAATTCTTTGATCCATTTTTTCGATAAAAGAAAATCACCGAATACGCGAAACACCTCTAATTTTTATGCCTCTCACTAACAACTAGAAAAATTCAGGGTTGAGAATTTGGAGGTGAAAATCGAAGCTATGGAACTTTCGAAATTGAAGTTGGAATTTCGGAAATGAAGTCGAATTTCCGAAATTGATTTCTGAATTCTGATAGTGAAGTCGAATTTCGAGTTCGAAGTCACAATTTCACGAATCTCGAGTTCAAATTCAAAATACTGATATTTCAAATTTGAAATGGAATTTGAATTTGGGATTCCAAGAATTCAAGAGTTCAAAGTCGTAGCTTTGGGAACTTCTATGGAATTTCGAATTTGTAATGGCGAAAACATATATTATTACGTTTCTTATTTTATTTTTCAAAATTTCAATATTTTTGTTCAGGTGTTTTCAGTAGATTCTACGCCAAAAGAGCCAATTCTACCTATCAGTTATATTCTACTCTGTGAATGATACTGATGGGTATCGTAAATAGGTGCAAAATATCGTTCATAAAGAAGGCGATTTATTTCCAACAGGAGTACCCAGTTACAGGAAATACTATTATTACAAAGTATATATGAAATAAATATTAAAAATGATGTATATATATATATATATATATATATATATATATAAGTATAAGTATATATAAAATATTCGTATACGTAGAATTTCAAAAGAGGAATGAAATACTGAGTATATAACACAAAAAGTTACAAATCATTCAATGTAGCAGTACTGACACGAATGTTATTTATATTATTATTGAAAGTGATTGTGGATACAAGATACCAAGGCGTTCGTTCAGAGAGTGGAAATGAATATCGCAGTGTCCACAGATTTTATTGAAGCTACTGTATATAAAATTCAATGGTGATCGTAGCATAAAATTTCTGCGTGATGCTTCGCTTAGATTGTATCGACCTTCACCTCTTGGTACTAAGAAATTGATCTCGGGTAAAAGAACCGTACTATCAATATTGTTGTTTAGTAATTCATGCAGGAATTTTATACCATGGATAACTCTCCTATTTTCCAAAGATGTCATATCAAATCGTGTCAACGAAATGTTATGATCGATGCCTCTCGTGGGTTATTGACCAACAACTTTTAGACATACGTATTTTAGGAACTTCCTTTGCACGCTCTCAATTGATGTTTTTGGTGGTCGTAAACTGGATCCATAACACAGAGCCATACTAACTTAGATCTGGCATACGTAAAATATAGCAATTTTAAGGTGGCAATATCACTGTCGTATATTATACCAAGATCTTTTATCTCATGTACGCGGTTGATTATAGTTTTGTTGATTGAATATTCGTACATTAAAGTTCACTTTTTTGTTGTAAATGATATTATTTTACATTTGAATTACACCAAAGTTTGATTACATCCAATTCATGTAGTGCACTTTGGCAGTCAGTAAATGTAGTCGATTTTATAATATAGTCTCAGGTCGTCTGCAAATGGTAGAACCTTGTGGTACCGCAGATATAACTACATACTGGACCGATTTGAAAGATTCATATTCGACGAATTGTTTTCTGTTAACTAGATATGATTCAAATAGAGTAAGCAGTTGGTTAGAGAATCCCAATTTTGTCAATTTGCTGAGAAGAACGTAATGGTATATTCGATCGAAGCCTTTTTGAAAGTCTGAATAAATGACATCGACTTGTTTTTGCTTATCCAGGTACGTACAGAGATATTGATTTGAACATGCAAGATTTGTCATACATGATCTTTGTTGTACGAAACCATGCTGAGTAGGAGAAATAACTTTTTGAATATGGGAGTACATAACATTTTGCACACATATCTCAAAGAGTTTAGAAAAGTTACATACAATTGAAATTGCCCTGTAGTTTGTGATATCGTTAGAGTCACCTTTTTTTTAATATCGGACAAATTCGAGCCGGTTTCCACTGGGAAGGTTTCCGGGAAGGCACAAGTTGATAAAATTAAGTTGACTATGCCTATTAGAGGTATAAAGAGAACGTCGATACATTTTTTTATCACAAGACTAGGAACATTGTCAACGCCTGCGGTGAGTTCATTTCTTAATGTTTATGAAGCAGTAATAATATCGATTTTAGAGAAGGCAGGAATGTTTATTGTATATGAATCAGAATCATGAGAATGTTCACGAAGCATATTCTCGTCCGAATACGAGTACTTGGCGAATCCATTGACAATATCCCCAGGCTTATCAAAAACCTCATCATCAAGTTTCATTATACCCGGTATACGCGAATGACCTTTTTAACTGTGTATGAAAGACCAGAAAGTCTAGCTGTCAGATAAAATATTATTTTCAGTTTGTAAATTGACTATATGCTGCTTTTATTTTAGTTTTGACAGTTTTTCTCACATTCGAGAATTGATTTTGATAAAATGCTGTTTTATATTTCTTATAGTTTTTCTATGCTAATTCATTTTTTTTTATATGGCTGATAACATCGGCGTCGAACCATGGGGGAAATTTACGTGTTTTTAATGTTCTCAATGGAACTGTTTGAAAGAAGATGCTGTGTAATTTTTGATATAATAAGCCACATGCCGAGTCGATGTCAGTACATTCAGAAACGTCACACCATTCAGTTGTTCTCATCAGTTCATACATAGGTAGCTGGAAAGTTTGCTTTGCGAAAATTAAATTGCTTAATAGCATCTGTTGTATTAATAGCAAAGTCATGATTTTTGTTCGAATAGGAATCGCAATCATGAGTTTTTTGTTTCAAATCGCCCCGCCTTTCAATTATTTTATTGTTTACAAATCGAGGCATGGGTGTCAAACCGACAATTCATGTTCTATCAAGCATTTCTCACAGAATCGTGCCTTGTTTTTTATTGAAATCTTTATTTACATTCACAGTACATTAGCCTGACCCCTACGAAAACTGCTTTTTATAATCAAGATCAACAAAAGTTATTTACACTTCGAAAGGTCTTTCTTGAACAAATATCCTAAACAAATAAAAACAACACACCCTTCTCCCAATGAAGCGCTGTGCCTGCCGAAATTGAATATATCACTTACACATTAGGGTCGAATGCTAGCTGTGTTCGATTTCTACAAAGGCCCTTTTAAACTCCACTAATGAAATTTGAGACTACAAGAAATAAAAAATGAATGGGTAGTATTCAACTGTTTTTGCTTTGAAGTTATTTCAGAGGTGTTTTTGTAGTAATAGACCTCGCGTGGGTTTTCAAAAAAAATTGCCTGCCATTGAACTCTTTAATTTTTAACGAGAAATAAGTGATGTATTGGAATTGATTAATTGATGAATATAGTCAGACTAGAAGATCTGTTCTGACGTAGTCCACATGTCATCCTGGGTGTACAACCTTTCGAATCTGACATTATCACTACGTTTCGGCAAGATCCAACTTGCCAGATTCATGTGCTCTACTTGGTTGCAGAACTTCAAACTGAAGTCATTCTTGTCGATGCTTGTCTATTTATAAGTTGCCGTAGGCTATGGTTGTGGCATGGAAAGTCTTGTTTGGCAGGAATCATAATCATTCTGCATAAATACAAACGTTAGCGAACACCCTTATATCCAGATCTAAACGCCTAATACACGAAGACTCAAAAAATGAAAGACATACGAAAAGCTCAACAGAATGGATATATAAAGCATACAATTTACAAAACCACACACTGAGAGAGAAGGAGAATAAGGAGGAATCAAACACAAAGGAAACCAAAGCCATCCTGCCCTATGTCAGAGAAAGTATAGATGAAATAGGACGAATTCTAAAACGATACAAGATAAACCAACATATAAACAATGACCAATAAAAATTCCTTGAACAAAAGCAAACTGAACCTAGAAAATCATGGCATTTATGAAATCGCATGAGGATATTGCAGCGGGGAATTCGTCGGCAAAACAAATATGCGAATATCAGTCAAATTAGAGAAACAAAAATTCGCACTTCGCAACAAACAAACAACATATGCCCTACACAAATAACACCTTGATACATGTCATAACATCGACTTCGAAAGCTCCACACAGATTGCCAATATACAGCACCAGAAAACCAGATTGATGAGGGAGGCAAACGAAATTGAGGAGATCGTCAGTCTAAACAAAATAGATAACGCACACTATCTCTCATCTGTAAAGAAAACTATCATATCAAAAACCAAGGCCAGTATACCGCCAACAGCAAACACTCCTCTCAGAACAATAATCAATGTGCCTGCAGTTGAGCGTAACACATCTCACCACACGACTACCTCACCAATCAACAGAAACACAAGCTTTCCGCCGAACATGCACACTGTGGACCAATCAGGACTTTATACTTCACAACTACAACCTAGTATAAATAGACAAGAATCGAATTCAGTTAGGAAAGTCAAGATAAAACAATACAATAAAGCACCTAGAGACTGACTTTCGACCAAAGAAAGTCAGATGTCAATTTTGCCCATCAGTAAATTGAGGACAGCTCCGGGGGAGCGAAACTGGATGGACGTGATGGGATGTTCTGCACACATCAACCGTGTGGAGAAGATTTCAACTCAGGGTACTCAACCCGGGAGGGGGCATGGGCAGTTTGAAGTTCAGCTAACAAACAGAGCACGTGGGTATATCAATTAGGATCTTGCCGAAACATCGTGATAATGTCAAAGCATAAGACTAACTAATGTGTATGTAACAGATCTGATTATCGACAATATCGGGAAAGAATACAGTTGCAGCTTCAAATATGATTGCCATTCCGATCTTATTCTACTCAATCAGAGTAGTGAAGTAGACTCAGGAGGTGCTATATCAATCCAGAAAAAGTATGCTTCTCCATTAGAGTTACCCAACATTTGCTGAAGTGAGCAAAAAAGTTGTGGAAACCACTTTCACGTTCAACTTTTGAAAAATTATATCTGCCCCGTTAGTGGGTTTCACGGAAGGACAATGGGCTTTGAATCCAAATGTTTTCCAATCGTCGTATTTTTAGGAAGATTCTCGCTGAATTCACATTTTCTAACAAAGACATATATGACAATTCAAAGTTACATGTTGCTCTCAGCTATGCCTCTGATGATATTCTTCTCAATATCTTATTTTTTTTACTCAAAGGAAACGTAACAAGTACATGGATAAGAAAATTTTGTCCTGCAGTTTTGTATTGTGGACCATGAGCTATCAAGAATATATCTGAAGGAACTGGTATTATTCCTGCAGACATCAATTCCTAGACCCTGGTCACTTCCAGTAACAAAGACATTCAAAAATGGTAACTCCCCGTTCTCAATTTTCAATATAGTAATCGAAGACTGTCCCGTTTCCTAGCTAATCTATTCACGAGTAGATTTGAATTGGAAGCAAAGGAGGATTTTGATTGCTTTTCACGGACTTGTATCAGATATAATAGTACTGATAATAAACGGAAAAGTTGATAAATAAGACTCCCTTTGTTTTTATAGCATTTGTATTCGTAACTGACGTTGCTGCAGTTTTGTCATATAAGGACATTCTGAAACGAATACAATAAACCGAAATAACTGATAATGTTAACCTTTGTACATCACTTTGTAATAACAAAGGTCCTTAACTAAATTCAGTACCTGAATTTTGTTTACCTGTGATAATGTGGGTACGCTAATCTGAAAACTGGCGAGTATCAAGATCGATTTCGTCATTCTGTAGGTTACATCCGCAATGCGTATGCTTATGAATTTCCAAGGATGCCAAATAATTGAGTTTGCAACCCTTCCTTGCATAGTGCAAAATTTCCGTATCGTTTAGATTCAGGAGCTTGTGGTTGCATTCCAAGGAATGGTTTCAAAACGTCGAATCATTTTTACCTAGTCTGAAAGACATTTCATGTTCAGCATACCGTTTTTGGAAATTTCGACCACATTGTCCCACATAAACATTATTTCACTCCGAAGACTTAAGCTTAGGAAATCCAGATTTTTCCATCTTGTTCACTTCATATTTGGCGTCAAAAATGAAATTAGATAACCTGGCTAGTAGCGTGAATGTCACGTCTACATTGTTTTTTCTGAAAACTCCCGCAATTGTCTCTGTACTTTTACTAAAATATGTAACAACTTTCTTGATTTCTGATTGTTTGATCTGGATGTATAATATTAGTCTACATGGATTTAAGACTTTGTTTTCTGACTAACTTTTTGATTGTGTCTGTGTTGAAACTATTATTATGTCGAATCTGTATAATTATTTCAATTTCCCTATCTAGATTGTAAGCAGATAAACGTAATGAGAATGCTCTGTGCAACATTGAATTGTAGGCTGCTAATTTATGACTGTCGGGATGGAAAGAATCACTTGGGATTGTAATGTCTGTATAGCTCGGTGTTCTGAATACATTGTACTTAAATTTATTCTGATTATGTGTGATGGTTAGGTCTGAGAAATGAATCTGTTTCTCTATCTCTGTTTCTAGTGTGAACTGCATGTTTCTATTAGGATTGTTCACAAATGTCATAAATTGATTCAGCCGTCGCGTCGTGTAGTACCTCTGAAACAGGCGAGAACATCGTCTACAAATGTGTATCAAAAATTAATGTGTCGGAATTTACTATAGTGGTTTCCAAGCTGTTGAAATTTCAAAAGAAGTGACATGGTCTCATTTTAAATATATAATATCAAGCCAAAGTAGCCAGTTATGAAAACATAGTCTAGAAAAGTCATGATGATTACTGTTCATGTAGAAAAAACAATAGGAAACATTTCACAACAAAACACTCGACTCAGATTAATTTTTGTCCGTTTGGTAGAATTTGAGTTTCGAGTTTGTTTAAGAAACCAAAACAAGTTTTTCGTTTCTGTTTTTGAAAACGAAACTAGTCGCAAGTGAGTCCATTTCGTGGAAATCCGTCTCAACGGTTCGGATCGCTTTTTCAAGAAGTTGAACATCAAAGTACCCTTCAAAACTTCTTAATCACTTCAACAAATGTTTGGTTACCCTGAATATGAAATGTTGGGAAAATAAAAGTTGTTGATATGTTATGAATTGTGTGGACTGAGAGGAATAAATCTGTGAGACTAAGTGATCTACTGAAATATATAAATAGAGACCAGTTTTAGAGTTAGGAATTAATCTACTTTTTTTACCGAACACTCCAAATTGGTTGATGAAACGTGGTCGAGAAGAGTATTGCAGTTTTGGTGTTACGGAACAGTGCCCGTTTTGAATTGAATTCCTAAAAATCAGTATTAAAATCCAAATGAAACCAATTAGCCTTCTGATGCTTGAAAAGTTCCCACACCGAGAAGATCCCCAACACTTCAACTACAATATTTCCCTGGTTGTATTTTCACACACAAACAGACATAAATGAGTCAAGGTTTCCCAAAGATATGACAGACACGATGAAATTTCATACGTGTCAATTATTTACAGATCTTCATAACCATTCCACCGATTGAGCCCCAAGCAATGCACAGGCTATTATTAAGTATTTTCGGGTATAGGTAGTCGTGAAAGTGATACTTATAATTTTGCATATAGATATACCTGCAGATATGACAGGAAAATTGCACTATTATGCAATTATCTTTGCTATCTGCTTCAGGCTGTTTCACGAATTCCTGCAATGTTTTTATGGTTGCGAGAATCATGTTCATTATTCGGTGAGTAGGTATGTTACTTTTTTTGAGTCATTATTCAGTTGGAAAATTGGTTGACTGTGTCATGAGTTTTGCTCATCATATGGCCTAACAATATTCTCATGATGCCTTGCAAGTATTTTTTTTTAATTTTTGTAGGGAAAGTCTTAAATGTCATTATTTTTCTATTTTCTCGTACCGTGCTAGGAATCACACATTGAAAGGTAAGACCTCGTTAGTCCTTAGCTCGCACAAGTTTCTCAACTTCTGAGAGTTGTCGTTCGCATGGGGATGACAGCTGATTAACGGAAAAACAGATATCAAACAGATCTAACCAGAAGATGATTTTATGAATCTTTCGCTAACCAATCTGTCGTCATCAGAAAATATTCAACTTTCAACCTTATGATACGTGGATAATTTTTAAATATTTCAACAAATGAAATGATTCGTGTGAATTTATATTACAAATTCAATCAATTAACTATACATATAGGGAGTTCCAACGAAAATTTGACCCACCCTGTAAGTCATAAACGGACGTGTAATCAGAAATTTCAAAGAACATGTCAATTTTCATTTCTAGGGGGACTAATTCTGATATGAAAATCGTATCCGAAACTTCATCCCCCTGCGGTCAGCAACTACCCCACTATTTTTTTCAATGGCATGGGAGGTCAAGTGTTACATCATTTGATAGGTATTTTGTTCCTCTTTCGCTATTGGCCCATTTATTATTGAGAAATTGAATGTTGAAATGTTTCATATAAGAAAAAACCAAAAATCGTTTATTTCAATGAGGAAATCAACAACAAATAAGATCAGTGGAAACAAAGTTTTATTTATTTTATTTATTTCATTTATTTTATTCATTCTATTTATTTCATTTATTTTATTTATTTGATTCATTTTATTTATTTCATTTTATTCATTTATTTTATTTATTTCATTTATTTATTTTTATCCATTTTATTTATTTATTCGTTTACAAACTCTATAGACCATGGCCCAGTTACAGAGTAGGGAAGGTAAATATCACAAATAGATTTTTACATACAACAAAATGACAAAAACGTTATATAAAAAAATATTCAACCAGAGTTATACAATTTCATAAAACCTATTTCTGAAACTAGTAAGATTTTGGAAGAAGATATTATTATAGGTATTGTATATAGCATTTAATGGAGCATTTTGATAATAATTTGTTCTTGCCAATTCAATATAAAATGTGCGAAACGATCTAGTTTCATAAGGAGGTACATTGAAATTAATTTTTGATAGAAGATAAGGATCATCCACTTCACCATCTATCATCTTTTACAAGTATATTAGTATGCTTTTCTCGAAGGTTTGTATGTTGTACTTTTCAAATAGCACTACTTTGGAAATATCAAGGTCATAGTTACCTGTTTCTTCGAAGTGAATATAGTTCAGGAACTTGTTTTGAACTCTTTCAATGCTATACTTGTGACAATTATATTGAGGACACCAGATAATGGAAGCATATTCCAAAGTGCTTCTGATAAGAGTGATATACAAATGTTTGATGCAGGTAATATTGTTGAATTGTCTAGAGTTGCGAACTACAAACCCATACATCTTCGAGGCCTTGTTTGTTATATTCAGTATATGAGATCTAAATGATAATTCAAAATCAAAAGTAACACAAAGGTCTGTTATTTCTTGAGTTCTGTTGAGTTTTATACCGTCCATCTCGTAGCTGTACGTTATACTGACTTTTTTCCGGGAGAAGAAGGAGTATTACACTTTTGAACGTTGAATAACAATTTGTTTTTTTTTGGACCATTCAATGATGTTATTTATATCGTTTTGTAGATGTACATAATCATCAACTCTTGAAATTCTTCTGAAAATTTTCAAGTCATCTGCAAACAACAAGTAGCAAAATGTTAATGGATAAATTGTTCGAAATGACCTTCACCTAATTTCATACAATAATACAGTCTACTCTCGAATGCGTTCCTTACATTATTCAAGAAGTCCAGATTCAGCGATCGGCATTGCCAAACAATTCTCTGTCGCGGGTCTTCTAGATTTGTAGGCTTAGTAGAGTACACTTCCGATTTAAGATGTCCCCACAGAATGAAGTCTACCGGTGTGAGATCAGGTGGCCTAGCTGAACCACTGAACCCCTTCTGCCGATTCAACGCATTGGAAAACGTTCGTCCAAAAACCATCCCGCTGAAATGTTATTTCATTTTCTACTAAATTGTCACCATTTTCTAAAATTTGTGTAATCATAGGATCTACACAATCTTGTAATAGATTTAAGTATGTGTCTACATTGAGATAACCTTCAATGAAGAATGGCCTAACATTATGATTACCAAGAATGCTGGCCTAGACATTCAATTTTTGTGGAGTTTGTGAATGTGTTTCCACCAAGTGAGGATTCACATCGCTCCAGTAACGACAGTTATGTCTATTTACTTCACCATTCAACATAAAAGAACTTTCGTCTGAAAAACATGTATTGTATAATAGGTTTGGATTATTGGTCAATTTCTCGCTGAACACCTCACAAAACTGAAGTCGGCGATCAAGATCATCTTCCTTTAATTCCTGAACTAGCCTTATTTTGTAAGGATGGAATTTGTAGGCTTTCAAATTCCGAAAAACACTAGTAGTTGATACACCAGACGCTCTAACTATTTGTCTGACAGATTGTCGATTATCCATTTATACATGTCCTATAACTGCAACTTCAACTCCGTCATTTCTGACAGGATGTGATAGATACTTCATGTTTTCTATTGTGAACAGAACCTGAAGTTTGAAACTAATCCATTAACTGTTTAACGTATTGATGGCTCACGTTGTGGTATGGATTATTCGTATTATAAATTCTTGCAGCAGCTTTATCTAATTCATTATTTCGATAACAGGTTGCAAACATTTTCTTTTTTCCCTTCAGTAGATGAACCATTGTCGTTGCTTATCATCGGACAGCAAGCCATGATAGTTAAACCTCCAAAGAAGCTAGCCACTCGCGCCAACGAAATGTCAGGAAGAAATTTCAAAAATCCACGGCTTTTAAACTCGAAAAGCAACGACACTGAAAACCTCAGCCCTGAAAATCTAAACCATGTTGGAACACAGTGAACAATGATGACAGAATAATAATTAGCGAAGAAGTGACAGTGGTCAACTATCTACTTTTTGTTCTGCGACAACAAAGATTCAACAAAAACTACCAGTGGTGCAGAAAAAACTAACAGTGTCGTCCAATTCAAAACGTTCACTACTAATTAAATAAATTCTATAAATCAAGAAGACCTGCGACAGAGAATTCTTCGGCAATGTAGATTTCTGATTCCAGACATCTTCAATAATGTAAGGAACGCTTTCGAAAGTAGACTGTATTGGAAATAGATGGAGGTCATTTTGAACAATTTATCCGTTGTTTGTGTTGCCATTAATATTACATTTGTTGATTTCCTCAATGAAATGAGCGATAGGTGTTCAATGTTTGTTTGGCAAAGCCTAAAGCAATGCCAATGACAGGTTCTGGTCCGATGAAGCTGCTTGCAACACACTTATGTGCAAGGGAGTCAGAAGCCTCATTGGCTTACAGGCCAGTATGGCCAGGAATCCAGACTAGAGACAATCTGTTAAGTTTTCCTTTCGAGAAGAGTCGTTTTTTGGCAATTTGCTACTAATTTAGACATTGGTCGGTAGGAGCCAAGAGCTTTCAACACCGTTTGATTGTCCGAGAATATTTTTATTGCCTTGTGTAAGGAGGTTAGATTCTCCCCGCACACAATTCAATAGGGTAAATTTTCACTTGAAATACAGTTGCATAGGTTCCTAGGCAGGGGATATAAAAATCTAATCCCTGAGAGAGCTCAGGGACATACCAGAAAGTGCATATCAGAACTGCTACGAGGAAGGACTGGCAGAAGTAAATAAAATCTGAGGGGGACAAAAAAATGTATGTATAAATAAATAGTTTTCGAGAAAAATGAAACTTCACCAAATTTTTTGAACAGAGTAGAACAGTGGTAGTGAATAATGAAAAGTGAAACTGAAACCTCTGACCTAAAACCAATTCAAAACAAGTAATTTATCAATCACCATAACTGCAAAACTCTTCTCGAACGGGTTTCACCAACCAAGTTGGCGTCTTCAGGATATGATGAAATTGAATACACCAAGTTGAACGTATTGTCGTATTGTCATCTGATTTCAAATTCACTCAATTTCTGATACTGCTCAGCCTCCTAAAATTCATCGAATTGATTCCGTTCGAGATAAGTGACCTTTACTAATCAAGTTATTGTTTCTGGAACATTAAATTGAAAAAGAAGCATTCCTATTCAGGAGAGATGACGAATAAGTCGTAAATCTATCGAAAACAATTTACATAAACATATTGAACAAACCGCTTTCAAATTCAATTTAAAATTATCTCTATTGGATCTGTGAGCTTCCATTGCACCCAACCGTTCACTTAAATACAATTTATTTTTTACGTACCTATGGATCTCGTACTGAAAGGTTCGTTTTCTTTTGTTATATTCGTGAGAAGTCGACATATAAAGGATCATATTTACGGAATATTTGAGTAAAAATAGATCAAGAGATGTTCTTTTATGATAATTCTTGTTGAAAGTTGGCTCATTGGTATATTCGATTTAGTGCTTTCAAAATTGGAAAATGGGTTTATATTGAAAAGAAATATACTCGTTAAGTTTGAATCGTTTCTCTGAATGAAAAGTGTATTGATTTGAAAAACAAATCTAGAAAATGCGAAAATAGTAATTTAATGTCTGATATATAGCTTTAATATCAGAGTAAAAAAACAAAGATTTTGATGACATCAAGATTCTGGAAAATTTTCCTATTCTAAAACATTGAAGGAGTTCATTTTTATGATCAACATTGAAAATACATTAGCTTTGACATATTAGGTGGACTGAAAAGTTTGTAGGCTAACACATAGATGGAGCTACTAGTATTGAATCCACATCATTTTCAGTCAACCCTAACCTTAAAAAATACGTGTACAAACATCACAGCTGTTAAACTATTAGTTTATGGGATAAAACATTGAGTGATGCGACTTTTGTCAGTTTGGAGAAAATGAATTATATTTTTTTTGTGATGATAAATCAATGTTTTTTGACAAAAAAATACTGTTGAAGCCAAGGCTCGGCTTGATAAACATTATTTGGACTTTGCATCAAGAAAGACAACCGTTGAGAAGTCGTTGGCTGAGTTTGAACGAGGTTGAACGAGATAGAGGACGATGCACACAGTGGACGCCACAAAGATGATGTTACCGACGAAAACATCAACAAAGTCCACAAAATGAATTTGGACAAGGCCGGAGCCAGAAAAAAATTTCGGGGGGAGGGGGGGGTTTGGTTTGGTGGAACAGTAGAAAAACATGAAATATAAAAATAACGAAAGAAAGGAAATTGTGTTACATGATCATATATTTATTAGAAAACCATTACAGAAATATTAACATCTCTTTACGAAATCAAATTTAGTTTTTTAGCTTTCTTTGCAGCAAACAAATCAATTACCTCCTCGGTGTCAATGTCAATTCTACGATGGATAGACATTAACGTCGAACCGTTTAGCTGTTCGTGGCTTGTGGAGTTTCTTAAATAAGTTTTGAGGCGTTTCAGAAAAGAGAAAGTCCTTTCAGGGGTACATGTGGAAACAGGTAGTGTCGCCGAGATCTTTGAAAGTTTGCACGCACATTGCCGTAAGGTTTTTCCATTGTGTTTCAGGGAAGTTTTTTTCAATATTCTCTTTCAAGCACTCGGTTCATTTTGCCAAGTTCTTGATGAATTTTCTAACGGATTTCATAATTCCAATAGTATTTGTATCTGTAAAGTAGGGAGAGTGAGTGTAGGCCCACAGTTTTTAGGCCACATGTGACCCATTGTACATCCTCCCAAGGAGTTGTCCTCCTGAGTCATCGTCAATCCTGTCCTTTCCAGGAAGGTGGACAGGTCACTAGTAAACATCTCCTTTATATCGGCAGGTGTAGGCCAAGACTCGACGAACACACACTCTCTTATTGACTTTAACTCCGGACACTCGCATAGGACATGCCTGACAGTTTCATCTTCCTGTTCACACATCCTGCATAGAGGTGTATCCACTAGCCCCATATTATGGAGGTGTTTTTCTAGTTGACAGTGGCCAGTCAGAAATCCTATTGTTGAGCGTTGATTTTTCCTGGTCATCGCTAGATAATTCTTCGGCGCCAGCTTCCCAGGGATGCCCAGGGTGATTCTGGCAAAAGTGCATTATTTGATTCCATCCCATATCTTCAGGGATTGAGCATGGGTGTAACGTTTGGTTAGTACCGCAATTCTGGAAGTCATCAAGCTGTAGGTGCCACTGGGTCCTAAAATTCTTAGTCCAGCCGCTTCTTCGGCTGAAGAGTCGGCAATGCGATTACCTTTACTTCTGTCGTGCCCTTTAATCGACCTCAAGATGATGTTACTATCTACCAAGGCTTTGGCTAAATCTTGGTGGCGATCTAGTAATAGCCCTGAAATAACACGTTGTCTGTTGTCTGCTAACAGTGCAAATTGTTATTTTGCCAGAAATTCCTTTCCTGGTTATTTTTTTTGTGGCGATTGAGAAACCAGCCAGTTCTGTTTGAACCACGCTGGTATTTTTTCCCATTCTCCACTCAATCCTTGGGCTTAGTGATCTGCAGTACACTCCACATCCTGAGCTTAATTTGGTTTTTGAGCCGTCTGTATATATGCGTATTGCATTTGTAGCATCTGACTTTGTGTTGTGTTTCATTTGTATTTTGTAGGGTTTATTAAACTCAAACCTGGGTACAATTGCATCACTGGTTGCCTGCAGCAGAGGTTGCGCAGTGTGCACTTCTCGCCATAGGCTCAGCCTCAATTGACCCATTCCTATTTCACGTTCACACCAGCCGTGTGCAATCGTAATATGCCCATTAACACAACCTCCTTAACGTACATGTCCAGAGGGGACAGACCAGTAATTAATTCCATTGCCGCGGTTGGTGTTATTCTCATGTTTTGTTTAAACAAACCAATCGTTGTATTTTATATAATTTTTGGATGATCGTTGCTTGTAGAACTTTCGGGAGGTTCAATCCCCCTTGATCCCCCCCATGGCTACAGCTATCCAAATTATTTGGATGACTGTAAAGTAAGGTTGACCGAGGTAGATGAGGTTCTTAGGATTTCAAAAGAACGTGTTGGACATATCGTGCATGAATATTTGGGTACGCGGAAGCTCTGTTCAAAGTGGGTACCGCGCGAGCTCACAATCGATGAAAAACAACAATTAATTGATGATTCTGAGCAGTGTTTGAAGCTGTTCCACCATGAAAAAAAATTCGTGTTTATGCAACGATATGTGACAATGGATGAAACATGGCCTCATCATTTTACACCAGAATCAAAACGATCGTCATCTGGGTAGAGTGTTCGTGGTAATCCGACTACAAGGCGTGCAAAGACGCAAAAGTTGGCTGGCAGAGGTTATGGTATCTGTATTTCAGGATGTGAATGATATAATATTCATCAACTGTATGTCTTGGAAAAAGAAAAACCATCAACAGCGACTAATACAAAGAGTTATTGGAGCGTTTGAGGGATGAAATCACGAAAAAATGGCCCCATCCGAAAAAAAAGAAAGTACTGTTTCATCAAGACACTGAACCGTGCAACAAATCAATGAAAAGAATGGCAAAACTGCATGAGTTAGGCTTCGAATTGCTTCCGCATCCACCGTATTCTCCAGTTATGGCCCTCAGGGACTCATTATTGTTCTCAGACCTCAATAGAATGCTAGCTGAAAAGCAATTCAGCGCCGATGAAGAAGTAATTGTCGAAACTGAGGCCTTTTTGAAGGCTGAAGACGAATCGTACTATAAAAATGGTATCAAAAAATGGTATGACCGCTATAATCGTTGTTTCACATATAGTCAGTGGGCATACTTGAAGACTGGCTATAAATCAAATCATCTAGAGGAACAATTTGTTCAGGCCACTCTCAACTTTCTACACTGTAGGTTAATGGACTGACACCTATCAGAAAACAAATACTCTCCTGGGTAATACCACGAAGGGCGTTGGATTATATCCGACAGGTGTCAGTGCAGGATTCTTCACTGAAGTTATTCCTGCATATGCTGTTAGCGTTACAACTGCCGCAATGGGTATTAGCCAAGGGAGTAGTTGTTTACTGATAAGTGTCAGTCCATTAACCTACAGTGTAAGGAGTTGAGACTGGCCTGAACAAATCGTTTCTTCAAATGATTTGATTTATAGTCAGTCTTAAAGTATGCCCACTGACTATATGTGGAGTTTTTTTCCGTTTTCCTCAATCGAGGAATTGGGCAAGTTTCGGATAAGCGTTTGGTTACCTCGTTCACAGGCAGATGGGGCGATGACAAACATGTTGTTTGTTGTCGGTTTCAGCCTAGTTCGAGGAATGATACTCTGAAGGTATTCGATTTTCAATTATCGGATACCATCGACTTTATATTTATGATACACCGGGCCAAACAGCCCGGAACCGGTCTGAAAGTATGTTCCAATAATTGAAAATATATTGCGGCATCAGTTGTATCGCCAACAACGTATGCAGAAATAACTTCAGTAAAGAATCCTGCACTGACACATGTCGGATATAATCCAACGCCCTTCGTGGTATTAGCCAGGGGAGTAGTGGTTTTCTGAAAGGTGTCGGTTCATTAACCTACAGTGCAGGGAGTTGAGACTGGCCTGAACAAATTGTTCCTTTAGATGATAGAATCGTTGTATCGCCCTCGATAGCAGCCATATTGAATAATAAAATCAATTTTATTTCTGACCGGGATATTATAAGCTTATATCGTCATAGTTACGCTATCAATAAAGAGGGTCATAACTCCCTTGGGACATTATAGATTTTATAATTCCCTCTACCTTACACAAGTAAAAATAAATAGAAATGAAAACTGAACCTTATTTCATTTATTCACGTCATTACAAATAATAAATGTACAATTTTGAAATGTTCGAAAATTACTTCCGCCACTGGAAACAATTTCTTCTTTTGTATGGCTGGAGCTTCTGTTCACTACAGTCGAGGTACCTGCCTGCGACGAAGGCAATGTCCCGTATAGGAAGATGAGTTTGGCAATCCTAAATACATTCCGATTTTGCTGGGGATTTTCCCAAACATGTTTTTTCCAATTGGCTGAGATGTACATTTATTTTGTCGGAAGCTCAAAAAAAATCGTTCAATACCTTTAGGACGCAAAGACATATAAAGTCTTAATAAAGGCAAAGCGGAGAACTCTTTTTCATCCACAACTGTGAATTTCTTCGATACACCAGTTTTACTTTCCGGTACGTTCACTACCATAACGGAATCCCGGTCCTTTATATCCGATATCTTCATATTCAAAAGTTCCTGACTTCTGCATCCTCCAAAATAACCCATAATCAAAACAACCTATAACAAAAAAAAGGAAATAAATACACACAAAAAGGAAAATAAGAAAAAAATTACCTTATGCAATAAATGAATATCATTAGGAGCGTCCTTTAGGAATCTGATAACATCTTTAGGAGATAAAACAGCAGACTTTTTCGGCTTATAACTCTTACTCTTCCGTTTCAAAAAAGCCTGTAGTTCATTGAACTTGGTGATATCTTGTTTCTCATGTATAGTCACCATCGATTTTAGCATTGACCATTTAGTCCATAAAGAATTCGGACTATACGTTTCTGACTGAAACGAATAAACACAATTACTACCAAATCTACCGAAAAACATAGAAAATTCCTTACCAGTTCTTGAAAATATGCCAGAAATACAGTTTCAGTGACATCTTTTGGCATAACATTTTTCCGTGTCAGCCAGTCCAGATATATCTTGTATTCTTTTTGGTATACGGCTTCACTTTTCGATGGAATTGATGATTCTCTTGTTTGTTCAGCTTTTTTCAAAATATCCTCCATTATATTTGGGGTAGAAAACACGTTTTCACCGCAAACACAGCTTGATAACAAAGTTCTGTTTATAAACAAGTAACATAGCAACAACCTAGCAACAAGAAAACTCTACTATAATCAACGGTACCTGATTCAAATATACCGGGAAGGTAATGAATTGGTACATTTTTCCGTTTCAAAAATGAACAAAATTTTATTGAAATCGGTCAGAAATAAAATTATCTATGTACCACGGGAATCAATGAGCCTTAATAACCTCAGGCAATTGCTGTCCCTCGGGCCAGAGGCCCTCGGGACGCAAACTTTGCCATCGGTAATTAAGGCCCTCCTAATTCCCTTGATACATAAATATATATTATCAAACATTTTTTCCTTGTTAACCTACGAATTTTTCATCCCAACTGTTAGACTCAAGAGTGGGAAATCGAAAATGGCCTAATTTTGATTTATGATCTCCAGCTACGCCAATGAGTGACTGTAATTTGTTGCTCCATTTTCCTGAGACGACACTTATTTGTGTCATTAATGGATTTCTGTTGAATTCCGTCTCAAGTCGCGAAGATGGGAGTGCCATTGTAGCTGTGACATTTCTATTATTTTCTTTGTTCCGAAGTATTTCTATTTTAAGGAACTTCCAGACACTAATTGCCGAGTTTGCTCACTGTAAAAGGGTTTTCACGTTCAACAACTTTTAATTTTCCTTCTCAAATTCTAGGAAGACTTACACAAGTCGGACGATTTGTATGAGTTTTTGCAAAAGTTTGCTGTAATGAAAAATGAATTAGAGCTACGAGATACTTCAATTCACTTTGGTGATACTTTCCGTTCAGTTTCTCATGGGTAAACATTTCTTGAAAGAAAATGTGCAGATTGGGAATTTGCATGGGGAATTTATGGTGGATATGAAGAAGACTGGGTGGACATAAATTCTTATTCCAGGATGGAAGGAAGGAGTTATTTCTGATATGATGTTACGAGAGTGGTGAGGTCAGCCATCAGTTATAAACAGATATGAAGAATGGATTGAAAATTGCAAATAAATCAATGCAGATATTTTTCCAGGCAGGCAAAGAATAACCCTTCACTCGTAAGTATCGCATTTGTATAATATTTTCTGAAACTACAACATTTGAAATCAATATAAACGATAGATATTCACATAATCGCACGCTCCAAAAAACTTGTAATAATTACATGAAACTTCTTTGTAACAAATGGGACACCTCAAGGCAGTGTACTCGGTCCACTAATTTTTTTATTATATGTGAATGATCTACCTAATAATATAAGTAATGGTGCGATATACCTTTACGCAGACGACACTTCCATTATTCTTTCAAGTAAAACAACGGAAGAAATGCATAATCTTGTGAACTCAGTCCTACACGAATTTGATGACTGGTGTTACAGGAATAGACTTATAGTTAACCTGAGAAAAACTGTCTGCATGGAATTTGCAAATTCATCTCGAAGCCTACATGATTTCAATTTCATTTTCCGGAATGAATCCTTGGCATTAACAAGCTCAACAAAATTCTTAGGAACAATAATGGACTCATATTTCACTTGGTAAGAACATATAGAGTTCATATCCAAGAAATTGAACCAATCGTATCATCTCATTAAATCCCTTAAGAATAAATTAAATACTAATAAGGCACTGATATTTTGCTAAGTTTCAATCCAATATTTACAACAACATTGCTGTCTGGGGTTTAGCAACTGAGGTGGTTAGAATTTTCATAAAACATAAAGCATTACTGAGGCTAATTTTCAATCTAGATTACAGAAAGTCATGTAAAGAGATCTTTCGTCAAAATAAAATACTAACTGTTGCCTGTTTGTTCATTCTAAAAACATTGACGTATATCCATGAAAATAGAAGACAACTAGAGTCGAGATCGGAAGTCCATAATTATCATACTGGGAATAACCATATGCTCATCACCCAAAAACACCATCACGCAAAGTATAAAAAGTCTTCTATGTTTGCTGTTGAAAGTGAACCTAGTTGAAAGTGTTTCTATCAGGAAAAGGTTTCTATACAGTAGATAAATTTATACTTGAAGTTGGTAATGTCAGATCATTATCATTGTGACGTATATAATAATATTAATAATAATAATAAATGAATTTATTGACAGCTGAAATAACATGATACAATATGGAGAAAAACAAAATACAAATTTGTCAATAGGATACAAGATTGAACAGAGTTCATTCTTCCTCTTGCACCTTACAAAAAAAAAGAAAATGATGAAAAACAAAAAAAAAATAACAAAAGACCTAAAATAAAATTGGAATTGTGATAGCGGGTACAACATTTAATTCATGAGGCGGATATCGATACAAACATAAGGATACTACAAATATTTTAGCTATGGCCTACAAGAGCCAATGTGTCATAGAATATATTCGGGTATTATTGATTTTTCAGAAGGTGTTTTTTCAGGCAGTACCTGAAACTGGAAACAGATTTCGACCGAAAGGAAGGTGGTAGGTTGTTATAGAATTCAGCTATCGTATATGTAAATGACCTTTTGAATAGTTCTATGGAGTGTCTAACAACATGGATCATTTTGTGCCTGATGTTCACATTATGAACATCAGTTCGATAAGTTATTTTGTTATAAAGGTAGGGAGGTGTTCTATTGACAATAACTTTATGAAATAATGTCGTAGAATGAAGAGTACACCTAGCTTTCTCTTTTCTTGATACCGTATGAAAATTTCAAACAAGAGTTTTGAACTCTTTGAATTCGTTGTTGCTCATTTTTATTCAGAAAATAATTGTAATGTATCGAAATATCATCCTGTTTACGAACAATCGCTATTAATCAATATGCCATAGCGCAACCCGATCTGCCAGATTCCTAGGCACCTGCGCGTACCGAAAGGGCTGAAGGTTGTGGTTAAGATATCACCATCGAATACCGTCAGTTTTTGTGAATACGATTTGATGATACGTTTATTTATTTTTTCAACAATATATCCTTTGCTAAATGATAAGTTGTATCATTTGTGGAAATTCAGAAACATTACACTTGGCGACGAGGATTAAAATTACAGAGTGCCGTATTTAGCAGTTAGATTAAGATCGAGTGTATCGCAAAATGGCTTCGGCAGTTGACCTTGCATTGAGTCTTGTTTTCGATCCGAAAACATGTGAGTGGCAAGTTTTTATAAAAAGGTTAGAACAGTACTTCATAGCGCGAAACATTGCAGATGAAAATATTAAGCGTGCAGTTCTACTATACAGTTTAGCCGAAGAAGCCTATCAGCTGCTAGTTGATCTGTCGATACCGGATAAACCGGAAAATAGTGGTTATAATGTTATCCTGAAACATCTTGACGATTATTATAATAAAACACGGGTTGTGTGGGTAGAGAGAGCAAAGTATTACTCAGTACACAAACTAGATAATGAATCGGTGCAAGATTGGGCAGTGCGACTAAAAAAATTGGCCAGCAACTGTCAATTTGGAACACAGTTAGACACAAAACTGACAGATATATTTATAACAAGATATAACGAAGGAAAAGTAAAAAATACCTTATTGGGGCTGAAAGTCGATGCAAGTTTCAGTAAAGCTATGGAAACTGCTCTAATCGAAGAAGCTGCAATCGAGGGAATCAAAGAGTCTAGGATGGAAACGGAAGTGAAAAGAGAGCCAGCGCTGAAGGAAGATGCAGGAATAAACCGTATTGGAAACAGTTCGAGGAGTGATCACCGGCAGAATGTAAGAACCGCTCGATCAGGAAATCAGAGCCGTTATTCATCATGGGGAGAATCTACACAATATCAAGGAGGAAGTGGCGCGAATACTAGTGCTAGTGAAAAGGCAAATGTGACGTGTTTTCGTTGTGGGAGAGGACATTTTCCAAATTCGTGCCCTTACAAGGATTATATTTGTTCTGTCTGTAATGGTAGGGGACACCTCAGAGCGGTATGTAAAAAAACCAATAGAAATTTAAGATTACTAGAAAATGCAAGGTCAGAAAATGAGTCTCCTGTTCTTTGTTTACTAAACGATAAGGATGTACCTATTTATATTGAAATTGGTATAGAAAATAAGATATTCAAATTAGAATTGGATTCAGGGGCGGCCGTTTCAGTCTTACCATTTAATATGTATGAGAGTCACTTCAAACATTATCCCTTACAGCCTGCAGCTATAACAATAATTAATTATTCTGGGAATAAAATTCGGCCAAAGGGAAAAATAAATTTGGAGGTTAAGTTTCACAATAAAGTCAAACTTTTAGATTTTTACGTGATGGATAATGATCGTCCAGCCTTGCTAGGGAGAAATTTTATCAGAAATTATAATATGGGTTTCAAAGAAATCAATTATGTTGAAGACAATACACTTGAAAATATAGTACAAAAATATTCGTCCGTATTTTCTGATCGTTTAGGGACATTCAATAAATTTAAATTGAAATTAAACATTCCCACTGACGCTCCGGCAAAATTTCATAAGCCTAGACCACTACCATTTTCCTTGAGAGGAAAAGTGGAAACAGAATTACAAAAATTAGTAAACGACGGTATCATTTCACCAATAGAATTTTCCGATTGGGCTACACCAATAGTCCCAGTGCAAAAACAAGATGGCAGTGTTCGAATCTGCTGCGATTATAAAATTACTATTAATCCATACATTCAAGCAGATAAATATCCTCTTCCGAGGATTGATGATCTTTTCAGTAAGTTGCAAGGTGGAAAACAATTTTCCAAGATCGACTTGAGTCAGGCATATCAACAGATGTTGCTAGACCCAATTTCACAGAAATATACTGTGATAAGTACCCATAAAGGCCTTTTTAAGTACCATAGGCTTCCTTATGGAGTTTCGTCAGGACCGTCACAGTTTCAAAGGGCTATGGAACAAATTTTCATTGACTTGCCCGGTACTGCGATTTTTTTAGACGACATCCTGATTACAGGCCGAAACAAGAAGGAGCACATTGAAAATTTACATAAAGCCTTAGAGATATTACAAAATGTAGGCCTCACCGTTAAAAAAAATAAATGCGCATTCTTCTCTGATTCTGTGGCCTATCTAGGTTTCATTATTGACAGGCATGGGTTACATAAATGTCCTGAAAAGATTAAAGCTATCGAACTCATACCAGAACCTACTAATGTTACCCAATTGAAATCTTTTCTCGGGATTATAAATTATTATAATAGATTTATTCCAAACATGCCAGATGTTTTGTTCCCTTTACATGCATTGTTAAAAAAAAATGCTACCTGGAATTGGACTAAGGCCTGCAGCGAAGCGTTTTGTAAAATGAAGAGTATATTAGCGTCTGACTCCGTATTAGCACATTTTGATCCAAATTTGAATATTAATTTAACAGTGGACAGTTCAGATTACGGTATTGGAGCAATTATTTCTCACATTTACGAGAACGGTGTGGAGAGACCTATCTGTTTCGCGAGTAGGACGTTGACCAAGGCAGAAATGGGATATTCAGCAATAGATAAAGAGGCAACCGCGATAGTATGGGGTATTAAACGGTTTTATCAATACTTGTATGGAAAAAAATTTACCCTCATAAGTGACAATAAGGCTTTAGTTTCCATTTTTGGGCCCAAAAAAGGAATACCTATCCTAGCTGCTAATAGACTGCAACGTTATGCAGTTTTCTTAAGTGGTTTCGATTTTGATATTAAATATATTCATACTAGTAGAAATATTGCAGATTTTCTGAGTCGGCTACCGATAGAAAATAACATCAAAAATGAAAATATTGAAGAAGAGTTTTCAAGTATATATCTCATCAGTGAAAATTCGGAAATTCCCATAGATGTAGATCATGTAAGACAGGAAACAAAAAAAGACCCTATATTATCCCAAGTATTGAAATACGTGAAAACAGATTGGCCAAAAAATATCGATTTCGAATTAAAACCGTTTTTCAACAGAAAACTAGAACTCAGTACTGAAGAAGATGTGCTATTGTGGGGTCAGAGGGTTGTTATACCATCTTCCTTAAAACATTTAATGTTGAATGAGCTGCATAGTGCACATTTTGGTATAGTCAAAATGAAACTATTAGCACGATCCTATTTCTGGTGGCCCTCACTGAATAAGGATATTGAAAAAGTTAGTAAATTATGTGATAAATGCCAGGAAGTACAGACGAATCCTCCCAAGGCTCCATTGCAAGGGTGGCCTGTCCCAGATGGGGTTTGGTCCCGAATACATATTGATTTTGCCGAAACAAAAAAAAATAATTTTTTCTTGATTGTATTAGACGCTTTCTCAAAATGGATTGAGGTTTTCCCTATGGCCTCCATAACTTCAACTGCCACTATAGCTAAATTACGGGAAGTGTTTGCTAGATATGGTTTAGTTAAAACTTTAGTTAGCGATAATGGTCCGCAGCTGTGTTCAGTCGAGTTCAAGTATTTTCTTCAAATAAATGGTATTGAACACATAACCAGTCCACCATTCTCCGCCCACTGTAACGGGGCTGCAGAGAACAGCGTAAAAACTGTAAAAAACTATTTGAAGAAAGTAATTGACGATAAAAACATCAATTTATCATTATCCAAATTTTTGTTAACTTATCGCAATACTGTTCATTGTTCGTTAGGAGAAACTCCTGCTAAAATATTTTTGGGTAGAGCATTGAGAACACGACTTGATTTAATCAAACCATTGATATTGCAAAATAATGAAGAAAGCCATATGGATGAAAAAAAGGCAAGAAACAATTTGTACAAAGCCCAAGCAAGAAACAAAAAATATTATAGGGGGAGAAGAAGTCTCTTATTGTCAGTAGGAGATATTGTAATAACCAAAGACTATCGGTATGTGAAACCATCTTGGTGCAAAGCTACAGTCACAAAAATTTTAGGTAAAAATGTTTTTCTTGTGGAACCTTTAGAAACTAATTTAGTTTGGAAGCGACATTCAAATCAAATAAAAACATCGTTTTCTACTGACAATCAAGTAACAGATTTTTATGACTCTGATAATGTGAGATTTTCTCCAGAATATTTATCTTTTGAAAACAAGAATGACGATGAGGATGATGAATGTCTACATGAAAATGATATTTCTGAAGCGACTGCAAATGACACTGAACCACTGCCAGAGGAAACAGAAACAAGTAACGCTAACAAGCAGCTACCATTGTCATTAACAGGCGCTTCATATACACGTCCTGTAAGAAACAGAAAGGAACCTGATAGATTTAGATATTAATACCAGAAGGAAATTGTTATACCTAATTATGTTTTGTTTTGGGTGTGAGGTGGTGTAATGTATCGAAATATCATCCTGTTTACGAACAATCGCTATTAATCAATATGCCATAGCGCAACCCGATCTGCCAGATTCCTAGGCACCTGCGCGTACCGAAAGGGCTGGAGGTTGTGGTTAAGATATCACCATCGAATACCGTCAGTTTTTGTGAATACGATTTGATGATACGTTTATTTATTTTTTCAACAATATATCCTTTGCTAAATGATAAGTTGTATCATTTGTGGAAATTCAGAAACATTACAATAATGATACACTACGTCACAATGATTGAAAATAGATAATATCAACGAATCACAAATGAGTAATTTGGTTTTTAGGCACAAGACATGCCTATGAGGGTATAATACTTTCATTTTCCCAAATGCTCTTTGAATCAATGTTGAAGTATGTTTTTTGAATTTGAGTTCATCATCGATACAAACTCCTAGATTTTTAACCTGATTTACAACCGGCAAAACAGTGTCATCAATTTTTATGATTAGATCTCTAAGTTTTGACCTTGCGACTTTCCTTCCAAATACAATCATAGAGCATTTGGAATTATTAACTTCCAGGGCATGTTTCCTCGATACATAAACGAGTTGATTCAAATCGTCATTAATGATATTTTCGCTTTGCTGTACAAAGTCAGGAGTAAAATAATAATACAACTGTGTATCATCGGCATACATATGATATTTGAGTTTTTTCAAACAGGTTGTCAAATGGGAGGTGTAAATTATGTAGAGGATAGGTCCAAGGACTGAACCCTGTGGGACACCTGAAGAAGTATTTTTGAAATCTGACATGTGGTTCTCCACTCTAACAATTTGTTGTCTATGTGAAAGATATGAATCGAAAAATTTCAAAGTGCTTTGACAAAGTCCATTATAATGTAATATAGATCGAAGTAGTTGACGATTCAATGTATCAAAAGCTTTGCTGAAGTCGATCAATAGTAGGACAGTGATTTCGTCTCTATCCGAAGCTGCGACGATATCATCTAATATATTTAATAAAGCTGTAGCTCAGCTATAGTTTGGTCTGAAACCAGATTACATAATTGGAAGTACATTGTTGTTGTGAAGGTGGTTTATCAGCTGTTGAGCAATAGCCTTTTCCAAAATTTTGGAAAGAAATGGAAGAAGACTTATAGGACGCAAGTCTTTGAATTCCTTAGGTTCTTTAATTTTGGGTATTGGTACCACGATAGACTGCTTCCACATACTTGGGAAAACTTTCTTCGCCAAACAAAAGTTTATAATATGTAAAATAACGGGCACTATAGGTGGACAACAGAGATTTAAGACAGAATTATCGAGATCATCTATTCCTTTGGATCTACTTTTTATTTGTGACATGAAGGTTAACAGTTCATTTTCGGTAATCAATGTCAATTCAAGAAATGATGTGATAGAATCATTCACATTATCACTGTAAAATTGTTCTAGATTTGGGTCAACCTTATTACACCGTTGTTGCGAAGCAATAAAAAAATCATTCATGTTGTTAGGATCACATAAATCAATATAGGTTTTTTATTATGAATATCGAATTTTTTTGGGCTTCAACCATAGATCTCTAGAGTTATTGGTTATTATTAGAGGCAATGTATTCTAGATAAGCCTTCTTTTCTCGCTCAATAGAAGATTTAGTGAAGTTTCTAAGAGTTTTATAATAATTCCAATCTTCAGCTTTACCGGTTTTTTTGAATTTGTTTCTGGCTTTATCTCTTATTTTCATCATAAACTTCACATTGTCTGTAATCCATGGTGTATAAGGTTTGGTAAAAATTCTTGTGACATATGGTGCATGATTATTGAACAACGTGTGGATTTGAAAACAAAAAAAACTGATATATCGTCTATTTCTATTTTTTACTTATATTTTAATATGTATATGTATGTTTAACAATGTTATACATTAATATTATACCTGAGAAATATGACCTGTCCCATCTACATAATGTAGCACAAAGGACTAATAAATCAATCTATCTATCTATCTATCTAACTTCATTACCATACAAAATGCTCATTTAACTAATAGCGAGGTTTCTTTTGACATTCCAGCAATACTGCTCATTAAACAGTATTGAAGGATTTTTTTATAAATTTTGACCCACTGAAATTTTTGACGAATTTTCAGGAACAATAAAATAATAAAAAATTTATTGCCAAACAGATGAATCCATTAACGGGACAATATATAATAAAATAAAAGCTACTGAAACTAAATACATAACAAAAGATTGTCATATTGAGGATTTGACAAATTAAAAAATAATTTCACATTTGAAAATAAGTAACGCTATACATGGATGTGTAGATCATGCAAAGAAGTAACTTTCAGACACAAACTGAAAGAAAGTCCTCCTGAAACAGCTACTTCCATATAAACATTGAATTACACGAAAGAAAAAAATTCTTTCGAAATCAAATAGGTGAATGAATGTCATTACGATGTCATCGATGACATAAGCAGATCAAGCTTATTCCGTGACATTCAAAATCGTGATTCATGAATGAAGTGTGTGTATTTTCTATAATGTTATTCAATTTGGTACTGAAGAGCCTTAGGGCAAGTGTCTTAAGGCGAAACACCGGTGTATACCAGTTAGGGTGACAGTGTTCCATGTGAGTACAATTTATTACCATTCATTCAAAGTAGAACTCATGTGAATGATATCTGATTCTTATTCCTCAACAAATGTTTGATATACAAACTGAATAGAGAAAAGTATCTTCTGTATAATTCAGTGTTCATATAGAAGTATTTGTTTCGAAAGAATTTTTTTCTTTCGTGTAATTCAATGTTTATATGAAAGTAGCTGTTTCAGGAGGACTTTCTTTCAGTTTGTGTCTGAAAGTTACTTCTTTGCATGATCTATACATCCATGTATAGCGTTACTTACTTTCAAATTGATTACTTCCTTCCTTTCTTTGGAAGATTCTCTCATCCATTTTTTTTGTATCAGATGGACTAGTAGAAAGCCAAAAACTTTCTTTCCCAAAAATTAATCACTTCTAAAAATATAACCCTTTCTATTCAAATTTCACATATATGATCGAATCAAGAAAGAAAGATGACATATTAATTGATTATTATTTGTAAATAACATGAAATTAAGACAGTATGCTAGAGGATGGTTTGTTCAATTTTGGATAATGTGTTCTTCAGTGGATCGAAATTGATATCGCATTGACTGCAATGGGTATTCTAGTAACGAGAGTGCATCAATGGAACAATGCAAAATTTTGTACATACATAACAATATAGTTGATGAAACTCTACGTTGCTCCAATGAAGGCGGACCGAATCTTTGAAGTAGTGTGGAGTGGTCAGTTCCTCTAGCAGGATTCACGTCATCAGTTCTAAATGCAAGAAACTTCAGAAAACGTCCTCGCACATTTCCCAAGGTTTCCTCATGTACATTATAGAGAGGATACCAAATCAAAGTGACTTACTCTAACTTGGAGCGAACGAGAGATGTATAAAGTATGGTTAAGGCGGCAACATTGGTGAATGATTTACAGTTGCGCAGAACAAAGCCAAGCATTTTTCTAGCCGATGCCGCGACAGTATTGGTCAACCTACAAATGTCATCCTGCTGTCGAACATCACCCCTAGATCTTTGACAGGAGTATTTTATCCTCAAAAGTATAAAAATACTCAATGATATTGGCATTACGTGTAAAGGAGTAAACTTTGCACTTTTTAACATTCATTACCAATTTATTGATTTGACACCGGTTATCTATCAGGTCTAATTGAGACCAGAGATAAGAGCAGCTCTTTAAACTTGTGATAGATGAAAAGATCTTCAAGTCGTCTGCAGAAAGTAAATTGCCACACGAAAGCTCGGAGTTGTGATCATTTATGAAGATAAGGAAAAGCAGGGGTCACAGATTGGAGCCGTGTGGTACACTAGATGGTGATAAGTATGGTGTAGATGCAAATCTAATATATAAAAATGGATGTTTGTTGGTTGGTTGGTTGGTAAGTGATAAACTTCTACATCACTCAACCGATCGTAATTTTTCATAGAGAAGGTTTTCAAGCTATCAATTTTTCTGCAACTCGCCACTAGATGGCGCTGTAGAACAATTTTTTGAAAGCACTGTTCTATAACGCTGCGCACGCCTAAGTTAGTTGATTCTGATTCTGTCGAAACATTGGAACAGCAGCGATACAGCAACATAGTACTAGTCCATTATAAAAAACAACATTGGTTCTCTGATCCAAATAAGAGCGTAGAATTTTATTTAGTGAGAGATTTGAACCCATTTGAGGTATTTTCTCTAGTGAGATGAAGTGAATAATTCCGTCGAGATTGTAAATATCTTCTGAATTTCAGTTTATTCATTTTAATGAAATGAATGAAAACACTTTTGTCTAATTTTCACTAACTTTTTTATTTTTACGACCGCTTTCGTGTTTTATTCCATTATCAAGGATAAAACTGACTAATATATTTGAAATCTGAAATGGAGGTTATGTAGGGAGTTTGTAGGTGAGCTGGAAGGGGCGGTAGTTGAATGAACAAGGGTGCCAACTATAAAATTCACCACTGGAGAATATAGAAATTACCAGGGTTGTCAAACTTATAAATTCAAGAGTGGAGATCTACATAAATCGAGTTGCTCGTTTAGGGGTATATATTTCGGGTTTTTAATTGATTCGATAATTTCCATTAAGTTTGACAACCCCGATAATTTCTGTAACCTCCACTGTTAAATTTTATAGTCAGCAAGCTTGTTTACACAGGTCTGCAAAAAAAAATTTTAAGAAAATTGTTTTGATTTCGTTAACTGATATTTATGTAGTTTTTTGCGCTCATTTCAAAAATGACATTTGTTTTTATCTATCGCGTGAGATTTGCCTACAAAATAGGGATGACATAATTGAAAAAGTAAAAAAAACGAGAAATTGTGGATTCATTTTAATTATTTTAACATGAATTAAAAGCAGAAAAAACAATGCAACATAGCTAAACTAAGCATAATAGTGACACACAAGTGTTTGCAAAGTGATTGTGAGTTTTTGTAAAAACGTTTTTTTTCGTCTAAGCTTCTTCTGGTACTTTTTCGGCTGGGTTCTTGTGAATTTTCCCTTTTTAACATCCAACAGTAGTCTGCCATCATGTTAACATTCCACCGACCTTGGTATCTGCGTTCCATTTCTTTTATGTCTTGATGAAACCGTTCTCCTTGTTCCTCACTTACAGTCCCTGGATTTTCGGGAAAGTAGTCCAGATGTGAGTGAAGGAAATGGACTTTGACACTCATGTTGCAGCCCAACATTTTGTAGTTTTGTATCAATTCAGCAACCAAGGTTTTGTAGATTGGGTCTTTTTTGTTTCCAAAAAGGCCTATAACAAGTTTAAATGAATTCCAGGCATTTGTTTCATTTCCATTTTCGTGACAAAGCTTTCATTTTTTTAAAGTTTTCTTATGTCAGGCCCAACGAAGACTCCTTCTTTTAGTTTAGCATCGGATAGACCAGGAAATTTTTCAGAAACATACTTGAAACATTCTCCTTCTTTGTCTAATGCTTTCACAAACTATTTCATTTGCCCCAATTTGATATGGAGTGGTGGGAATAAGATTTTTTTAGGATCCACTAAACTTTATTTTTCAACATTTTTAACTACAGGAATAAGACCCTTTCTTATTGGCCACACCTACTTGACATAGTGTTGTTTTCTGTCACGGCTATCCCATTCACATAGGAAACATGGAAACTTAGTGTAACCATTTTGTTGACCTTGTAACATTGAAATAACTTTCAAGTCTGCACAAATGGTCTACTTATGATCAGAGTAGCTGAGCTTATTAAGAACAAATTCAAGATTTTCGTAGCATTCTTTCAAATGGACTGAGTGTCCAACAGGCACAGGAGCATATTCGTTCCCATTGTGAAGAAGTACAGCTTTCAAACTTATTTTTGATGAATCGATGAGAAGTCTCCATTAATCTGGTTCATACGTTATGTTGAACATTTCCATGACGCCGGGTACATTGTTGCAGAAAACTAGGTCACCCTCTTGTGTAAAAAAGGGACAAATTCCTTTTCTCTAAATCGGTATCATAAAAATGAAACACCAGAGGCTAACATATGTCTTTCTTTAAGTCTCGACCCTAAAACTTCTGCTGTGTCCTTTGGGAGGCCCAGATCTCGTACTAAATCGTTCGAATTCAGGGTCATTGGTACCTGGATCGTAGCTGTCATCACTGTCGCTACTGCTACTATGTGTTTTTGCGTCTAAATCGTCTAAAATGTTATCCGGAGGTGAAGGAATAGGCAAGTTAGGTCCATGAGGAACTGGTCGAATAGCTGAACGTATGTTGGTGGGGTATGAAATATCCTTTCTGTTTTTTAAATTGAAACCTTGCACTGAACAAGAACAAAAATAACAGTCATCACTGTGATTTTTAGGCTCTCTCCAAACCATGGGTACTCCAAAACGAAATGATTTTTTCTCACCTTGAAACCATTGTCTAAGTTCTTCAACACACACAGAACACACTATATGGGGGGCCCAAGATTTATCTGGGTCCCCTAATTTTATACCAAAGTATACAAAATACACCTTCTGAACAAAATTAGAAATAATCCTTTGTTGCTTCTTGATGGTACAAGATCCACAAATATAACATAAACTGTTAGGAGAGTTAACACATCCTGTAGTAGCAACAGTGGCTGGCTCCACACTGATCGAGTCACTGCCTGCAACTAAGGTCAAGCCCGGCGCCCAGAAGACAGTATGTTTAGGGAAGGGGCAGACAGACTGACACATATATGCCTTGTTCCAGTAGGAACTGGATTTTCCCAGTTTAGATTCGTTTTGTTATTGAAATAAATTGATTAAAACCGTATTTTATCGCAGATTACTTCCTCTTCCAGGTTACCAACAACCTCCCTATATAACTTCGTTTTCAGATTTAAAATGTATTAGATAGTTTGATACTTGATATTTCCCTATGAAAACTTTCGAGAATAATTTCTCCCAGACTAGCTCTTTCCCAAACATTCACAGTAAACAAACTGTCAATTTCTGAACTGCCACTGATTCAAGAAAAAGGAGTCACGAAATTTCCAAAATCGTTGAGAATATCGTAATTCCACATTTCAGTAACGTCATCTCATGTTCGTTTACAAAAGTATTAAAAGCAACCCTCACACCCCGAATAAAATATCAGAATATTAAATCACAACAAGGCACCTTCTTAGAAACACTAATTTTATCATACTGTATACACCCCTGATTGGTGGGTAGTTATCTCTATCTCTTCAGTGACTTAGACTTATTGAATCATGCTAAATGCAAATCAGATTCGTTCTCTAACATACATTCCTCTTCTTACAATCTAAACCCAGTCTATTCGATGAATCAATCACGTCGATTACTTGCTCTTGTATCGTTGTAATCTATTGTCACTATCGCTGATGGATATTATAACTGTCCGGAGTGGTTTTCTATATCCATAATAATCACGATTCGTTCGATAAATTATAATATCAAAAGCTTTTTATTGTACGTCGGGAAATAACTGTCCAATAACTTACCGCGTGCACAAAAATGTGTGCACATTAGCGCTGACATCCCACCATATAATATCAGAAAGGCGTTATGTGCCCACTCTCACACCCTCTGGTACTGGTAAACCAGTGTCGCCACTTTCATCAAGGGATGGGCTGTCCAAATAAGGTAATCTGATAATTATAAGTTTCATATTGATGAAAATTACTGAAAGAATGGTGGTTGTACAATGTTTCATGAATATTGTCATTGGAATATGGGAATCAGTTGAGGAAATACAAATATTTAAATTCATTGAAACGCAGAGACATTTGCTAAAAGTTGTGAAATTATTTATGAAATATTGTAACTACGGGCCTGACGTTACTTTGTACAAATCTATAACAGAATATTAATATGATTACTATAATACGATGTCTGTTCTAAAAATAAGGTGAATGTTTAAATTTTGCGGGCTACTTACCTTCGATTAGCGATTTTCCAATTTTTTATGTTAGTACACTCGTTTCGAACGTATATTCGTAGTTTCAGTTGTTTAGCATGTTTATTTAGTTAGTGAGAGGCACAAATTTTGTGTAGAAATTGGAATTAGGTGCACTTGAAATGTTAACAGTGACATATGGTGATTGTAATCTGAACTCAGAAAAATGTTTATAACGAGTGATTTTTTAAGAGGTATAAGATTTGATTTTCAAAATACCAAAAAAAAAAAAATTAAAAATGGATGAAATATTCATTGAAATCGATAGAACGATGAATATAATTTAATGTTTGAAAATAATTTCATGCGAATGTTGTCCGCGGCTCCGCTTTAGATGGCCCATGCGCAAGGTCCAATTTTGGCACACTCTCTCTAACATATCGACCGGTATTTCACGTATGAATGCTTCAATATTGGCTTTCAGAGCGTCAGTCGTTGCTGGTTTATCCCTGTCAAAATGAGCCTTAACATGACCCCACAAGAAATAATCCAAATGCGTTATATCACACTATCTAGGCGGCCAATTGACGGGCCCCAAACGTGAGAAACTGTTCACCGAAGGCGGCTCTTAATTGGACCATTGTTTCGCGTGTTGTGTGGCATGTGGCACCGTCTTGTTGGAAACACATGTCAGGCATGTCCAATTTTTCCATTTTGGGCAACAAAAAGTTGTCAATCATCACACGGTAGCGCTTGCCATTCACTGTAACGTTCCGGCCATTGTCGTATTTGAAGAAGTACGGCCCGATGATGCCACCGACCCATATTCTACACCAAACAATGACTTTTTTGGGATTCATCGGTAGCTCTTACAATGCTTGTGGTAGGTCTCCAGATGCGGCAATTTTGCTTGTTAACGTATCCATTCAACCAGAAATGAGCCTCGTCGCTGAACACAATTTTTCGATAAAAATATGGATCTTCCTCCAACTTTGCAAGCGCCCATTCACCAATTGTTAGACGTTGTGGGAGGTCGTGTGGCTTCAATTCTTGCACCAGCTGCATCTTATAAGGTTTACACCTGAATCCTTTCTCAAAATTTTCGACATAGTGGAGTAACAGAGGCCTAATTGCTGCGAACGGCGGCGAATCGACATTTCACGGTCATCACGAACATTGGCGGATACAGCCGCAATATTTTCTTCGGTCCTCACTCTACGATTGCGTGTTGGTGATTTATTGTCCAATAATGTAAACTGGGTTCGAAATTTAATCACAAGCTTCCGAATAGCTCCCTCAGTTGGCCGACGACACTGCCCATAAATTGAAAGAAGAGCACGATGCACTTTCTTCGCTGAGTATACATTTTGAGAATAAAATTCATTAATTTGCAAGCGTAGCTCATTCGACTCATGGTTAAATTATAGAGCAAACTGAACAAGTTTGACAGTGACACAAGTCACAATTCACGCGTGATCTGTCAAAAACACTGTTGCCAAAAATATACCAGCAAATAAATCACTCATTAAGTGGTACACCTTTTCCACAGAAGGTTGAGAATATGTGAATGACGACGCTAGCCGTAGACACCCAAGCACTTCAACAACTGATGAAAATGTTGAGAAAGTGAAGATAATTGCCATAGAGAATCGTCTAAGCACTATTAGAGAAATTGCTAAGGATGTCGGCATATCAGCAGCGGAGTTTGTTACAAAATTGCTGAATTTTGACCAAAAAACCGTCGCATGAGCATCGCTCAGAAATTGTTGAATGACATCAACGGCGAGCCAGTTTTGCCCAAAAGGGTCATAACTGGTGATGAATCATGGGTATATGCTGATGACATTGAAACCAAAGTCCAATCGTCCCAATAGAAGAGCCTAAGAACCACGACTGATGAAAGCACGCCAAGTTCGATTGAATGTCAAAGTTTTGCTCACTACTTTCTTCGATTACTGTGGCGTAGTGTATCAGGAGTTCTTGTGGCACGGTCGGACAATCAATAATTGAAGTTACGTGCCGCTTACGAGAAGCAATACGAAGAAAACGTCCAGTATTGTGGAAAAACAGTTCATGGCTTTCGCATCATGATAAAGCACCTGTTTACTCGCCATTGCTTTTTCGTAATTTTTTGCCCAAAAACTACACCGTGCGACTCTTTCCTTTTCCTGAGATTGAAGAGACCCATAAGAAGACGGCGTTTTGTGACAATTGAGTCAAATTGTCACAAAAATAACACAAATTACATATTTGTGTTAGTGTATTTTTTGAGAGGGGTCCTACTATAGGCTTATGCCTCTTCAGGGTTAGGAGATTGTGTGGGTGTAGTCTTGTGGTGTGTTGTTTTGTGCTGTCATATCTTCCTCTTGTTTTCCGTTGTTCCGTTGGAGTGGTCCGGGTCAGTTGCAGTGGTCAGTACAGTAAGGCCGGGGGTGGATGACATCCGATTTCAGCTCCTTCCAGGACGTAGATGTCCGCTATCTGATTCCCAGTGGGTATTTCTTTAGGATATCTTGGATCTGCTACGGCGGATCTGCCATTGCTCCCAGGAGTCTTGTTGGGGGAAATAGGAGTTTCTTCTTAGGTATCCTTCTGGGTTCTCCACGGGGAGTCCAAGATATTGTCAGCGTGTTGATGGCATCGGCGTTATTACTGCTCATCGTTCTTGTTGCATATCATCCTTGAAGTTCCTGAAATCGTAGGTTGATTGGTGTGGTATTTACTAGGTTATATACGTTTCGAGAAGGGAGGTTATGGATGTTGCGTAGAATTCTTATCTCTTATCAGCATTATGGCTATGCAGAGATTTCAGTTAACCCCTGCCTCATTGGCAATGGTAACTACAATGTTCACGGCGTCTAGTGTTCAGCGTGTGGAACGTGTCTTGAGGTATATATTGGTCAAACTGGCAGAACATTTAGGAATCGAATCCAAGAACATCATATGAGCTAAGTATGTAAATAAGAAAACAAATTCAACATATTCAATTCATCTCCTAGAAGAAAATCATGTCTCTAACGAAAAGTTCGAAATTGTGCATATATGAAGGTTTGAAACTGAATCATTTGGAAGCAATGGAAATTAATAAACTTGAAAATTCAAATATTCAAACGAATGACTAACTGGATTTGAATAGACCACCATTATTGAATTCGTCTTCTTAAAATCCTAGAAAGAATTATTATTGATGTAGATGTGAGGTAATATGCTTCACATAATCATGATTGAACAGGTACCTCAGGTAGAGGTTTAGGTAATTTTTTGGAGGTAGTCTCAATTATGGTTACCTGTAGTATATAAATATCAGTATAAGAAACAACTTGAAGTATTCAAATCACTTGATAAAGCTATTTTGCTTGGCAAACATGTTGTGATATAATTTTCAAAGAAAGTTTATGGAGATCCAATCGTGAGGTGTAGTTTTTGAAATAACTATGGATCTTCATCAAATAACGGCCGAATCAATCAGAAAAATAACATATAGATTATCCCCGATAGATTATCCCCTATATTTTTTCTGTATTGAACAACTCTCAGAGTCGAGCTGAAAATCAACAATGTCTAACACTTTTAACATGTGATTTCTATCATTTGCTCCCTTTACGTGTTAAACCAAGTAAATTGAAAACGAAAAATCTTTTATTTTCACACAAATTTTATGTGGGGGTGATTTTCTTTCGTTGGAGTACTCCTTCATTATTCTAGCCTGCTGGCACGATTAATCAAGTTTCATTTAGAAATGGCATTTCAATCTCCACTCTCGTTTTGTCTGCGGATAGTCGTACCACCATTCAACCCTACACTTCCGCCCAGTATGATATATTCGGAGACAAGCCAAAGCCAGACTGTTGATATATCAATGTGTTGTAAACTCATGTCTCGCAAGATCCTTTCCGTTGGGTAAAAAGTACGGGGTATTATCAACGGCAGCTGATTTTTCACGTACAATATATCTGGTAGTCTGTACAAAATGCGAAGTGTCAAGATATCAATCTTAAAAAGTGCTCTTATCTTCGCGTGCCGCATGTACTTCGTACCTTTTTCACGTGGGGGGCTCAAACAGGAGCGCCACAGAAGGATGTCGGTGGGTGCTATTGTCGTTTATGGATTGCTGTGGGCGTTGAATACGTGGTATTGTTTTTTCGGCACTTGTCAGTTATCTGTAATGGTTTCGAGAGTTGTGTCTTATAAATTTTAATTGAGTTTCACACTAGTGTAGCGGCTGTCTTCCAGAAAGAAATTTATATTCGGTCTGCTGATAATGAGTAATAATATTTATTAGGTATAACAGTGTATTTTTGGTAAAGAAAGGTTTTGGCTTTCTGATTCTCCATGTTCATACAGAAAATGTGGGAATCTTCCAAAGAAAGGAAGGGAACAATGTTTTCAATGTTTATTAGAGAGCTAGTTGTTTCGAAAAAATACCAGCGTGGTTCAAACAGAACTGGCTGGTATCTCAATCGCCACAAAAGAAATAACCAGGAAAGAAATTTCTGACAAAAACATAACAATCTGCACTGATAGTAGCCTTGAACAGACAACGTGTTACCTCAGGGCTAGTACTAGAGGGCCACCACGATTTAGCCAAAGCGTCGGTGATAACATTATCCTGAAGTGGGTTAAAGGGCATAACAGGAGTAAAATTAATCGCATTGCCGACTTTTCAACCGAGGAGGCGGCTGGATTAAGGATTTTAGGACTCAGTGACACTTTCGGCCTGATGACTTCGACAATTGCGGAAATAGCCAAACTCCACACCCATGCTCAATCCCTAAAGAGATGGGATGGAATCAAAGGATGCAATTTTGCCAGCATCACCCTGGGCGACCCTGGGAAGCTGGCGCCGAAGAAATATCTTGCGATGACCAGGAACATAAGATCGAAATTTTATGAATCAAATATCTTTATCTTTATCTTTTATAATGTTATTCAGATTGGTGATGAAGAAGCATTAAAGGAAGTGTCTCATTCCGAAATATCTAAGGTCCGCCATTGAGGATGACAGTGTTCCGTCTAAGTACATTCTTTACAGAGTTGGGTCGGATACAGGAAAAAAGAATCCGAATACCGGATACGGATACTTTCAATGTATCCGGATACTTTTTAAAAAATTACGGATACTTTCACCCAAAAATGTACTCAGATACAAGTATTCGGATACTTTTTTCGGATACTTTTAGAGTTAGTTGAAATAGTGTTTTAATGTATACAAGTAAAAATACTAGGGATGAATATCAAAAACAAAAAGTGATAAAAAATAGGAAATGAAAGCAACTCAAAAAACTGTTTATATCTACTTTGTGAACGAAGAACATTTCAGTGAAAAAAATATATTTTTAGCTTTTACCACATTGTTCGCTAGATGTGACTTTTTTTTGTTTGTTTAAAGGCGTCGACTACGAGGTCATTAGCCTTCTACTATTAGTTTGTTCAACATTTGATTTCTTCTTCAAATTTTTGAGTATAGCCCAATAGCTTTCATAAATTTTATAATTCTCTCCAGACTTTCATTATTATCTTTCAAACATTCTTTCATAGAATTTGGTATTTCAAATCGTTGTCTAGCTTCATCATACTGGACACAATTCAGCAAGATATGTTTCACTGTTAGCATCTGTCTACATTGTTGGCATATTGGTTGTTGTTCTCCTGAAAGCATGAATATGTTGGTTAAGTTGGTATGACCTATTCTCAAGCGTGTAATCACAGTTTGTTCTCTTCGTGTCTTTGGAATAGAATGTCTCCAGGGTGTGATTTTTGGCTTCATCTCTTTCAATTTTGCTTCTGTTTCCTCCCATTCAGTTTGCCATAAATCCATAATCTGTTGTTTAAAATAATATTTCACGTCTTCCGGTCGAATAGGAATATTATCACAAACATCAGGTATTTCGGTAGCTCGTTTGGCTGCCTGATCTGCTAATTCATTACCCGAGATTCCTTGGTGACTAGGAGTCCATGCAAATTCGATGTGTTTTCCATTCCTATTCGTCCAGTGTATGGATGCCAATATGGTCTGTACTAGTGGATCTTTATTGAATGAATTTTCTAGTGCGTGTGGTGAGCTTAAGGAGTCCGTACAAATATTTCATTATGGAATTGACAGAAATAGGTTGCTTGTAGGATAGCGTATAATTCGGCTGTGAAAATACTTGTTTGTGCCGGTAATCTCCAACTGTGAGTCGAACCTTGACCAGTGAACGCACATCCAGTACCTTCTTGGGTTTTTGATCCATCGGTGTAGATAACTATGAATCCAGAGTAAGTTGTGAGGAGTTTGTTGAATTCTGCCCTCAAGATATCTTGATTACCATCTTTTGCAGTATGGCTGAGTTTAGGATTCACTCTCACTTTCTTCAATTCCCAAGGATGAATTTCTCCTGGGTTATAAATATAAATGGCTGGAACTGTATACTGAGTGAACTTCAGTATTTCTTTGAACCTTATTTGAGCTGGTCTTGTTATCGTGGGTCGGTTTTCGTAAACGTCATCAGTATCTTCATTGAATGTTGGGTAATTAGGGTGATTAGGCTGCGCTAAAATGTTAACAGCATAATTCGAAAGCAGTCGTTGTCTTCTATATTTCAAAGGAGGAATTCCTATTTCAACCGAAAGTGATCAATAGGGGCTGGTTCTAGAAGCACCCACTGCCAGTCTCAATGCTGTACCCTGTATTGAGTCCAGTTTTATCAATCTGGATTTTCGTGCTGAGCTATATATCATGCAGCCATAGTCTATTTTCGAAAGGATAATAGATTTATATATTTCAAGGAGCACCTCCCTATTACTTCCCCAACGAATATGAGCTAGAGCTTTCTTCAAATTGAGTACTTTTTTACATCTTAGGGTCAGGTCGCTTATATGTAGAGCCCATGCTAAAAATGTGGAACGCTTCACGATTTTGCGTGTCATCCTTGTGCAGATGTGACATTTATATCTATAATAGTACCTTTGAGTTTGAATTTGCCTTCGTCAGTACCAATACCTCAAAGTGTTCATCACTTAAATTTTTTCTCTTTGGCTTATCAAGGAATGGATAATTGATATGGGAATTATGAAATGGCCACGCACATATGACATAGATTCTGATTCAACGAGATTGATTGGTACTTGGTATCTTTCAGTGAGGTAAGGCGGTAAAAGATTTTACCGCCTTACCTCACCCCGTTTTCGAGGATGCTGAACTTCGAGTTTGGGTGTCCCAATCCCGTAAACGAAAGAAAACAAGCTCCAAGTGGGGTCTACTGCACATTTTTTATATATGAGGCACTCTAATAACTCATTTTTCGAGGTGGCAAAGTGCTAAAATTGTATTTCACCGTTTTCGAAGATGCCCGACAAAATGCGACAAGATACGCCTGCATGAAATGGGGCTGTTTGGTCTGGTTCTCATTCATCGAATGATTTAAAAGCATCCGAAGATCGAAAAAAGTATTCGGTATTCGGATACTTACAAATTTGGCCACGGATACGGATACTGAATACAAAATTTTGAAAATATCCGAATACAGCTTTCGAATACATATAAAGTATCCGGATACTGTATCTGAATACAAAAGTATTCGGATACTACCCAACTCTGCTCCTTTATATACTACCTTGTGTGGCAGTCCTGTGAATGATATCTGATTCAATTCCATAAGGAATATTTGGAGGACAAACTGAATATAAGTAAAAATAATATTTTAAACGGTTTTATTGAAAGGAAAAAGATAATAATGATAATATAATGTAGATAATGTAGAAAATAATAATTCTATCAAGCGAGAAAAACCGTGAAATGCAACCACAATAAAATGAAAATCAAGCAAAAAATTTAAAAGTGAACAATTTAAATTAACCTAAATGTTAAAGACTTCAAGCCAAATTACTTCATGACGTTTCGATTGTTAGTATTCACAATCGTTTTCGGGTGATGACTCTGGACTATTCCTACGAAAGATGACTATTTATAGGTCATTCGATTGCTTCTACCTCTTTCTCTTCCCTCTTTCCTCTCTCCACTTGAGCGGTTAATGAGGAGGTGACCTTTTTCCGCATGTTTTTGATTTCTAATGGTATTTAGTTCATTTAGTGACTCAGTATTACAAGGTAATATGTAATCTGCCATTTTTGTAGCTTGAATTTGCATCTTCTTCAAAGTGTTTTTTTTTTAAAAACGAAACACAAGCACTACAAGGAAATCTTTTGAGCGTTCCAACAGCGGTGCCTGAGCGGAAGTAGCGATTCACGTTGGATGTAATTGGCTGGAGTTTAAATCCATTAGGAAAAATATTCTCAGGAAGTTTATTCCACATAAACGCAGCACCCCAGATGAAAGAGTTCTTAAACAGTGAAGTTTGAGGTGTACTGAGTTGAACCTCAAAACGATGAGCAGCCACAATCCGTCTGTATTTCTGATATGTATCGCTCTTGGTGAAATCAAATGTGCCAAGTTACTTGAATACTTTCCGTGAAAGTATCTATTATAGAAGAGAGACAAATCTCCAAACTTTCTTCGATGTTCCAGACTACCAAGGTTGCAAGTAATGTTCGCGTCTCCAGTCAGGCAGATGGCTCTTTTTTGGATGGAATCCAGAAATTTCAGGGTATGCTTGGGGGCGGAGATTCATAGATTCGTGAAAAAAAAACAATACTCCAAAGAAGGCCAGAACTTAGCTTCACAAAGCCCTAGTCAAACTGTCATTTGATACCCATATTGAGGTAGTTGTGGAAAAATATATAATCTACTATTCTAGCGATTCAGGAAAGTATCAGCAATTAAGTAGCCATTTTTTTGAATATACAAGTCAACGATTTCATAAAAATGAAAAATGTTCAGTTCCAACGCAGACACAATCCTGAAGTTAGTCAGAAAACAAAACCTCTAATTTACATGCAGATTAATATACCCTCATATCAAACAATCAGAAATCAAGAAATTTTTAGGATATTTTGGCAAAAGAACAGAGACAAATGCGGGATTTTTCAGAAAAAACCAATGTAGCCACAAGCCAGGTTGTCTAATTTATTTTTCTATGCCAAAGATAAAGTAGACAAGATGGATAAATCTGGTGTTTATAAGTTTAAGTGCCCGGGGTATGATAGTGTTTATGTGGCCTAAATTGTGGTGTATAGATATATAAGGATTAACATTGTTGATTATTTCAGTTCATTGTATTCGTTTCAAATTATCCTTATATGACGAAACTTCAGTAACGTTAGTTACAAATACAAGTAGTTTTAAACCATAGGAAATTTCAATTCTCATTTTACATGATAATCTACCACATAGTAACGGATATATCCATCAATTGATTTCATGAAAATCATCAATTACTTCTGAGAAACACTATATTAAGATATGAAAGGGGACTAACAGATCATTCATTCTCATGAAACCTGAAGAAAGGCAGAACTGGCATAGAAGGAATCTCTAGATTAGATTAGAGTGTCGGGGAACTGGCCCCTGGCCTGATTCACTGCGACCTGTTCAGATCTATTCTGATGCTCCTTGGTTGTTAGAGCTCATTGTCTAGCTTGATCTCTTTGATAAGACTCTGATCTTATCAAACTAGTTCGGACTTCCATTGTCTAATATATGAAATGATTTGAAATCCCTGAAAAAACTAAAAAAGAAAAGAAAAATAAAAATGAATGGCTGTAAATAACAATTATATTAAGCAAACAAAACCTAAAATGAAATAATAATGAAATAAAATACAAGTAGAAATAAAACAATTGAACAAAAAATCAAAATTAAGAAATACAAAATAAAAATAGAAATAATAAAGTTAAGAGATTTCAATCCAAGTTAGTTCACGACGTGTCGATTGTTAGTGTGTTCAATTGTCTTATTTCTACTTGTATTTTATTTCACTATTATTTCATTTCAGTTTTTTTTTGCTTAATAAAATTGTTATTTACAGCTATTTATTTTCAATTCTCCTTTTTTTTAGTTTTTTCAGGGATTTCAAATAATTTTATATACTAGACAATAGAAGTCCGAACTAGTGAAATTAATCATGAAACAGTGTCAGTCACTAGCTGACAGCCTCTGGTTTACTTTCCACGCATTTTGCGTGTCTCAGCCTTGCTATCGCTTTGCATTCACAGAACATATACAGTGCAGTTTCTTCCTCTTCTTGACAGAACCTGCAAAGGGTATCTTCTGTCAGACTCATGTTGCACATATGTTTCTCGAGTTGGATATGCTCTGTTAGTACACACACCACTACCCTCACAACCTTACGGTTGTGGTTTAGAAGGTCTTCTGTGAATCTGAGCGATGGTTTATGTACTCTTTCGCCTGCCTCATTCCTGGGAGCTTATTCCACCAATCTATCGATTCGACTTGCATCCATGAGTTTATGGATGTCTTCATACATGCTTTCGCTACTCCGCAGAAGGGTTCTGGGCCAATCATAGCCTTGGATGCGTCTTCACGGGCTAGAACATTAGCCTCCTCATTGCTCTCATGTCCAGGTACCCAAGCTAGAGTGACCCTATTTTTCCCCAACATCAGAATGATTCTACTCCATCTTCTCTATCGTTTCGAGAAAATTGTTGCAGTTCTGTTGTTTGGGAGCAGTGCTTGTTTTGGATTCATCAAACCTGCTGATCCAATTTTACTAACCTCTATAAAACATCAAGTACCCCGAACTGGCTATGATCATGATATACTATTGATTCAAAGCATTTTAAATTGTATGACCACCTTGTATCTCGTCCACTTCGCCTCAGCCAATATGTGAGAAATAGAATTTCAACAAATCCGTCACCTCACCGGGGGTCGCATTACAAGAAATTCAACTCCAACAGCCAGTCATGTTTTAATCAATTATATGTCAATGGCATAATTCTTCAGCTCCATGCTTAATTGGTTGGGCTTTGGAGATCAAAGAAAGTCGAGATATAAACCCGCTGAATCGATGTGCCCGCCTAAGGACCCATTCTCTTGATCAAACAGAAAATAAACGAGGAAAACAAAGAAAGCTTGTTACATCAAATTCCAATTACTTGTTCTATATTTGTCTGTCCGTGAAATGAATACGTTATTTGAATAATGATTGAACTGGGTTTTTGAGAGGTATTTGTGTAACAATTGTGTTCGTGTTATGATGGCAATTGTTTGTTATGAAATAAATTGAATTGTTTGGTGAAGGCTGAAATTTGCGTCATCGATATGTTTACCAAGTTTCAACATATTTACTGCCTAGTCAGTAGGTTCACGAAACTATATTTGTATTATATTGATTGAGTGAAATTCAGGTTATTATTGAGCCCACTAACATCATTTTATAAAATCTGACCTACCCATCAGAAATATTTACGGAATTTTCGATTTTTCTTTTTTACACGCTTTATATTATCTTCACCTGTATGTATGTATGTTTGTTTGTAACTCTCCTATATAATTCGAACTCACTTCACATGTATTTCTTCATTTGAAAAAAGTATTTTTTTTCATTACCATTAACAAGTTTTATATTAGCTTCACCCTGTATGTGTGTATATTTGTTTTTTGTAACTCTTCTTTCCCGTTTAAATGCTCGGTATCTGTATTTGACAAAATTATCAACATTATTGCTTGATCTATTCGCGGTCAGATGGCGCTGTATGTAACCTCCTTGATATAATTCTAATTACCTTACATGTATTTCTTCATTTGAAAAAAGTAGTTTTTTAATTTCAACACGCTTTTATTAGCTTCACCTGTATGTATGTATGTATGTATGTGTGTTTGTTTGTTTGTAACTCTCAAGCTCGGCAACTGTATTTGACAGCATTATCGACATCATTGCTTGATCTGTTCGTGGGCAGATGGCGCTGTACGTAACCTCCTTGATATATCGACATTATTGCTTGATCTATTCGCGGGCAGATGGCGCTGTACGCAACCTCCTCGATATAATTCAATACATACGTATCTGTTTAATTGAAAAACGTATTTTTTTATTAACACGCGCCCCTGCTGCCTCATTTGCAACTCTTCTTTGCGCGCCTGCTGCCTTAGGCTTGGTAGCTGATTTTCAGGCTCCCTCTCCGGAATCGGAAAATATCAATGGTCATTTTTCTAAACAATATACGGCTGATTGATCCCAAAGTTAAGATGAAATAAATATAGTTTAAAAAGACTAAAAAAAACTCTTGCATAGCATACTAAAAAATGAAAAGTAAATATAGTTTGAAAAACTAAAAAACACGCTTTTAAGGAACATCGAACTGAAAAGTTAAAAATATTTTTTTAAATAAGCTTGAAACAATAACGAACGAAAAATACTAGTTTTATTGTTAAAAAAGCGTGAGCACTTCATGTCATATTTTTTGTATTTTTGTAAATCAAGCACCCATCGCTTTTTTTAAAATAAATCTAGTATTTTTCGTTCATTATTGTTTAAGCTTATTTAAAAAAACATTTTGAACTTTTTAGTTCGATCTTCTTTGAAAGCATGTTTTTTAGTTTTTAAACTATATTTATTCAAGTATATGTGGTTTATATTTATTCAAGTATATGTGGTTTAATTGAAATGCTTTCTGAAAACTCTTTCATGTTGTTAATGTAACTTCAATTCAACTCTACAAATATGTAAGTATACTACAAAATTAAGTATATGAGTAAGTATAATTAAGTTATATATATATATATATATATATATATATATATATATATATATATATATATATATATATATAACAACACTATATATATATATATATATATATATATATATATATATATATATATATATATATATATATATATATTTATATATATATATATATATTCTTTGGATGATCAGCAGAACGGAAGTTATACTAATATTTCGATAAAATTTATTATCATCTTCAGGGAAAAGCTACAAATTTTGTATGATGGTAATACACTATAAAAAATTATCAATATGAAAGGTCATCTTACTTTTAGTGAGGTTGGTCGTGTCGAAAAGAATGTTACATTTAAATAATTCAAACATGTCAATACAATAAACAAAGAAGAATATTACATCAAAATTTCACTGAAAATCTTCAATTGTTTCAAAATTATGGACTACCGGTAAAAGCCATGAAGTTGAAGAACAGAGAGACAAAAATCCTTTTGTCTCTCTGTTCTAAGAAGATCGGGGATGGCGAAACATATCTTGAAATCATCAGGATCACGTAATTAAATGAAATGAAACCAAAATTTTCAGGAAAGAATCACATAAAAAAGGCAGGAAAATTGAAGAAACGTCAAATATTTTTTGATAGGTATGTGTATTTCAACCAAAAACATATAGAGATAACGTACCTGGTAACCATTACATGAAATTCTATTCTTCTGACGTCTATTATAAGAAATCCAAATATTTCCAATCAAGGTATATTTTCTATATGAAAGCAGACACAGGAATTGGATCACTACGATAGAATTGATAAATAATTCAACTGAGAACGGTCCTTATAATGAATCATCAGAAAACTCACTGCCTAATATTATTACAGAAGTAAAAGATATAGGTACTCAAGAAGTGCAAAAACCTAAAGTTTGGAGGGATCTATCTAATTCCGTAGTACGAAATATATATGGTGTACCAAATTTTAGTAACTTTTAACCTAACATAACCTTAAACAATTAGTTTTTGACATATCCAGATGATGCTTACTTGGTTAGCAAAACGTACATCGAGAAACAGTATTTTTGTTCTGGTGTGGAAAAAGTGTCTTTGATAGTTGAATTATTCTTAAAAATAACTTGGTGTCTTCTACAATACTCACCCTTTTTGTTAAAAGATTCAATACGTTTTGATAAGACATAGAACATATTTCTGAGTGTGAAATAATAAAAACAGATATCAGCATTTGACTTCTTTTGGAAAAAGAAGGCTTGGAATAACTTTCTCAATAACTAACGGAAAGGAGACTTTTCGAATATCTAGTTATCACCTGCTCCTTCGCCAATAATTTTAAACGTAATAGTCGATTTTTAGAATTATTGATATTCATGAAAATAACTAGGAAAAAAGCCATAGTACTTTTTTCAGAGAAAATAGCATCGCTCAAAAGCCTCATTTGAGAAAAGTATTGAAGCGTTGGGGCAATTAAATATTTGATGTTACGTACTGAAAAAATGAAAGAAACAAAAAAATTCAATAATTAGAAGAAATAGTTCATTGATTTGTTGTTTTTTAAAATTTTTGTTTTTGGATTTCTTAACATCTCTGGTCTGTGCTCAGTTGTGATTATTCTTGTGCAAATGGATTTCAATAAATTTGGATTTCAAGAAATAAAAGGATTTCAATGGTTTTTCTGTTCAACCAGGTATATAATGAAAATTTGCACATAGATGCAGAAGCACTAGAAAGTCCTTGGAAGTTTCTGAAAACGGTGCCTGGTCGGATGTAGCGACTAACGTGCTTACATTTTAACGTGCTAGTAATTGCACGTTAAAAGGTAAGACCTCGTTATTCCTTAGTTCGCACAATGTCGATTTGAGAGAATTGTCGTTCGTAGGGGCGAGTTTTTTTTTGCTTCAAGGTAGTTCGGAAGTGTATGCCTTGACTTTATAATATCCGCATCTTTTTAGAGAAAACTGGCATCTATTGGATCAAGTACTACTAGGCTTTCGTTTGTGAAAGTGTTGGAATTGTCAACTTGGTGAAATGTTGACCATCTGCTTTTAAATATTACTGGAGTTTTTTTTCCAACACCAAATCGTTATTTTAACACCTCGACACGGTGTTAATCTTCCTCTTGAAGATGATCACTTGGTAATTGAAATACGTTTCGGGGTTAAAATAACGATTTGGTGTTGGGAAAAAACTCCAGTAATATTCATTACTGCACCAAAGGTTCCAAACAGTGAATCATAAGTACATCTGCTTTTGCCAATAACCAGAAAGATATGAAACAGTTTAGACATTGAAAATTATTCGTGATTTCGTGGTTTCAGAGTTCCTTACTTTGGTACATTCTTGATTTGCATTTGTTGCGAGCATAAAAATCCTGATACGATTTTTATCACTGGGAGTTTTGGACCACTATATTGTATGTAAATTCCAGAAATTTACTTGAAGATCTGTTTCAAAATCTGTTAAAATACGTTTTCGTATTAACAGCTGTTGCTCCCCTACAAACGACACACCTTAAAAATGTAGTAGTGCCAAACTTTGAACAATTTGAGTCGTTTGTTAACACTCCTGGACAATTCGGTTGAAAAAATGGGTTTGTCGTCAACTGACCTGAAGATCATTATATACATCTCGAAAGTCTCTAGATTCTTCATCTTGATCAGTACTTGTTGTAGGCTTGTGAATAATATGAGGCAGCTGCTCATTGCATCGTTGATATTTGAAATTAAAGTTAGTTGATACTGACGTGTGCATTGAATTCAACTATATAAAAATTTTGGCACTAGGATTATTGACTTGGAAAAATTCAATGGTTCACAAAAAACGGTGCCCTACATTTCATGACATCATCTGAAACTACATGACATCAATATTTCGAAGTTGATAGGAAAGGACGTCTCTATATCAGTATGAACTGAGATGCACTAACGGATTGAATTAAATTTTCGAAAAGTTGAACGTAAAACTAGTTTTCAAAACGTTTCCCTCATTTCAATGAATCTATGGTAACCCTAAGATCAAGCTGTTGGAAAATGAAAAGTCGTGGATATATGAAATGAGCTGTGAGGGCTGTGAAGAAAAATATATCGGTCAAACGAAGCGTGTTATTGGAACTCGTTCCAAAGAACACGTAACAACACACATCTGATTTTCAACTACCCGGTGACTGAATACGTCGTGTAAAGGACGAAATATGGATCGGAAACTATGAAAATACTTAACAAACTCGAATATATCAAAAAGAAGTTTAATACAATTGACTTATCAATCATATATCAATGACAGTAACTTGACAATTCTTGTTAGAGAAAATACAATGTGTTCAAAAAAAGTTTAACAAACTCAGAAAATGAACTATCTGCAATAATTAGAAAGTAGTAGCAACTTTGATTTTTGAGGTTCATTTGCGGTAGATTTGAATATCTTTCGTTTCTGCATGACCTGCTGATAATTTTCTCACACTGTCCTCAACTAATAAACGAATTCATGAGAACATCGCTTGAATAGTTTTTCTGCATCAATTTGAAGGTATTTTAAACTTCTGAAGTAATGAAAATGTCAATATTACTGGGACCATGTGTCAATGTTACTGTGACATAGTGATTATGAATCATGGTATGTTTACAAAATACCGAATGGGAATACCATTCTGAAAGGACATTTTCACAAATAAATGCTCATGAGTCCGAAACTTAACTAGTTAGGTATATGCATGATATACAACAGCTCTCTGGATTTGTAATAATACACAGGGTATTCCATTTGAAATAATCAACTTTCAGTCACTTCTCAAGCAAACGAAAAAAACTGCATTTTTTTACCACGCTCTAATGAAGTAACGGGGATTACTCTAAATCGTGGCATGTCTCCAAGTAACACATAACTTCAAACCAAATTTTGGTACCATAGTATTCCTAAACTCAAAGATATCAGCATTTTCAGAAGTCATGATTTCCTAAGAAAAAAATTGAAATTAATATATATTTTATGCTCTCCATTGAGTTTTCAAAGTTATCCGGTTTCTGTTTCACCAGAAACGTCTCATGTGCCATCCACCGTGAATCAGCCTGTATATTAAAACATAATAAGCACACATGAAGACTGGGGACTGGAGAGTCTATAGATATATTTACAATAAATATTATTTGAACTTATCCAATAATTTTATCAACAGAAAATACAATCCAACTGAAAATGCCCCCAGTTGTTATTTCAGGCGGCCCTATAACACTATTATGTATCTCAAGAGAAACATAATAGCACGAAACCACACGACCAGAAAATAGAGCGTAAACTCTGATATTCGTATTTTGTTCAGTCTTAGCATGTCTCGGCCGGCCGTCCGATTGTCTTGAAATTTCTCGCCCCTCCGGCACGCAATCCGTCGAGAATGTATAAATCTTGAGGGTGATTGTGTAAGGGTAGCGGTCTCCATGACGACGGGAGTTATTCCTGTCCGATGAGGTGATCGACTACGGATTATACTTGTGTGTACAAATATCTATTTGTTGTGGGTTAATTGACGATGAAGATACCGACATGAGAAATATGAGCAAACAAATTAACTGTACTGGAACGGAAAACAGATCTATGGAATTGAACGAACTGTTCTGCATCCAACGTCCAATACTCAAAATGTTATTTTTACTCAGTGTCACCCACCTGTGGCTTCTATATAATGACAGAAGAAAAATGTGAAATGAAGGAAGAAGAGGAGATATAAAATGATGTAATGAAAATAACATGTTTGAACTGCAGTGCCTAATATTAAATACTCAAAATGCAATGATGTTACCGTCTCAACCAGCAGTAGCCTATGTTTTTCGAAATTAACGTAATGGACAATACCGAAATCTGAAAAGAAGAGAAAGACTTCGAAGTGGCGACATTTAGATTTGATGAATCAATCGTTAAATTTGGGTAAAACATCGATTATTGATTGCTATAACGAATCTTAGGTACAAAATTTAAATATTAGTTGCGTCTATGTATTTTAATCAGTAATAAAGTGCTCAAAACTGTACGTTCAAGTCACAAAGCCCTGATGCAACGGTTTTCATACTGCAATGAAAATAACATTTTGAACCTGCAACGTCCAATATACAATTTTTTTTGTGATTGATTCGGGCGTTACTAGATGAACATATAAAGTAATTTCATAAACTACACCTCACCGAACTTTAAATTTAATCACAGTAGCTTCATTTAGCTGTTTCTTTGAAAATGAAGTTTGTGAAGATCAAATCATTTATGAAAATTCCTATGCTCAAAAAGGTATACTTACTAAGTCTCAACCACCTGTAGCTATCTTTTTTGAGAATAACGTACAGGATAAAACTGAAATGAAGAAGAAGATGTGATCCACGAAGTGAGCGACATCTAGGTTTATTGATTTGAACATCATACTTAAGGAAAACATCGATTATCAATTGCTATATATTACCGTAGATACATTCAAATACTTTTTTCATTACATCTATATGTTTTGATTAGTGATAAAATGCTCAAACCTGTTCCAATTACGAAGTTCAATGGCAATAAAATACATATATTGCACTCAGAACTGTTGCACTGAAAATAACATGGTGAACTTATGTTCCTTCAATCTCAACTACCTGCTATTACGAGTATATTTGTTGAGGATAACTTGAAGAACAACACTGAAATGAAGAAGAGAACGTCTGCGAAGTGAGCGACATCTATTGAATAACATAAGTAACTGTAGACAAAAACAGTCAAATATTCGTTAGTACCTCTATTCATTTCAATTACATAGTGATAAAATGCTCAAGTCACAAAGCTCAAGTGTAACGTTATGATGTGCCCAGAACTGTTGTAATGAAAATAGTATGTTAACGCTCAACATACAATGCTCTAAATGATGTGCTCTTTCAATCCCAACTACCTGTAACCTTTGTTTTTTAAGAATAATGTAAAAGAAAATGCCGAAAGGAAGAAGAGGAGGACCACGAAGTGGATGACATCTAGATTCTATGTTTCTGAGCTAAAATCTCTGATGACTCAGGATGTATAAAACTCTGAGTAAGCTAGCCACTCGCGCCAAGGCCTTCAATTCCGGAAAATAGTGATACTGAAAACCTCGGCCGCGAAAGCCTTGACCAGGTTGACCGACACTAAATGGGAAACATCTGTATACCAAAAACCCACTCACACGGGACAGTATCTGAACCGGAAATACAACCAACATCAATCGACTAAGAGAGGAATCATCAAGACTCTAGTAGACCATGCTTTCGGGCTCTACAATACAAAGGAAAGTTTCGAAAAGGAGTTAGGCATCATCAAAAAATGACCTTCAACAGAATAGTTACTCCAAAGTGATGGTGGAACAGACTTTAGCTAGAAGACAGCAAGAGCCTCACGAAGAAGAGAAGCCTTCACAACCAGTACTTGTACTTCCCTACATCAGAGGATTTTCGGATAAGAAGAGTTGGGTACAAGTATAAAATTAAAACCTGCTTCAGATCTGGGAACACTATCCGTAGCAGCCTCACAAAAACTAGGTCACCAAACGCGGACTGCGATTCCAAGAATTGCATTTACCGGATACCTTGCGAGTGCGGAAAATCATACATCGGTGAAACTAAGAGGCCATTGAAAGTTCGCATTGCCGAGCAGAAGAAATACACACAGCGAAGAGAAACCAGCAAATCAGGAATAGCAGAGCATGTTTGGACTCTTCAACATAACATCAAGTGGGCTCAAGCTGAAATCATCCACAAGGAGGACACTGGTTTAGTGTCACGCATTTAGCCAAGCTAAAGTAGAGATACGCAACATATGGAAATCTCTAATCAAGCGGAACACGTCCAACTCCCGCCAAACGGTTAGCTCCCGCTAGAACCGATGAAGCGGTGGAAGGGAAGAGGGGATAGGTGAAAGCACTCGAACGACCTATAAATAGTCAGATCTTGAAGGCATAACTCCAGTTATCACCCGAAGACAATTGTGGATACTAACAATAGAAACGTCGTGAAGTAACTTGGCTTGGAATCTTTTAATTTTTAATTTCCATGTCTTGTTAATAATTTTTTCAATTTTCCTCTCGTGTTAATAGTTCAATTCTTTGATTTATTAGTTGTTGCATGTATTTCATTTCATTGTAATTTCAGATTTATTTGGCTAAACATATTTTTTTAATTTTTTTACAGAATATTTCAGGGATAACAAATCAATTTATATCATATTAGACAACGGAAGTCCGAACTAATGAAATACAGGTTGATCCCTATTTAACGTTTAAAAAAATATTATTTTTAGACGATTCAGGCTATGAAAGAAAGGTCCCAACCGTAGAATGAAATTTATACAGTGAATAAATATGCGTACTTCAAGGCAAGATATGCTAAGAAATAGCTACATCAGTTTTCTCTTCTATCCAATCCAAGAACCAAGCCACTTTGGTGAAAACTGAAGGCGAGCACATCTCACAGAGCGTTGATCCAATGGAAACTATACCAATCTGTTTACTTTTGTACAAAAGAGGTCCACCCGAGTCGCCATTACAAGTCCCCTTGTTCTTGTACCCGGTCGTACAGATATTCACCTCAGACACATAAACAACGCCAGTTTCTTCGTCATTATAATCATCGGCACATTCGTCCAAATCCATAACAGTCACGTTCACCACTCTCAGGGTGCTGGTAATGTCTTTCAAAGTCGGATTGTGCTTGTCTTCCGTTAGGCCCCATCCGATGCTAGTGGTCTCTTGATTCAAGTAGGTCTTGCCTCTGTCGCGACGTGAGGGTAACGCAACTGTTTTGATAACATCATTAAGAGGTGCAGGACTGGCTAATCTGATTAGAGCTATGTCGTTTTGGAAGCTGGTATAATCGTAGTTTTCGTGAATAATTATGTCAGTGCCCTTGATACGCACTTGAGAGGTTTCATTTGCGGTTATGTTGTGAGCTCCCAGTATGACTTCCACGTTGTTGTTGTATATTCTGGAAATAATAATAATAATATTTATTCGTCAGAATTATACATAATCAAAAATATTACATGTCAGTTTCATATATATGTATAGGGTTTAACATAAGTACGTTAAAGTATTCAAGTCACGTATTCTTGAGACAATTAAAAAAAAAGGCCGTATAAACTTGTGTCCAAAAATACTGCCTTTTGGGGAAACAGGGTGTTGAAATTGAATATTTTTTGTTCGTTTGTAAAAATAAATTTTGCAAAAAATCAATTTTTTGCACGAAATTTGGTACCCGGGGTTTTTTTGACGTGAGAAATTATAATTTCTTATTAATTTTCATATTACATCTAGATGGCGCTACGTACACTGTCGTTATTTATTGCAAATTGCCCTAACCCTGACAGTAAAATTCTGGTACTTTTCATGATAAAACTTAATTTCCACGCCTTTTCCAAGAAAAAAGGCACACTCCCTCAATAACGCTAGAAGTGATCGTTTCGAAATATTTTCAATTTTCTATATCGATGTACACACATCGGAAAAGTCTAGGGATATTTTTATAACATACTAAATATCATAAAAATAAATGCATCAGGTCTTTTAATTTCGATTAAATTGGTACACTCGACCACCCTGTAGATTTCTATGGGTTGAACAAAGCCTGCAAAAACGGTAACTAATCTTTTATCAAGTTTTTTACTGTAGGTTTTCGGCTAAAATGAATAATCTGAAAGTGTCGAGTTTGTACATTCTATGCAGTTCTTGCTCAGTAATTAAACTGGAAATATTGTGCTTTAACATGGAACGCCATCACTTACCATTGGCTGAGATGAATAGAGCTGTAGGGTAACCATTGGTCAAGGTAACCATTGGTAACCATTGGTCGTGATACTGTAAAAAATCGACTGCATGAAGCAGATCTCCACAACAGAAGGCCACTTAGATGTCCACCTTTGTCGAGAGGCAATCGCGGTAGAAGATTAGAGTGGTGTCAAGAACATCAAAACTGGAATGCAAATGATTGGGCCACAGTTTTGTTTACAGACGAATCCAGATTTGGATTTCATCCAGATTCTCGTCGAGTAAGACTGTGGAGACAACGTGGAAATAATGAACATTTGAGACACGTCCAGGAAGTCCACACATACAGAGGTGGTACAGTAATGCTATGGGGCGGAATCATGATCGGCGGCAAAACCGATTTCGTTTTTCCAAATCGCTCCCTCACAGCTCGATAGTACCTCGACACCATTCTTCTACCTATCGTCCGTCCGTTTGCTGGTGCTGTTGGTGAAAACTCCCACCTAATGCACGATAATGCTCGTACACATGTCGCGCGTCTAGTGACTGACTGGCTCACCAACGAAGGAGTTGATGTATTGCCATGGCCAGCACAATCACTGGACCTGAATCCCATCGAACATGTGTGGGACATGCTTCAACGAAGAATTACTCCGCATATGGGGAACATTCACACAATGTTTCAATTGAGAGAGCTTTTAATCGCTGAATGGGCAAATGTACCTCAACAAGACATTGACAATCTCATTTTGTCGATGCACGATAGATGTAGGCCCGTAATAAACCAGCGTGGAGGTCATACTTTGTACTGATTACAATTTGTTTTGTATTATGATTTTTTTTCGGGGTGCCAAAGAAGAGCCATATTTTTTTTAGTTTTGCTTATATGCGCACTCAGTATTTTTGACCATTTAATGAATTTTGTTGTAAGTTACATTCGTTTAATAATTAACCGTCAACTTTTTTTCCCTAAAGCGATCTAAAAAAAATAATGCCATTTTTAAAAATATCCCTAGACTTTTCCGATGGGTGTATATTACTTAGTTCCTAGGGAGCAAAATAAAGTTGCTGAGAACATCACAAAAACTAAGTATGTGGTGAATCTGGTCAAATTAAACAACTTTTCTTTATGAAATATTTATCTAAAAATCATTCGTTTTCGATATACAAATTACTCAAATTGCGAAAAACTTATGACAAAAAATAATCATGTTTGGAAAAACATCAACGATTTGTATTTCGAAAACGAATGATTTTTTGATAACCATTTTAGTGGAAAAACTTTATACAGACTTTTTTCCTCAAGATTGTCTCAGGAATACGTCACTTGAATATTTCAACGTACTTATATTACACCCTGTGCATACCAGGTATAGGATACAATCAGTTCGAAGTCTACAGGAAAATTAGAGCAGGGTGAGTTTGACAAAATAGGGTAACACAATATGAATGGGATTTAAATAATGTACGTTTGTGTATAATACTGTCTATTCGTATGTTAGCATTCATAGCTACAGAGTAGCAAATGATAAATTGATGATAACGAAGGATAATAAATAAAGAGTATATCAAGTTTTTCATTTGAGTGGTTCTCTGATTGATTGCATCCTTCAGTTCTCAGCAATTATTCTTTTTCTCAGTTTTTTATGATGAAAACGAATATGTATAGGCCAGATGAATTTTCGAATATGACAGAGTGACAGAAATGAAACAATTTCAAACAAAGCACTGCAAGTCAAAAAAATCTATTACGTCAGAAAGAATATATATGAGTGGATGACGTCGGAAAGTTACCAAGTGTGAATACCTGTGTGTACTTTGGAATACATTCATAGCCAGTACGACGGAAAACTTATTTTATATAAAAAAAAATTTCAATGGGACATGAATAAAAATCATTTCTATGCAACTTACAGACACAATTATGAAGAGTTGCAAAGGAAAATAACCAACTACTCAAACCTCTGAAATATCGTCAACTGACTCATCTGGTATCTAGTGAAAGTTATTAGAAATCAGTACCATCATAGGTATCTTTGTTACATTTAAACAAGTTTCCAGCATTTCTTAGGGCCAGTGACAATTTATTATACAGTTTTTTCTAGAAGTCTCACTACGAAATAATGGCATTACATATGGCAATTACATATGTACAAAAAAATCTACTTGTCTCTGAACATTTGCAAATTTTTCATCCTTGCAAGGGCGATATTAGGGAGGTGCACCCAAAATCTTCAATGGAACCCCATGTCGATATGTAGCTCATTTTAAAGGCCTTGAAGAAATAAATATTTTTGCAGAATTAGGGGTCTGCACCATAATCTCATTCCCGATAAAAGAAAGTTATCCAACAATTTTTTTCATTTTTTCCCATACTGTGATTTTTTTTACAGGAAATTTTCCAACTATCTCGATTTTGTATTTAGCAGTACCCGTTGATTCAGTTCAGTTCAGATCATCATGAGGCCGCAAAATAGTTTAAAGCTGTTTTCCCAGATAATCCAGTTTTTTCCTAAATACGTGAGAAGTGTTGTGAAACAATTCACTACAGCTTTCAGCGTAAAAGACGTTCCAGGATTTGGTCGCCCATCCATTAAAACCGAAGTGCTCCAAATTCAAGTTTTGGGTACCACTGCTGTTCAACCCAAACCATCAGTACGCACAATAACTGCCGTTATAGGTACAGGCAAATAAACACTGCATGAGGTTTAAAACAGCATAAATGTCATTCCTTCAAAATCCATCTTGTACAAGAACTAAATGAAGATGACCTAGATCGAAGACTGCAGCTTTGTGAAATCATATACCTCTATCGGATATGTTTCAGTGATGAGGCAAGCTTTTCAATAAATGGTTCTGTTAAGAAGACACATCTGCTGATACTCCTATGACCCCTGACCTCGCTCCTCTTAACTTTTTTTGTAGGGTTATGTGAAGGAATGGAAATTTCGAAGAAAACCAATAAACTTGCAAGAAGTACATCAACAAATCACAGATGTGTGCGCACTTACACCAGAAATTCCTTCCTTCAAACATAAGGACATAATTTGAAAGTTGACTCCAATATTTTCGAACTGGCATTCAATAACAATATTCTTCATCAATCAGAAATGAGTAGCCGTGGAGACTTCTAGTTTATGCAGAAATGTTTGATTCTTCAAGGTCTTCAAAATAAGCTTGATATCGATATAGAGTTTGGAAGGCAACCCCCTGATGCCCTATAAGGGTAAATTAGTTGTAAATATATAAAGAATTAGATGTCTTTGTACTATGTTATTGCCAATTATTTTCCATCTTCACTAACATCGGAGATATTAGTCCGTACCTGCCTAGGAACCTTTGCGACTTTATTTCAAGCGGAAATTTACCCTATTGAATTATGTGCAGTTATGGACTTCTGGCAGAATCTCCCAGGATTGGATCACTCTAAGGCGTTTATTCACCTTGATACCAAATAGGTGTTGGACTAGAGTAGGGATGAACTACGATGTCTAACAGGCCTTCTCACAGGTCACTGTTATTTGAATCATCATATGCCGAGACACGGACTGTCGGAAGACAGCGTGTGTCTCCTCTGGTTGAAAAATGATGAAACAGCAGAGCACATACTTTCTGCCTGCCCCGCTGGGGCAGGTTCTTAGAGCTCGGCAGAGCCATCTGACCTGAAAAGCCACTTATCATACAATATTTATGTTCTGAAATGACTTCTAGAAAAGGATGAAGTTCTATTTTTGTTTCTTCAATGTGGTTTCATTTCTATAATCAAATTTATATCAACCAAATTAATCAGCTCTCAATCAACTTACTCGGTGGCACAATGAGCAGCCGTCAAAACATAATTTTCAGAAATAAGGGATGCTCCACAAAGTGCACGATTATTGATCAGGAGTCCTACTTGGTAGGGAAATGCATGCGGGACAGCTTCATCTCCTCCAATTATTCTCAATCTGGGAGTTAGACTTTTGAATGTTTGCCCTCGAACAGACTGTAAAGAAATAGAATGTGAAATGTTGACATTGCCTTTAAATTTTCAATGAGCAATACTGTGTTTTGTTGACATAAGAAACATCATGTCATAAAATCACTGGCCATAAGCAATTTTTTTATAATGCGGATATTCATTCCAAAAGGAGGAGAAACAGTTAATCAACAAAACAATTATTATGGGTAAAATTATTGTTTCACTCTAATTTTAAAACTTACCGAAAAACTCCACAAACAGAAAATAAGTTTGAGTAACATTATGTCGTCGCATACAATGCGAATTTTTCCTAGTCGCTCAAGTATATTTCTCAAGTACCATTTTATCTACTTCTCAGATAAAATAAATGAGAGAATAATATAATAGTAGTGTTATCAATAATTAATATTAATATATGAATATACAGGATGACAATTTGAAAACTTCCCACCCTCAATACCTTCCTTTCAGTACATAATATAGAAAATCGAAAATTCAAGTCAATTTCATTTTCAAGGAAGACACTTAAGTAAATATTATTAACCCTCTTGGTTCAACCCTCCAGGAGGAGTAGATGGTACCCTTAGAATATCAAACGAGAAGGGGGGTACAGTGACACATCATTTTGAAGGGTGTTCATTTCCTTTTCCAACGGTACCTCAGTTCATTATTTTTTGAAGAGCAGATTTCGAAAAATACCATTCGAAACTTACAGAAGTAGGATTTTCCTGCATTGAGATGCATGGTTTTTAGGTTAGTATTCAAAAAAATATCATTGAATTGACTCTCCTATTAAGAGAGATGGTTAGAAGAGTAGGTGGCGTCGCTTCAATCCTTGACTAACAGGAATAAATCTAGTATACACGTGTGAGCATTTATGTGGTGGTTATTTTGCGTTTACTTAAAAAACTGCCAAATTGCGAGAAACAAATAATTTCAACCATCTATTTACGCTCTATCTGATAAGCTGCTGATTCTGCTCTGAACAGTGATGAAGTGTGTTTTCGAACTCCTCTCGAAGATTTAGGAAAACTTCACCAAGAGTTTAGAGGCATGCTGCTGTAATTAGTACTTTGAGTTCAATAATATCAGCAGGTTGTGTTTCATAAACAGCAGAATTGAGATATCCCCAAGAAAAAAAATAAAAGAGTTCTTGAAGGTGATCTTGAAGGCTACTCAATCGCTTCCTTTCTGTCAATCCATCTATCCCGGAATCGATCGTTCAACCACTGTCGAACGGGACGTATATAACGATGACGCACCGTCCTGCTGGAAATGTAACAGATCCTCCTGCAACAGTGAATTACCGTCTGCGTGAGATATGAATGGATCGATAGCATATGTAGGTACAGATTGCCAGTCAAGGTTTTTCAAGTGAATAAAGGGCCATTTTATCAGTTCGTATTTCCATTGCTTAATATAATATAAATTGATTTGAATTCCCTGAAAAAAGGGGCTTGAGAAAGGAAAATACACGAAGATCGTTAGAGACTCTACTGCATCAATTGAAAGGAAGTTGTACCAGACTAAGAAAAAACACCAAGTCTATTTTTCGCACTACAGTAAGCGCCCTCACTTGTATGGACTACCCAAAATCCACACAAAGGATGTTCCGCTCAGACCGATCATTAGCTCCAGAGATTCAGCCACTCAGAACTTATCCAGATTTTCACTACCAATAATTAAACCACTGCAAGGTAAAACAAGGAAAAATTCAAGGCATTTCGTTGAACTACTAAGGGGAATCAAAGTCAAAGAGCAGGATTACCTGATCAGTTTCGACGTGAAAAGCCTCTACACCAATGTTCCTGTCGAAGAAGCACTTCAAATCATACAGCAGAAGCTATCCCAAGATGGGGACCTGAAAGATAGAACAAACCTACCGATACAAGTAATCATGGAATTACTAGGATGCTGTGCTGAAGGCCGACTGAAGGACGAATTCTTTACGGAAGATGAGGGACTGCCAATGAGATCGCCACTTTCACCAGTTATAGCCAATATAATGGAGTGGTTTGAAACTCTGGCCATTGAAGAAGCCCGCAAGAAGTCCCGAGTCTGGTTGAGATACGTAGACCACACCTTCATAATATGGAACCCTGGGAATGCAGAACTAGACACATTCCTGAAGCACATCAACAACGTAGGTCCTTCCATGACTTTCACAATGGTGAAGGAAGTCCACAACGAATTGCCTTTTTTAAACGTATTGGTGGAGAGGACCAACACTGAATGGAAAACATCTGTAAATCGAAAACCCACTCACACAGGACAGTACTTGAACCAGAAATCCAACCACCATCAATCGACTAAGAAAGGAATCATCAAGACTCTACTAGACCGTGTTTTCGGGCTCTGTAATACAAAGGAAGGTCTCTAAAATGAACTAGGCATCATCAAAAACGAGCTTCAACGAAATGGTTACTCCAGAGTGATGGTAGAACAGGCATTAGCTCCACAAGCTCCACAAGGAAGAAAAGCCGCCACAACCAGTACTTGTACTTCCCTACATCAGAGGATTATCGGAAAGGATGAGAAGGATTGGGCTCAAGTATAACATTAGGACCTGCTTCAGATCTGGGAACACTATTCGTACCAGCCTCATTGCATTGCATTTAACGGATACCCTGCGAGTGCCAAGAATCATACATCGGCGTCGGTGAAACTGAGAGACATTGAAAGTTCGCATTTCTAAGCACAAGAAACACACACAGCGAGGAGAAACCAGCAAATCCGGAATAGCAGATCATGTTTGGACTCATCAACATAACATCAAGTGGGCTCAAGCTGAAATCATCCACAAAGAGGAACACTGGTTTAGGAGAAAATTCAAAGAAGCCGCGTATATGTTGTCTACCAACGCATTTAGTCAAGATAGCGTAGAGATACGTAACATATGGAAACCTCTAATCAAGAGAAAAACGACCAACTCCCGTCAAACGGTCGTCTCCCACTAAAGCCAATGAAGCGGAGAAAGGGAAGAGTGGATAGGTGAAATCTTTCGAATGACCTATAAATAGTCAGATCTCCGAGGAATAAATCCACTTATCACCCGAAGATGATCGTGGATACTAACAATCGAAACGTCGTGAAGTAACTTGGTTTAGAATCTTTTAATTTTATATTTTGTATTTTTTTTTCAATGATATTTTTTAATTAATTCTTCAATTTTCAGCTTTTATTATTATTTCCTTTTTTTGGTTGTTGCTTGTATGTTATCTCTTTGTAATTTCAGTTTTTTTTTAATAAAATTGTTATTTTCGGTATAATCTTTTTAATTTTTTTCAGGGATTTCAAATCAATGCATATTATATTAAACAATGAAAGTTCGAACTAATGAAGTACACCACGAAACCACCTTCAAAGAATAAAGGATCAGTTATGGCATTTCAAAGAATACCAGCCTGAGACAGATATTTAACCAAGGATAGGGATAGCATTGATTCGATGGGTTATGATTTCACAAAATTCTATTGTTATGTTATCGTGCTGGTGAATAACTTGAAATTTATTTTCAGTGCTTCTCTTAAAGTCTTGTATGACATTCCCGTCTGTTCTGCTACTGATTGTGAGGAGCTAGTGGGTTCTGTAGCAAATGTTCCCAACACTTCAATTTGAGCCTCTTCATTTAGTACTCTGGCGTCTTTTCTTTTTTCATTGTTCACTGAACCAGTTTCGCCGCTGACTTTTTTCCTAAATGAATCTGAACGTGACGATCTGACGAAACGTTAAATGTCGCCTCAGCAGATTTCAGGATTCTCAAAAAACGCAAAGAATAATTAAGAATATAGAAGAATGTTCGAATGGGACATGAATATGAACAGTTTCGAAGAATGCGGAACAGTTCGAAGTTCATTAAAGCGACAGCGAACTAGTGAAATGAGTACAATAATCGTAAGGTGAAAATATAATATAACATAAATCTTAGATAACTAATTCATTTTAACTTTAAAAACAACAGTACAAAAATAACAATTCAAAACGCTCAAAGGTGTGAACTCCACTCACAAGCGATTTTGGTGAAATTGGTGACACGTGTGAATCATTGTATTCGTGCCACGTGCCAGTATAAGGATGTCGGCAGAATGCTGTAAAATGTCCGCTGTAGGTAGATCCACTGTGATTCGAAAATGCATATTGATTATAACGACAAGGAGTCACATTTTCTGCTGCATAATTGTTAATGTCTAATCCATCTAGAGGAAATTCGATGGCAACATTAAACTTGCCTCTGAATCTTTCTGTTCGAGAAAATCTTTTAAAATGAATTACTAAAATAGGAGGAAACTTATGGATCGATAGAGACTTTGTGCATTTTCTTCTTTCCTTGCAACTTGAACACGTCGGTTTTTCATGTCCATCCAAAGTTTTCTCTCTTGTGAAGAAATCCAAGCACTGTGATAAATTCAATTAGCCAGTTCTTTGTTGTATGGGGAGTGACAAATCCCAGAAAGGATCGAAGGTTACAAATGAGTCTCCACAATGTGTGCACTTCATCGTGGATTTTAATTGACAAACGAAATTATCTACAATCTTAGAGTTATATGTACTCAAATAAATCAGCCATGACTCTTGCGCTTTTTCGCTGTCGCTCAATTTTTCGTTAATCTCCGTTGAGGTCGGTTTAGGTTTCTCAATAATTCTACTAACATCATCATGTAAGCCTTCTAAAAGATAACGTAAGGTTCAAATAAATTACGGTGATTAGTTGTGTTTTTGAAAATGTAACTTTGGTGATAGTAGTAGGTTATAATAATATATCAATAATCGAACTCGAAATATTTGATTTATTTCGCTCAATTTCATTTATATTCCAGCACATTCTTCATTTATTTTCCTTTTGCTTCTGCGACATTAAAAATGTGGCGGCCCACTAATGAAACAAAACTCTTTCAACAGTATTTATTATCAACAGAAAACTACTCTACCATTGCCATAAAAATGCCAGTTGCCAAAACCGAACATAATGAAAGTGTATCCCAGACGAACCACACTCGATCACAAGATTACTCAATGAAAAAGTTTGGATATAAATTGGACGATATTGACAAGGTGACAAGCCAAAATTGTGTTTCGCGAGAGCTTCAAACTTCTTTTATTAAGCGAAACTTTCAATGTTTATGAGCATGAAAAGAACTCGATCTAACTTTCACTATTAAATAAGTTTCGGCTTTTCGAATGGTTCTTCAAGTTGAAGTGAATCGCATAAAAACATTTTATGCTGTCATTTACCCAATGAGATCGACTGGACTTTCTGAAATTCCATCGAGCTGAAAGACATCTTAGATTATTTCGAAAATACAGGCCCGGTTTTCATTTGACATATCTTTTATTAACGGTCGGAGATATCTTAGAGCACGGTATTGAAAATTTGTGAGGAATAAACCAGACAGTACAAAGATGAAAGATTATCGCAGAACACAAAATCAAGCCAAAACTGATAGAATTGAAAGTATCATGAATTCAGTATGATTTCAGATAGTTTGTTCAATCTATGTCTATTGTGACTGGTGATCGTGGAAGTGTAGCGTCGATCACCATGAAAAATGCCTTGAAACGTTTTTATCATTGTTGAATGGAAGTTACGATGGTGATAAAATAAGTCACCAGTAATTGAGAGAACTTGAATGATAACGGATTTTCCAACATGGTCTTCAAAACTTTTATAATTGATAACGGCCCTCTTGCTGAAGCTACATCTAACAACAAGCTAACAACACGCGCCAATAATAATTTTTTTTAATCAAAATTTATGTTCTCGTCGGCAACGTACCGCGCGCTTCGTTCATTTTACGATCGCCATAGTCGTCCTTTCGAGAGAACTATTCATAATATGGTGGATATATTTGAGTCCACTGGTTCAGTAAACGATCGACCAACACCTGCATGTCGATGAAACACAAGATCTGCCGAAAACATCGCCACTGTCTTTGAGAGTGTACAGGAGAATCCGAGGCAGGCGATTTCGCGTCGCTCACAAGAACTCGACTTTCCGCAAACCACGACTTGGCAAATTTTGAGTCATGTCTTGTGCTGAACAACCATAGACAACGACGTGTGTTCGCTGAATGGGATCTGAAGCGGTTGGCAACTGACACTAATTGACATCGAAAACTCATCTTCAGCGATAAGGCCCATTTCTGGATGAATGGGTACGTGAACAAACAAAATTATCGAATGTGAGATCCAAGAGCATCCAATGAATCCCAAAAAAGTCACTGTTTGGTGTGGATTTTGGCCTGGTGGCGTCATCGATCCACATTTCTTTGAGAACGGCGTTGGCCAGGCCATCACTGTCAACGGCGAGCTCTATAGATGATCTGGATGATGATCGATGATCTGGACATCAATGGCATGTGGTTCCAACAAAACAGCGCTACGTGCCACACAGCTCATGCAACATTGGATATTCTGCACGAGCGAGTTGAGGAGGTTATGTGGAGGTGATGTGAACTGGCCACCGAGATCGTGTGATTTGATCCCGTTGACATTTTTCTCGTGAGGTTTCCCTAAGTCGCAGATGTATGCGAATAAGCCACAAACCAAAGCGGTCCCCAAAGCCAACATAACCCATGCCATCGGTCAAATTCAACCTGATTTATGTGCCAGAGTCATGGAAAATTGGACGTTTCGGATATGCTCCACCTAGAAAACTCGTGGTGGATATTCGAACTCAATGTCAAAATATGCTTTATTAACCCTTTATAAATAAAAGAGTCTTTAAAGAGGAAATATTTTGGAATTGGCAAATTAAAGTCGTTTTTTTTGGTGGAGTGGCGTTTGTGTTAATTGAAAATCGATTTTGATGTTTTGCTATGAGACATATAGTTTCAATAATAAGAATGTATATTACAGTGGGGAATTTCTTTTCCTTAAACTGTGGTCTGCAAGAATCTCGTGGTTTTGTTTTACACAGAAAACGTACAGCTCTTTTCTGTATAACTAAAATTGATTACAGTGTTGTCACAGTACATGCACCTCAGAAAGTAATTCCATATCGTAGATCAGATTCTAGGAGAGAGTGATATGTTACTTTGGCAGCAGCAAATCCCAACTCATAAGATGTCAGCCTCACAGCATAAGACCCTGAGGATAACTTTGATTTGAGACTCTTGATATGGTCTTCAAATTTCAAATCACTGTCAATGGATGGCCCAGAAATTTGGTTGATGGTTTATTCTCAACAAAGATGTTGTCAATTTGTAAATTGCTGATGGAACATTTAAAGCAAATTACGTTCGTTTTAGAGATATTAAAACTGAGAAGATTTGCGTCACACCTGCTTGCTTATATCATGATTCATTACTGTTTCAAGTTCAGAGGGGTTTTTATTCCACACATAAGTGCGTCTGTGTTAGCTTAACATGTCGTGATAAAGTTTGTGGAGATCAAATCGTAAAGTGTAGTTTGTGAAATTACTATGGATCTTCATCAAGTAACGGCCGAATCAATCAGTGAATTCAGAATATCAGATTTTATAAAAAATCATTTAAAACATATTTTTCCAGTCAAAAAACAAAACTAATTGTGAAAGTAACAAAATACAATGAAATAATTTTTATCAAACTTCAAATGATCTTGAAATTTCCTTCATCACATTTCATATTACAGTCGGAGTAATTTACTCAATTTCTTATATTATCTTATCTTTCAAAAATAACTATACTCTGCAGGTACACCTGGAACTAACCTCATGTCCTTCATCTTTTCGATCAAATGTTCCAAGTCTTCATTCCCTGACGCCTGTTTCTCCAGTGAGAGGCTACAATTAGTTGTAGTTATGTGTTTGGCTAACTCTTAATCGAACCTAACCTAACTAACTTAATCTACCGTATTCAGAATAGATCTTGGTGGTACATTCTTTATGTGAACTTTTGACTAGAAAGACATGATAGAGTATCAAATTTTTTAAACGTATCATCATCAAGAACTGATGAAGAGACAAGGTAATTCGTTCTTCTTGAAATCTCGGTGGTCGGATCCAGATTGAGTTTCCTATAAAATCCTGGGTCAAGTAAGGTTGAAAGTTTCTTCTTTTATTTTCTGGTGTTCATCACGACAGTGGCATTTCCTTCATATTCTAGTATATTCTTTTGTTGTTTTGGCCTTAAGCGGTTTTGCATGAGTCAAAATCCTCGATATTTCAAAGCAGATTTCCTGAGCGATGTAGTGCGGCGAAAACGAATACCTGATATAATATTCGCAATGAATGGCCTCCTAGACTACCTCGGCTGGTGTCATGGTGTGGTTTCCAATATTGGTCAGTACAGTTCAGCTTCTGATAATATCTATTCATAAAGGTTCAACACTGTTTTCCTATCATACTGGAGAGAAATATTCTTCTCGTTCTCGCTGAGATTATATTCCATATCTTCATATACCGTTAGGTGGTATCTGATTTTGAGACTCATTTTCGCCTTGAGACGGTCAATTTTATCCTAATCGCTCCAGTGCATCAAAATTCCTAATTCAATTTCGAGGTTCACTAGCTTTATGACACTGAGGTCTACATCTTGTCTGTTTTAGTCGATTTTTACACGGAGTAATGCTGTCCCAGAACATTAATTAACAATGTCTGCCTATGGTGTTTCCCAATTCCTTTTTGTCCGTATTGGGGATCACACCACTGTCTCTACGTCGTGATAGAAATGTTAGAAAACACAGAGGATTCGTTTCTTTTGCGGAGTACTTTCAAACGTTTTTGTTCCTTTGATGTCTTCTTTCCGTAAAGGAGGTTGATTAGAGAATATAAACTTCCACCAAGAGAATAAATTCGCGTCCAGAACAACACTTCTATTGTTGCTTCATCGCCTTTGATGAAGTCTACCGCAGTCGCAACCGAAACATCAGGCATGGAAACCTGCACCACGACGAACAAAATCAGGTGATAGCTTCAATACAGTTATCAGCCGTTAAACTTCACACTCTTCGATATAGCACTATTGTTAATTTATTATACTGTCATACCTAAACTGGCGTTTTCCTTTACATGTATGAACGGGTTCTGTCGTATTTATCCAACCTAACTTTTTTTCTAAATCAACAGTCACCACTTGTGATAATAAAAATAATAATAATTTTTCTTATATTTTTGGTCATGAATTCTGATATGGCATAGTAACATTCATTACATAGAAAGTTTTAAAGTTTGCTTTTGAGAACATTGACGTTGTCTTCCAATCTTATACAGGCAGGCAGATGATTTGTAAATTGAATTTCTCTGTATATTGAGCTTTTCTCATACAGACTAGTTCCATGTTTGGGACGCGGAATAATTTCCGAGGATTGAGTTGGGTAGTCGTGATAAAAGTTATGATATTTACTTTGTGCATATAAAATGCATTCGTAGATGTCAATTGAGTAAAATGGAAGAATATAATGTTCTTTGAAATGATTACAACATGTTTTTCTATAGTCTAGGTCGAACATTAATCGTATAATCCTCTTTTGAGATACGAAGACCCTGGATGCTCCCACTGCACCACCCCATAGAATAATATTATAAGAAATGTAGGAATAAACAATAACATAGTAAATGCTGATCAACTGACTCGTCACAAACATATTTTTCAGTTGCAATATAGCAAAGTAACTACTATTCAATTCCTTGCAAATGTGATTGACATTGCTATTCCATCACACATTATCGTCCACAAATACTGCTAGAAATTTGCTGGATTTCGCGAAAAGGACTTCACTATCATTTACTGATATTCTACTATGCTCGGATATTCCATTTCAGGTGAAAAAGTGCATACAAACTGTTTCAGCTGAATTCACCATCAGAGAATTTCCCCCATATATTCATTTTTACAATGAGCTCTTCATGCATTTCTGCTTCCGTTGCTAAAGTGGTATCATCAGCATCTAGAATTACGTGTTTAGTGCTGACGTATTTGGGAAGTACATTTGAATATAGTAGAAAAATTAGAGGACCAAGAGTCTATCCTTGAGGTACACCAGCCTCCACATCATGTGGGAGAGTTCTCTAATTGTCAATTCTTACAATAAGTCGGCCACGAAAGAAATTTGCCACGAAAACCCAGTTCTCTCAGGTTAATAATTGTAATATGAGTATTGATTTAGTCGAAAGCTTTCAAGACTCATCTATATTATTATCGCCATCATTATTATCATCCTAAATGGATGCACTGCTCGTCCCGATACATTCGAAGGGCACTTATCAACCAATGACCACTTCAAACTTCGCGAGGTAATTAATCGTTGGGTCCGAGAATCATGTGCCCTGAGCAAACACAATGAGCCAAGAATGTCCAGTAGGCATGACCTTGAGATTCATTGGAGAGTAGAGCGAGCATCAGTTTTTATTTATTATATATATATCTTCATTATTGAAAATATCTCATGTTGACATGAGACGGGACATTTCTATAGTAAATAGAATGGCAATTCACATAAATTTGAAACGAAATCTTTTTATGTGGAGAGCATTTCTTTGATTTCTTCTCTCTGGTTATTTTATTTCGGAGAGGTGAATTTCGATTCCGGAATCCGGAAACGAGCCATTATTTACCAATGCCGGTAAAGGAACCTTTTACGTAAACGATCAATCTGAAACTTTTCCGTTCTCTACTGAATCACTGATTTATTTCCCGATATAGGAAAATGGGGCCACTTTCTCTCTTCTGCAAACTTCATCCTGTGAAAAGGGTTACAGGGTTATAAAATAAATAGCTCAACATTTTTCTTCCGGTTCAGGATTGCTATGTATCACGAAAACGATATGTTATAGAGCAGAGGTTTTCGATGTCTTGAGGTATCAAGTAAAAGACAAAATACGAGGGCTGTTAAAAAATAGGGTGGATCTCCATTTTTCTCAAAGAATATTTATTTATTCATCAATTTCTATTCTGTCCCCTTTGAAGTAGTCCCTTTTAGATATATAGCACTGCTGCCAGTGAACAGAACCTTGATGGAACTTGACGATTTGACTTCGATTTTGATATCATAACCATGTATCCATGATTTGTCACCAGTTATTACCCTTCTAAGCAAATCTGGTTCGCCGTTGATAATCAACAATTCCTAAGCGATACTCATGCGACGGGTTTTTTGGTCAAAATTCACTAATTTTGGAACGAACTTTACTGACACACGAAGTTGAAGCGTTTACTATTATTAGCTGAATTATATTTGTTTGGTTAATAAGGACCAAACTACGTCGAATTCTCCCTACGTCGAAATCACACTATGTCCAAATCCTGCTATGTCTAAATCTCCCTACATCAAAAGACATGCCTTCTAATCAACGCAAGAAGAATAATTTGTCAAGGAGCAGGAAATATCAATACGTTGAATTCTCGCTACGTCGAATTTGCGTTACGACCTCAACTGCTTCATATACATCATAATGATACGAATTGAACCTGAGGATTCTTTCGTCACTAATAAGGATAACAATACAAGGCGTTGCGATACGAGAAGATTCTGGAATGAGTGTTATGTTTTTACAACAATGGGCTTGTTTCATGCTATGGAAAATGATACTGGTTTGGTTATAGACTGATCGAGTTAGGGGTATATTATACTTATCAAGCCTAATCGGTCCCAAAATCTCTTTATATTTACAGAAAAAAGAATAATTCGAAAAGCAAGAATTTAAATTGGCCGCGTGTCTGTTGACCAATAAAATTGATCGTGTCTAGAGCGGAGTTGCCAAGTGGATAGGTTTTTAATATCCTATCACAGATCTGATGATCCATTTTGACAGACGCCATTTTTGTTGTTATTGTTGTCAATTCGGTGTGAATACAATTGTTAAAATTATATAGTTACAGAACGTTTTTTTGCAAAAGGTAGATCTCGGCGGGTACCTATTTTACTGCATATTCCGTGTCATTAGTTTACATTCCGAAAAATATTTTTTCAGGTTATTTTTGGAATGATATGTTATGGAGTAATTCTACATTTCACTGTACATATTTTTGCTTCTCTTTTCATTCACCATACTGCTCCTTGGCCTTGATAAAATGAAAATTAAATCAAAATTTTCCATCCTTCGATAAAAGACAAAGTCTGAAATGAATGTCATATAAATAAAAGGGACCAAAGTATTGCAAAATTTCCAAGTAAATTTCATCGATCATTTCAAAATCGACTTTTGGTAGGTTGTCGGGAGTCAGGTTTAACAAAACTAGGCTCGACATTTATTTTGAAATTATTTTAACGAAAATACGAAGTTTGTAGAAACCATTGACATTAGAAAGAGCACATTGTCAAATACACTACAGAGGGCGCTGGCTGACTGGATGACAATATGGCTAATATACCAGTAACGTTGAATTTCTTATTTTTTGGTGGGTGGCATAAATGCATAATTGATTTATTTTATTAGGGTTCATGAGCATTCAGAAACCATTTGAAAATACAGCTCGTTTAATTCTATTTAGAATTATATTTAGATATAACTATATCAGGTATCAAGGCAAATATTATTATCCATTTTTATGCTTACTTAGTAGATTCGAGCGATCTTATCATTGTATATTTATTTGTTTGCTGGCTTTATTCTTTAAAAAAATGAATGAATAATTACAGAAAATTTTAATTGATCGTTCATTTTCTCAGAAAAATGGAGTACCCATATCACAATTTATTGGTTTATTCGGCATTGAAAATGTATGTCATATCGGATCCATTCTGCTTGTTTTTGCAACATTGAGTTTCAACTTTTTCTTAGCTGACAGCTCGCGTAGGAACAATTCGTTTTTTCATCGAGTTCAGTTTGTGTATGTTTTGAAAGTGTTTTGGAGATATATTTGAATATTAATATAGTGCATTCTTATGCTGATTTCAATTGTGCGGAACGGCACAAGAAAACAGAAAGCGCATTGGTTTATAAGTGAGTTATTTCATATTATGAGTTCAAGTTCCTAAAGGATAAAATGATGAGAAAAAAAATGGGTGAAAGTATTGAAAAGAATGAACTACCTTTTACCTTTTCCAAGACTTTATAGAAATCATTTAAAAAGTGACTATTAATGAAAGAGGAATGAAAATATTGAATTTAATGACAGAGTTTTTTATTTCAACTTCAAATATTCTCCACAGAAAGTATTATCTGGAGTTAATCCTGTTACTGAAAGTATGAAACAAAATTAATTGAATTTTATCATATGATTAATGGTATTATTAACTCAGAAGCTTTTGTTGGATTAGTTTGATCAGTTTGATCAGTTTGATCTGTCTATACTTGACCTCATTCAACCTTCCTCTCAAGTTTTGGAAGATTCAACAGATTACCCAAGCGAGCATATAACGTTTGAATTTAGTAGCTATATTAGAAAGAGGTATGTATGTAGGAATCGTTTTTTTTTTAATAATAAATTGCAGTTGTACAGATTGAGGATTGTAGAATAAATTGAATACTTTTATCCAGTTTGCTATATTTTTCGATTTTCATAACTGTATATTATCAAATAATGCATAAAATCATAGTTCAGGTAAATATTTTGTGATCTATCGACTTTGTGTACTGATTTTAGATATAGAACTTATTTGCTACCATGATTATTCCATGTGGAGAAATTTTCATCAATTGAAACGTTAACGGGTTCATATACACTTCCATAATTAAATTTATAATTATAGGCTTCGTAAATTTTACGATTTGGCAATGTTGATTATTTCTATTGTTTCTATTGATCAATCGAATAACAAGCGGAAATAGGGGCGTGACGTCATCACCCTACTACATTCGATTTTTAATAATTAATTACTGGAAAACTACGGAACATAGAGAGATGAAACAAAGTGCACTGTTTTTCAATTCAAAATGTCTTTCAAGTGCACTATAAACCAAAAATGATGAAACAAGCCTATTCAACTATTTTCAATGAAAACTTTATAAGTGGTTAAGTTCTAGAAACTTCTCTGACTAGAGTCACGGCTATATAAGCATATTCGACGCTTGGGAGTAGGCAGATTGAGACCCTTGAAGAGACCAACGACGAGACTTGGGAAGTAGGCAGATGGAGACCTCGCGTCAACCGTGTCTGGTGTTTTCAGTTGATTAACGTTTCGGTTTCGACTTTGGAGCAATTTTCAAGAAGGTATGGCTACACTGAGGTCTCAATATGCCTACTCCTAAGGAACTGACACGCTTTAAGGGTTTTGTGACTTGACTCCTAGGTCTCATCCTGCGCACTTCCCAGATCTCGTCACTGATCTCCGCAAGGGTCCAATCTGTCTACTCCCACACGTCGACTATGGATCCACACGCTAGTCTGCTGGTATTCATGTCCCTGGACAAGTGGAGGGCCGGAAGCAGTGACAGTGAGGGTATAAATGGTAGTGGGAACGGGGGTGTCAGTTGCAGAAGAGAGGTGTGTAGTATTGTCAGATGTAGGTACGCCCTGACAGTAATGATCTCCATGAGTCAGATAATCTTTGTGAATCAGTTGTGACGTTTTTCAATGTCAATAGCCTCGCACATTATCCGATACGATGCCTGTATGACCTCTTTTCATTCGGCATTATTGAATAAAAAAGTTGAATTTGAGTATCATTCGAAACAAACAGTATAGCTTGTCAAGATGACTGCCTGTACAAGTAAAATTCTCGTCTTTGCATCGAACTCTTCGTTGTTGTCACACAGAAATCTTTCGGTTAACTCGTGTTTTGATGACGTAAATGCAGGGGATAAGTTCGAAGTTTTTTGAATTCGACGTAGTGATACTTCTTGTTCCTAGGCAAAGTATTCTTCTTAGGTCGAATTCTCACTACGTCAGTTTATCATCATATCACATTTTGATAACGTCAAGGAAAGGGATGGCTTTCGACGTAGTGATACGCATCCGTATACAGTGTGTTCATTAAACAAGCAGCCAGGATCTTTTCTGATTGCGTTACACCCAGCAATTATCCGATTTGTCAAATCTTCTACATCTTCCACTGGAGGTACCAACGAAATTTTTGAATTTGTATTACTTGATAGTTCTAGTGTAGTACGCTTTACTTTTATTTTGGCTACGTTAATGATTTTAAAATTACCAAAATTGTTATTGTCAAAATTTTTTGCCGCAGGTTTATTGAACACCCTGCATAAACCTTCTTGATTTCTTCTTCCATTCCTATTCAACCCTGAATGAAAATTATCCTAACAAAATGATGAAGATGAAGAATCAGTTTGAAAAATGCCACTTCCATTTTTATCCATCACTACGACAATTGCTGCAACTCAGAAAACCCACGAGGCAAAAAACAATATCAACGAAATAAAACACTCCGCACTGCCGAACGAACCGTTATAATGCAGTTGAAAACCCAACTACTTCTATTATTTCGTTTCAAGTACGTTCCTTCGTTCACCTCATTAGAAGTCTCGAGCCTCTGGTTATGTTATAATTGCTCACCAGCTGCACCAGGACAAAGGAGCTGAAGAGCTACCACTAGAGCTAAGTAGTCGTTCAGGGTGCTCCTAGCTGTGTTTAAGAACGATTAATAGATTTTATCAGGATCTGGAGTGGATCGATTGTTTCGTCGGAAAATAAACAAAACACAGGACGTTAGCATTACAATTATGAATATGTTTAATAAGTTTTCATTGCTGAATTATGCAATCGATTCGGAATTTCTTGTTGAACTTCGTTGGAGGTGTAGGAGAATGTTGCATTCGGAAGTTTCCAATAAGTCTTATCAGCTTATTTTTGAGATCTTATTGATTCTTTGCCCAAAATTCCGGACATCAATTACTCGATCTCTGAAAATATGAATTGTAGCTCATTGGATTCAAAATAGCGTGTAGAAAAATGAAGTTTCAATGATTTCACAGCAAGGTTTTCAAGACTCAGTTCAAACAGGATTTATTGAAGTAATTATTACAGTTTATCGTATGATTTTCACTATAAAGGGTTTTACAGAAACCGTGACACGTGTTTCGCTATACAATAGATTCCTCAGGCGTAAAAATTTTTTTAAAACCCTTTATAGTGAAAATCATACAAATAAAATTGGTGAAAAACATAGAAAGTTTCAATTCTCTTTTCTTCATTATGATTTCCTACCACGTAGTAACGGCTACATCCATCAATTTATTAAATATGAATAATATTTATATCGGGGTGTATTTTGTTGTATTTATTCGATTTTTTTTTGGTGTTGCTAGGTATTTTTGGTGTTAAATGAAAGAGTAACAGAGTAGCATTTTCTGCTTTTAAGTTGAACTTCGCCCTTTTTCATCCTTATAACCCTATGATAACCCTATAATTCGAAGTCTTACTATTTTCCAAGCATGTACTGGGTATCAATGAAAACTATCATTATTATTATTTACGAATTGAGTTTGGAAAAAAAAGTTATTTAGTTTTTCGGAAAAATATAAAGACTATCAATAATTGAAAAATGAAAATAAAATACCGTGAAAGAGGAGAAAATCTACAATGAGAGAGTTTCAACTGTCAAAACCCTTCCTCCATCATTATTTATAATTTTAATCACCACATGGAATTTCCAATCAGTGTTGAATATCAATTTAAAAATTTGATAAGAACACTTAAAGACTGAAGTTCCGTTGTGAAAAAATTATTTCGCTTTTTCAAAAAGTAATACAATTATAAACTAACAACATTCGTTGAAGTTGAAAATTATTCAAATACTAATTTTTTCACAAATGTTATATAATTATCGTGTTTGCAACTAACAACTGCAGTATATAACAATTTCTTCATGTCATTTCTTACTGAATCATTCATTAACGAATAGTATTTATATAAAAAAATATTTTCTTACATTCTGTGTCCCAAAAAGTTAAGATTTTTGAAATTAAAAGTTCTGTGGTACCAAATTTCTTTAATAATTATATATGTTTTGTTGATGTTTGTTTCTTAATTATATATGTTAATTATGTTATGTGTTATGTTATATGTGTTAATTATATATGTTTTGTGTGCTTTGGTATAATTAGGTGAAGAATTAATTTTTTCAACTAATCGTAATTGATTTGATTGTGCATTGAGTTGAAGCTTTGTTGGAAAAATTATTTTCATCATTTCATAGAAAATATGAAATTGTGATCAGCTGATCAGCAATAGTAATAAATTTCGGCTTTGAAACTCTTCCAAGAACAATTGATCTACTAGTTATAAACGAAAAACTCAATATCTTTTTCCATGTATGGGTTCAAATATAACAAATATTTTACACAAATGCTTAGTACCTACACAAGTTTGAGCAAAACTCATAAATTCAATAAGATGCTACTTCAAAAAAAATGTCTGGAAGAGTAATTTACAGAAGAATATCAAAAGTACAAATATATTATTCCGCTGATATTTTGCAAATTAGCTAAAAACCGCATTGAAAAGTGTTTCCACCATTTCTCAATATTTAAAAAATGGACGCAGAAATTGAAATACAGATAATTCCATATCGTTCATAGGCCTAACTGATGCCTGAGTCAAATTCTAAATAAGGTAATCAATAAAAAATACCCCATGATGCGGACTGTACATAAAGATAATAATCCACTAGTATTATTCAGTTACCGATATATTCCAAATGATAAAAACATTAGGCTATCATTAAAGTCTACCTCGGTTTTGTAATTTCCTGGTTCAGCAACATTTATACTTCCCGGGGCGGCAATTAAAGTTTAATAATCATACTGTTATAAATAAGAACGAGTAAATATTAAAATTAAGCTGCTGGTTGGAAGCTTACAATAATTACAATTCTGCGAAATATTCAATTCTATTCGATGTGGTTTCATATGACTTTATTGTGAATGTTCTAAGCTTTTACTTGATAATGAATCTCGAACATAATGTAATTTGCATAATGTGGTACGTATGATTCTGCTGTTGTGAATCGCAGTCCTAAATAGGCTTTTTTCAAAAGGGACAGGTTGGCAAATCTGTTCAGTTTATGAAGAGATTGAGTTTAATTTTTTACTTAGGTGTTCAATATGCAATGACCAATTTAATTTGGCATCCATATATAACAATTCCAAGTAGTTTAACTTCTGAATTGTTGGAAATCATATTGTTAGCTGAAAAAACAATATTTTGAGTTTGGTTTTATTGAGTTTCAAGCAATTAGAAACGAACCATGTTCCAGCTTTTCTTAAATAATCATGTGAAGCTTCTTCCAAGTGTTCAAGTTTCTTGCCAGAAGCATAAAGGGATGTTACGTTGATTTTTGGCACTAGCCATTATTTAATAATACTCTCTTTACTATAAAGGTATATTGATTTATTTTGCATATTATGTATATACTTTATTAAATATTGATACAGCCTTCTATGATCATCCAGTATGGTGGGTATGCTTATTGAATTCGTAGTTGTATGTCTGGTCGGTAAATTAATTTAACTTCAACACGTAACCACACGTTATAGTGTAACCTTGCGAGCATATCCTTCCTTAAGTGGTCTTAGCTTTAGTAGTCGAATCACCCTAAACTATTCGACGACTTGAAGTGTGGTAGTTTATTCGATGCATTTCTTAGAGGACCCGTAAACGTAAATACACAAAAGTTGCACTTTGGACTGGTGTATAATCAAAAGATGATGGTGTTATAGTTCATTTTTATAGATTTCTTGATGAGGCCGACCTGTAAGAAACAAGAATGATTATTAGCGAATATCCGACATACTTAGGTACTGTCTCACTACTAAAAGAATAATGGGAAACATTGTAAATATACTTACCGCTTAACTAACAGTTGTTGTTCGTCATAAGATTTCAAAAGCATCGGATGGTTCCTCCAAATTGTCTGTTTACCTTTTTCAGAATATGCGAGGCCAGGTTAGGATCGATAGAACGCAAATTGTTTTTATTTTACAGTTGACAGTATTGCCAAATTCCGAAATGTAAACTCATCAATATAAACAGCTGATGATAGTCGGTGGAAAATCGTAGGTTACTTTAAATGTTTATTTATATTGTTCGTGCATTATGATTCTCATAAATGGTTCAGGCACGGTACTCCTGTTATTAGGAGTATTTGATAATTTAAAAGGTTCTTTCTAACAACTGACCGGTGGCTACTACCGAATTCTATTCGGTTCTGAGGCAGCAATTGCTCGTATAAAATAGGCTGAATTAAGATGTCATTAGAATTCAACCTCCTGAGTTTTGATTGGTTATCAAGGACCGTTGGCAGACAGGAACGATCCTAGTGGCGATTTAACAAGATTCGTATTTTTGTTTTCCTTTGTTTCGGCAAAAAGGCAAGTGTGTGTGTTCGTTGACTTGTAGGAAAATATGTGATATTGTGGTCATCCTTCATTGGGTTTTATTTTTACAAGCAATATCAGTGGACGTTGGTCAAGCTAGTGTTGTAGTTTGGAATATTTTGGATATATGACCAACGCCATACTCTTCGGAGGATTCTAGAATACCACGCCGACTTTATTGCTGGAGAACCAGGTCAAGCCGTCGTAATACGACTGTAACTCGCCGATTAATCACATCTTTCCCATTCCCAGCGGCTAGATCGAGCATAGCTGTTCAGAAATAAACCCCTTCCGGCCAGGGGTTTTTCCTTCCCTTCCTACTGCCCGGAAAATCCATTTCGGTCCGGAATATTCTTCCTTGCCTGGATTTTCTTTTCTTATCTGACTGGATTCTACTTGGATATCAACTTGGGTTGTAACAACTACTGGAACTTAGGATCATCTTCCTTGAGGTACCATAACATACCGGGTGTGCCATTATTAAGCCATCGGAGCAACACACCAATAAAGAAAACAACACGGTAGCTATTGTTAATTTGATTCCACAGTTGAACTGTTGTAGTTATAATAATTTTTAGTTTAAGATTCACATCGGAATTATATGTATATATGTATTTATGTGAAGCGGAAATTGAGATAGGTGGTTGCATTTGCCTACCCTGTATTGTCTTCTAAACGGTACGCGCCTGAGCTCAAGCGATACTCATTCCTTCCTAATTATACTTGGTAGAAAAACCCAATATATTTGACATTCCGGCTTAATTTCTGCGATTAGTGTACTTAGGTTATTTTGTAATGAAACTTTAATTGATATCAAGAGATTTGGGACCAGTATATCTTGATGATAGAGGTCTATGGTATATTTGTAGTGAACTTGAATATTCATATATATTTTTATTGTTGCTCAAAACTAGTGTGATAGTTGACTGATACTGCATTACAATCCAGAGGTAATTTAGTTATATGTTGAGTGCTCATTCTCTCACTCAACTTCAACTTTTATTGTGTGGTAGGATTAATTATCTCAACTTTTGATTTGTGTTCTCTCAGGATAATTGTACCGAATAAACTCCTTATTTTGACTCTATTGTGGTTACTTCAATCCTTTTGGTAGATTCGGCGGTTGAAATTGGTAACAGGGTATTTGAATGGGGAATTGAATTTACCTGGCGCCCATTAACATCTTTATATTAGCAGTGACTACTTTACGAACTCCCCCTTCTTCACTGTAGCTAGCGGCAAATGCCCACCTGTCCTTCGACACTGGTGTGCGAGGAACCCCTAACGTGATACTGCTCACGGGGTAGGTTTCAGGGAGCAATAATCTGTATAACAAATACATTTGATTGGACACATGAAATGAAATATGTCATTAATATAGACAATAAATGAAAGTGGGCCAAGTTTAGAACCTTGAGGTACCCCAAAATGAATGTTCTCGATTTCAGAATGGCTGTTGCCTCTAAGAACAGCTTGTCTCCTACCATTCAAGTACGATTCGAATAATTTCTATGAAGTACCGCGTATACCGTGAAATTGTAGTTTGTCTAATAGTACTGTGCGAGAAACACAGTCGAAGGCATTGCTCAAGTCACACATAGACACCACCGTATGTTGACCCGCCTCGAAATTCTCGACTATATCAGCCACAAGTCTTCGTATAGCCACGTATAGCTTGTACAGCGGAACAGTTTTGTCTGAAGCCTAACTTGACCTTCCTGTAGCGTTTTGTGCATAGTAAAGAATGAAATTAAGCGACTTTTTAGAATAATTTCAAAAATTTTACCGAAAATTGGTATTATCGATATTGGGCGGTAGTTGTCAATAGTATTTGTGTAACCATTTTCAAATATAGGTATTACTTTAGTTAGCTTGAATTCATCAGGGAATTCTCCATTGGATATACAATGATAAAAGAGAATTCCCAAAGATTTTACATACATATCAGGGCAAGATGAATTTTCCAGTTTTAGAATGGCCTCAAGAACTTCACTTTCAGTTAATGAAAGAAAAAAAAGAGAGTTTTTTATCGACCTTTTTTGGGTATTTATTACCTAACACGATCTGAAAAATATAAAAATCATAATGGAGAACTTTATTCAAGTGTACAAACAAACAAACAAGGACAAACTTTTTTATTTACCCCGATAAGTGACTGCTTAAAAATCAAAGTTTTTTTCACACAGAAAAATCTTCTATTTATCAGTAACTTGTCGTATTCAACAATTTTGCTTATCAAAAAAATTGTTAAGAAATAAAACAATACTTATCTTAACGTTTCGGAGGCCAAAATCTGCCTCAGTCTTCAGAAATGGACAAAAAAATTCTAATATATTGGCAGTTATTCCTTTTTGTTTATTTATTTCTTTACTCCTTCGACATATGTCAAAGGAGTTTTGAAATATCAAATTATGTCAATGTTGTTGATTGACAACTGAAACATTCGATATAATACAAGGTGCTCTCCGATATAAGTCCGTTGCCATTTCGTCACTATCCAAATTTTTCTTCAAGATGGGTAGCCGAGTACGATCTATTTCTAAGGAGTTATTCGAAATACAATTCTCTTCAGATATGAGAATATACGCTGATTATTTCAGCTTACGTCTCTTAGAGTGAGGCTCATTGGTAATCATTCTTGTCCTTTTCCATTCCACTCGATGTTCACCGTCTGATTTCAAAATGTGTTCAATTGAGATCCTGTCAATTGTCTATTTTTTATGTAATCTCGATGTTCATTCTCACACACTTTCAATGGTCTCGAGGTTTCACCAATGTAACTTTTACCACAAGAACTAGGTATTTCATAAATAGAATTTTTTGTTTTTTCTTCAGTGTTGTTGGGTTTTGTATGTGCGAGGATAGATCTCAGTGTATTTTTTGTTTTGAAAGTAGTTCTAACATCATACCCATTTCCAATCCGCCTTATTTTTTCAGATAGTCATGGAATGTAAGGTATAACGTTAGTTAGGTGTCGGTGGATGTTGAGTCGGTAATTGTTGATTTGGATGTTGTTGAATTTGTGAAGCTGTTTGTATGTTCGTTTGGTTTTTAATTGACTCTTTATTTTCTATTGCATTTATCGTTGAATTTATGAAGTAATCTGGATAAGCGTTATCTTTCAAAACAGATTCGTTTATTGATATTGCTTTATTGAAATTTTTAGTTGAACTGCCTATCGTTTTAGTTCTTTTGTAAAGGCAATTTATTATACCTTTTTCAACACTCCCATGATGATTCGATGTATAGTGAAAGTATCTATTTGTATGTGTTTTTTTTTCGATAAACATTTGTAAAAAATTGATCTGATGACTTCTCCAACATTACATCAAGGAAAGGAAGTCGACCATCTTGTTCAATCTCTATTGTGAACTTTATTGTCAACTCCCGCTCGTTGATATGATTCAAAAAAGTATTCAGGTCATCATGGTTTTTTTTCCAAACAGCAAAGATATCGTCAACGTATCTCCACACAACTTTGGGACCAGTCTGGTAAGTTTCAACAAAAGATTCTTCAAAATACTCCATATATATGTTACTTAGGATAGGAGATAAAGAAGAACCCATAGCCATGCCAAATTATTGTTGATAGAAATCATCTCCATATCGAAAATAGGTTTTGTCTATACATAATCTGAAAGGTTCTAATATAGAACTTCATCCAACTTCGTTCGATGTTTTAGAGTTGATACATTTTCCAACCTGGATCTGACAATTTGAAGAATTTTATCAACAGGAACATTCGTGAAAAGACTTTCAATATCAAAACTCATCAGACCATCACCATCACTGAGTGTTATATCTTTAAGTTTATCTATGGAATGGGTTGTATTTTTCAGAAAACTATCACTGTTTCCTGAAATTGGTTTCAAAATTTCCAAAACGTATCTTGCTGATTTCTGACAGGGAGATGCAATTGAACTTACAATTGGTCTTGAAGGAACATAAGGTTTATCTATTTTTGGTAAACCATAGAAATGAGGAGGTTTACTAAAATGGGAAATTAGTTGAGTGCGTTCTGTTTTGGTTAGCATGTCTTTATGTTCTATAAATTTTTTGTTCAATTATTTATGTTGGATCATCATTCAGTTTTTTGTAAACGTTTTTTGTTATATTATGTGTTCGGTATTGTTGAAACTTGTTATTCAAATTTTATTATTATTCAATTTGTTGCTTGTTTTTATATTTTTTTTATAACAACTATATGGTGAGCAAAAAAATATAAAAACAAGCAACAAATTGAATAATATTAAAATCTGAATAACAAGTTTCAACTTAGTGACCCCGACAAACGACATGGAGAAAGATGCGTCAATAAATTCACAAGCATCCTTGCTGAACAGACCTAGACGAGGAACTGCAGGGATTAACAGGAATCTTGATGATGACTATATCTGGTCTGATATATTTGGCAAAAAAAGAAGTTGTATTCCGTTAAATCCTGTTTCAGTGAAATCGAAACAATCAAGAGACAAAATGAGTCAAGTTTTCAGTCTACATTCACAATAATTGAGCATAGACCGAAAGCGATTAGCATTTGAAAATGAGATAAAGAAAAAAGAATTAGAGAAGAAGATGCGCCAATTAGAACAGGAAGAGTTAGTAAAAAGTTTGAAATTGTTAGAGCTAGGGCGCCAATTGGAAGAAGCTGAAATTAACGCTCGAGAAGAAACAGAAAGCGGCCGATCGAAAGTAAGAGAAAAATTACAATTGAATAGTTCAAGTACCACCGATGAAGCAGAAGAAACGAAATAAAGAGTGTATCAGTGGATAGAAAACCACCCAGAAGAATGAATACATGAAGAAGCAAGAGGTAGCGATGATAGAAAAGAAGCTATCAGTTAAATCAAATTACTTCGTGAAACCATTTCGAATACCATCAAAACAGTTTCAAATCCGACTGCGAATGATCAAAACAATTTCTCGATTCGAAATTGTTTTGAAAATGATTTTCCTTGCTTTGATGGTAATCCACAAGAAGCCTTCGTTTCATAAACACTTCAAAAATATTTGCAGTCTATGTGACTTTAGTAATGAAGAAATTATGCTTAAACTTCAGAAATGTTTGAAAGGGGAAGCTAAATCCGCGGTAGCTGAAATGATGCTCACAGCAGATAATGTGAATTTGGTTATGCAAACCTTCGAATTACGATACAGGCGACCAGTGACAAAAATTTATTTATTGGATCTAGAGGAAAAATAGTTCCTCTAGCAGTGGGGAGGATGTTGAAACTTGTTATTCAGATTTTATAATTATTCAATTTGTTGCTTGTTTTTATATTTTTTTGTCTTAACAGGTATGTTGTGTACGGAATCAACTGAGATAATTCATTTTCATAATCGAGAGTATCCATTATCACTGTGGCATTACCATTATCAGCTGGAAGTATTTTAATTTTAGTATCTGAACGAAGGGATGTTATTGCAATTCTCTCAAACTCATTCAAGTTACTTCTAGTATGATGGGGTCGTGACAAAATATTTTTATATTCAGATCTGTAATCACCAGATATTTCAGGTGGTAAATTTAGGCCTTTTTCTTCTATACCAATAACTAGTTCAAATGTTGGTAGAAGGCAAACTAAAAAGTTCTCATGAGGTAACACCAAAATGATTCACTTTCGGAAAATTTTCCAAAGAATACCGGAGAAGACAATATCGATAAACACAATCAAGAATCCATCGGAACCTTAGTCTGACTCAATCTAAGCCGACAATAGCCAGCTGTAACCCACCTTGATCCTGGAATTTACGAGGCCACATCCTTCCTGCGTTTTCCGCATACTTCCGCTCCTGTGCTTTCTGCAACCCTCCGGTGATCTCCTATCTTGGCTGATTTACGTTTTCCTAGTCTACCTGCACGCTATGGAAGCAGGAATAACGACTATCCAAATATCGCGCATGCAAATTCACTTGGAATAATTATCATTTTGTCGATGATGGAGCTGTTTCGCTCGAGTTATGCGAATGTCATTTTACGTAGTTATGAGACTTTGTTGATCTCATTAAGATGATGAAGAGGGGTTATATCACTTCGTCTCGGTGCCGGTAATGAGTCGGGGAGGGTAATACGTGAATGGCTACATCTGCGGATAATAGGTTTTACTCGGTTCGAAGTTTCTCAAGTTGAAGGTATTGTTATTAGAGATATCGGGACTTCGACTAGAGTGAAATAATTTTCTAGAACACATGAACACACTTTCACAATTTCATGGGTTTGATTTGTTAATGATCAGATAAAATGTTAACTTTCCGTGATCGGTGAATTTGGATAAATATTAAGTTTGTTCTGGTTTGTTACGTTGATTTTTGGCACTAGCCATTATTTAATAATACTCTCTTTACTATAAAGGTATATTGATTTATTCTACATATTATGTATATACTTTATCAAATATTATACTTGATACAGCCTTCTATGATCATCCAGTATGGTGGGTATGCTTATTGAATTCGTGGTTGTATGTCTGGTCGGTAAATTAATTTAACTCCAACACGTAACCACACGTTATGGTGTAACCTTGCGAGCATATCCTTCCTTCAGTGGTCTTAGCTTTAGTAGTCGAATCACCCTAAACTATTCGACGACTTGAAGTGTGGTAGTTTATTCGATGCATTTCTTAGAGGACCCGTAAACGTAAATACACAAAAGTTGCACTTTGGACTGGTGTATAATCAAAAGATGATGGTGTTATAGTTCATTTTTATAGATTTCTTGATGAGGCCGACCTGTAAGAAACAAGAATGATTATTAGCGAATATCCGACATACTTAGGTACTGTCTCACTACTAAAAGAATAATGGGAAACATTGTAAATATACTTACCGCTTAACTAACAGTTGTTGTTCGTCATAAGATTTCAAAAGCATCGGATGGTTCCTCCAAATTGTCTGTTTACATTTTTCAGAATATGCGAGGCCAGGTTAGGATCGATAGAACGCAAATTGTTTTCATTTTACGGTTGACAGTATTGCCAAATCCCGAAATGTAAACTCATCAATATAAACAGCTGATGATAGTCGGTGGAAAATCGTAGGTTACTTTAAATGTTTATTTATATTGTTCGTGCATTATGATTCTCATAAATGGTTCAGGCACGGTACTCCTGTTATTAGGAGTATTTGATAATTCAAAAGGTTCTTTCTGACAACTGACCGGTGGCTACTACCGAATTCTATTCGGTTCTGAGGCACGGTAGCTATTGTTAATTTGATTCCACAATTGAACTGTTGAATGAAACTTCAATTGATAACAAGAGATTTGAGACCAGTATCTCTTGATGATAGAGGTCTACGGTATATTTGTAGTGAGCTTGAATATTTATATGTATTTTTATTGTTGCTTAAAACTAGTGTGATAGTTGACTGATACTACATTACAATCCAGAGGTAATTTAGTTATATGTTGAATGCTCATTCTCTCACTCAACTTCAACTTTTATTGTGTGGTAGGTTAATTATCTCAACTTTTGATTTGTGTTCTCTCAGGATAATTGTACCGAATAAACTCCTTTATTTTGACTCTATTGTGGTTACTTCAATCCTTTTGGTAGATTCGGGGGTTGAAATTGGTAACAGGGTATTTGAATGGGGAATTGAATTTACCTGGCGCCCATTAACATCTTTATATTAGCAGTGACTACTTTACGAACTCCCCCTTCTTCACTGTAGCTAGCGGCAAATGCCCACATGTCCTTCGACACTGGTGTGCGAGGAACCCCTAACGTGATACTGCTCACGGGGTAAGTTTCAGGTTCTACGAAATTCAGGTTCTAGACTAGGACGTCAGGATCCTGCGCAGTTGATATAGAGCGTTCTGGTTTATTGAGGATAAGTTCGGATAGATGAATCCTCTGTTCTGGTTTCGGCTGTGAAATGATCCTAAACTGTCTTGAACCGTTCCGAATCGTTCTAGAGGCTGAACTGATGAGAACTATTCCCGTTGCTCATGCGCATTCGTGTGGAAACTTGTTTGGGATATTTTCCAGGATGTTTTTCTATTTATTTGATTTAAATAATTGACGATTGAGGTTAGATAACATTTGAACTGACTACAAGGATACAGGATACGCTACATAACAAAATGGACATGATTAATAGTATTTTGTCATCTTCATATATACGATAGGTGACACAGTGGTCTCCTCAAAATGCGTTCTGGTTCAACCAAGTGTCCGAGACCAATTCGGACGGTTTGAGATTTTTTTCTTCTACGCATCATGTCTTGCGCAGCTTCCAAACAGTTTCGGATGTTAGAACCAGAACAAACCTATTAGTGGAATCAAACATTTGTCTCTCACATTTCACAGGTTGAAGCAGGATAATGTGCAATGTATATAGGTCGGGTGGCTCTGAATTTTCGTTCTCAATCATCTCATCACTGAAGAATGCTTGTTGAACTTGTTAGACAAGATGACTGAAAAAAAAAGTTTGAGATTTACGAATTAAACTGTGAGGATTGCGATAAAAAGTATGTCGGTCAAGCTAAGCGGACTATAACAGCTTGTTATAAGGAGAATGCTTCACTTGTTCGGTTTCATACACCATTTTGGTGTATCAAAAGTATTTTCAATAGATTTAGATTTACTCTGAATCGTTCATAAATGTAACTATCCCACAAAGTTCCGAAACATACTCGGAGTAACCTCTGCTCACTTTGCTATACTTGGAGATGTGTTAATATGGTATTATCATGTATAAAACATTCGGAATCGGGGCAATAGCGCTTTGAGAAATCATTTTTGAACATGGATCAGTTTTGGTGTGTGGGATACTTGGTTTCATTGGACTGATTTCACACCAAATTTCCCAACTCTTCAGGTATTCTCTATCATTGCACTGAGTAACAACAACATCAAGCAACGAGAAGTAATTTATTTATTTATTTATACACCATTCTACAGGTTACACCCAACTACAGAATAGAGGCATAAGTCAAATCACAATACAATACAATTACAATAAGTTATAAGATAAAAATAATACATAAAAAGACCTAATCTCAGAGATGGAACAGTAAAAAATGTCGAGCTGACAACTTGCATAATTGCATTTGACACACATGTTATGGAGAGGTAAACGTTTCAGAATATTTGTACGTGGTGTTGGCAGATAAAAATGATTAACCACTCTAGAGACTGGTTTAGGTACACTGAAATTCAGTTTTTGCAGAATATGTGGGTCAATAATTAAATTATTAATCAGTTTGAGAAGAATAACTGTGGATTAACAATCACGACTGCAACTCAAGCTATTCACAGCATGTCTGGCTAACAATGCATCATGGGGAAATCCAATTGGTGGATAGATATTGTCTGATCTAAAGGAAACAACGTTGTACTGATTCAACTTTCTCTGTAGAGAACTGATGAGATGGATTCCAGATTATGGATGCATATTCTAATTTTGATCTGAGGAAAGCGTAGTAGAAGGTTTTCGATGTAGATGGATCCGCAAAATCTCTGGAGATTCATGCAACTAATCCATACATTATGTTTGCAGCAGACAGAATAACTTCAATGTGTGTTACGAAAGAAAGTTTTGTGTCGAATGTGAGAGGCCGTTGAAGTGGAATATCGTTTATTGAATGTTGACGTGTGACGTGTGTGTACGTCATTACATTACATTTACTCGCGTTTAAAGAAAGATAATTGCAAAAACAGCATTGCTCAACACGTTTCAGATTGAGGGAGAGTTGAAGACAGCCCTCGATGACATTGATCTCACAATATAATTTCAGGTCATTGACGTATATCAAACAGTTGATGTCAATGACCTCAAATATGTCGTTCATGTAGGCGTTAAAGAGACCTGGATCTAGGTTGAAGAACACCTGAGATATGAAGAGATATTGAATGAAATTAAGAGTAAAAACACACCAAACACACATGCGGGTAAATTGCAGCTGTGACTTGTAGGGATAAGAGTTTCAAATGAGTAAATATACATTTTTTACATAGATACCAACATCATTTCAAATTTCCTGGAACTACTGAATTTGTTAATCGAGAACATTTACAGTATTGCTTACCCCATGGTATGTATCGCCAACAGCATATGCAGTAATAACTCCAGCGAAGAATTCTGCACTGACACTTGTCGGATATAATACAACGCTCTTCGTGGTATCAGCCAGGGAAGTAGTTGTTTTCTGATAGGAGCCAGTTCATTAATCTACTGTGTAGGTAAGTAGAGAGTGGCCTGAACGAATTGTTCTTTTAGATAATTGAATTTTGTTCAATTCTAACAAATCAAAATAGTCACATCATATAGGGACTTCTAATCGACAATCATAATAAAAAGAGCAAGAGTACATATATGATGTGTATATGTATAGAGTTTCAGTTTTTTTTAGGACAAAACACAAGCACTATAGTAAAATCATTAAAGCGCCTTCAGAGCGGTGCCTGTGCGAAAGTAGCGATTCACGTTGTATTTGAATCGCTGGAGATTGAATTCATTTGGAAAAACGTTCAGAGGAAGTTTATTCCACATAAACGCAGTTCTCCAGATGAAAGAGTTCTTAAACAGTAAACAGTTTGAGGTGTACTGAGTTGAACCTCGAAACAATAAGCAGCCACAGTCCGTCGCGTATTCCTGGTATGTACCGCTCTTGGTGGAATCACCTGAACACTTCCCGTGGAAGTATCTAAAGAAGAGAGACAAATCTCTAACCTTTCTTCGATGTTCCAGGCTATCAAAGTTGCACGTGGTATTTGCGTCTCCAATCAGGCGGATTGCTCTTTTCTGGATGGAATTCAGCAACTTCAGGGTATGTTTGGGAGCAGAGCTCCATACATAGGAACAATACTCCAAAGAAGGTCTGATCTAAGTTTTATAAAGCATCAAAAGTAGCTGAGGTGTGTATAGTTTTCTGGTTCGGAAAAGTGTTCCAAGCTTTTGTGAAGCAGCCTTTGCAATTTCAGCGACGTGATTGCACTAAGACATACTGGTATCGGTTGGACACCTCTTTTCTGGATGGAATACAGCAACTTCATGGTATGTTTGGGGGCAGAGCCCAATACATGAGAACAATACTCAAGAGAAGGTCTGAATTGAATTTTATAAAGTATCAGAAGTTGCTGAGGTATGTGCCAAAACATATTAATGTCCATTTCAACCTCCAACAAACTTATCGAAGCAGAAAGCGGAAATGTCTGACTTGACATTATTATATCCGGTTTGGAGTCATCTATCTTCTTGAAGAAAATCGATGTCACAGTTTTCGTGGCATTGACTTAAACCTGGTTATTTTCACTCCAATTAGAAGTCACTTCTAGATCCTCGTTAAGATATGTAACCTTCTGCTGCCCGTGAAGATGTGCCCCCGTAGTCGATTTCCTAGAATCCAAATGGAATGACGAGACAAGTGTGCTGTTGTTAGAACACCAATATATTGAATTCTTGTTTTTTTCCAGTTTTTTCCAGTGAGTCGTTGGACACAAAATGAATCCCTGGGAAACGCCAGTGTTGATGGTGAAAATATTCGAGAGATATCCATCGACGGCCAGGAAACAGAGAACGTTCTTTCAGGAAGATGAAGAGCCATACACAGAAATGATCCACTAAGCCATAGCATCGATGTTTGGCCAGCAAACCCTCATGCCACATACGGTCAAAGGCCTTAGAAATATCAAGCGCAACAGCTCTTGATTCTTCATGTTTCTCGATTGCGTTATCCTAAATTTGGGTGACATACGATATAAGGTCGCCTGTTGATCTTTGATTCCGAAAGTACTATTGTCGATCGCTCAAGATGTTCCAAATATTTAAGGATATGGTGGTTTACGACTTTCTCCATGATTTGCGATATCATTGATAGCAAAGTGACTGGTCTATAGTTATTCGGAAGATTTTACTTGCCCTTTTTGGGGATAGGCCTAACGCGAGCAATCTTCCAACAAGAAGGAAAAACCCCTTTCTTGTAATACACTTTGATAAGTCTGCGAAATACTGATGCAAGTTCATTTGCGCACTTTTTAAGTACGATGACGATCACTTCATCAGGGCCTGACGCCTTGTTGATATTAGGCTGTTCCAAAATTCGCCTGACTAGACGCTGTCGAAAATTAATTCTCGGCATTGTGGATTCTAGTGTGGAAATAGTGAGTGGTGCCATTCCCAGAAAATCGACTGTGGAGTGAGACGCAAATTGGTCAGCTAGTAGATTTGCTTTTTCTATTTGTTAAAACTTTTTGGTTTGATAAACCTGCTTAAAACCGTTTTAAATGCAAACTTTTATTCAACTTGACTTACAGTCAATTCTCAATATTGAATTGTCTTGAACAAGTGACTAATCTGTCAAAATAAAATATTAAACCTATATACAGTGTCTTCAACACTATGGTTGTTGCTGCAATTGAATCATCCGCTTGTATTAGTGGTGGAATTGTGGATTTTGTAAAGTTATGATTAACAGCTTTAGCTATCGACCAGAATGATCTAGACCCGTTGGGATTGGCAAGCAGTTCATTCCTAATTCTCTGATTGTGAAGTTATTTGCTTCCATTTATCCTAAGTTTGTAGCTGTTGCGAGCATTAACAAACCTAGTTCGGTTTTCGGCACGATCGGTAGGCGAAATTTTTGGAGGTGACAGCTTGTTGGCAATTTTTGTTGTACCAAGGTTTGCCGTTAGAAGGTATTTTCATTAAATAAGGAATATATGCATCCATGGATGATAGAATAACCTCCGTGACTTCAGAAGCACAAGTTGATGAATCTTTGGAGCTGAAACAAACATCTAGCCAGGGAAATTTCGTAAAATGGTTTTGAAGATCCTCCCATTCAGTTGATCTGTAATGCCAAACGGGATTACGGGATAGTATTCAGTTATACTCTTTGGTATATGTCGAGATTTTAGTAGTAATGATTGCCATCTTTAGGACAACTGTAACATAAAAATGGGTACAAAATGCTGTATATTACACATAAACAATTCAGAAAAGTTTTGTTAGGTTTCCAATATAATATTTTTGAGTTTTCAAATGACCGTATCAACTGGTCATTTCCAATTTTAATCAGAGACGAAGAAATAGATGATGAATACAAATTATTGGCGTCATCTACAAATAAAACTCACCTTGTTTCAGTTTTATGAAACTAGATATTCCATGCTTTCAGTCAACAAAATTGAATCGGATCGACTTCTCCAAATAAAGGAAAAATCATTTTCATCTGACTTACCCAGAACGTTTTCAATTCGAGTTCAAACCCTGCGAAATTTATATCTCCGCTGAAAATAAAATGGTGCAGTTAAATCACAGTTGTTCGAGAATAGAATTGAATACCTATTATATCAGGAGGAATTCGTTCAAGTGTGGCCCGGAAATAGCAATCGCAAATCTGATCACAAATTCAAAATTGAATTTCTTGAAATACATTGGTGAAATGGTATATCCAGGGTCGTTACGTAGAGGGTTATGGGTGAGGATATGGTGTTATTACACATGGATTATTATCTCATAAAATCAAAAATTGATTTGGAATTTTGTAATCAACCGATTCATGCATGTGTTTTTTGTCGCGACAAAAATCGCGGCATCTTATGAAATCCATTATTTTATTTATGTGCTTTTTTAACTCATATTGATGCTTGTACTCATGCGATTATATATCGCGTTGCTAGCTCAGTAAAGTTACTAGTTCAGCCTGAATATGTGAGTTATTGATGACATTTGTTGCAATTCAAATTCAAAACCTCACACCAACATCAGTTCACTTATTAACTTGTAAGCGAGTATATTCATTAACAGAGGCTACCAACACACGACTATATTTGAAAAGTTTATTATTTATCTAGTCTAGATTCATCATGGACTCAATAGTATGGAGCCATGAGTTGTATAACATTCACCCTCGCAATCAACGCATATACCACTGATGATGTCTGCTGCAGTACCAGACGAAACTAATAGTACTGTAGGTTTCATTTGACTACGGTCAACCAGCAAAAATGTTGTTCTATTCGACAATACAATGAGTATATATTTAACAGCAGAATCAAAAAATTACGAAGTATATTTTTTACATTACAACACAATGAAATAATGAAAAATGCATTGAAACCAACAAGAAATCAAATTCGACAAAAACTTAAAAGAGAAATTTAAGACGCTAAAATCTACGTAAACGCAGCAACCTCATTCTCCTAGGTGGGCGTTATTTAGATCGGATCGTGTCGCTTCGTCTATAGAACAGCAAATAAGAAACTTGCATTTCCTGGGGCTTCAGTACATACTTTTCCTACACGGCCTGCACGGCCTTCCTGTCGAATTCAAATTCCAAAGCCTTGATCGAAGACGTGGAAGGCATCGGTCACGTAGTGTACAATGGTGGCATTTTTGCTTTTGAGGTAAACGACGGCAAAGAGCTTCTCTGTTGGAGACTGTTTCCGATGAAGCCAATGTCGAATCAATCTTCAAGTCAAATTCAAACTTCAAAGCCTTGACCGAACAATCTTCGTACCTTATCCAGCAGTTGTACCCGACGTGGAAGGCATCGGTCACGTAATGTTCAATGGTGGCATTTTTGTCTTTGTGGTAAACGACGGCAAATAGCTTCAACTGCTTTTCCATCGGAGACTGTGTTTCCGACGAAGCCAATATCGAATCAATCTTCAAGTCAAATTCAAACTCCAAAGCCTCGACCGGAGAATCGTCGTACCTTATCCAACAGCTGTAGCCGACGTGGAATGCATCGGTTACGTAGTGTCCAATGTTGGCATTCTTGCATTCGTGGTAAACGACGGCGAATAGTTTTAACTGCTTCTCTGTTGGAGACTGTGTTTGCGACGAAGCCAATGTCGAATCAATCTTCAAGTCAAATTCAAACTTCAAAGCCTTGACCGAACAATCGTCGTACCTTATCCAGCAGTTGTAGCCGACGTGGAAGGCATCGGTCACGTAATGTTCAATGGTGGCATTTTTGTCTTTGTGGTAAACGACGGCAAATAGCTTCAACTGCTTTTCCATCGGAGACTGTGTTTCCGACGAAGCCAATATCGAATCAATCTTCAAGTCAAATTCAAACTCCAAAGCCTCGACCGGAGAATCGTCGTACCTTATCCAACAGCTGAAGCCGACGTGGAATGCATCGGTTACGTAGTGTCCAATGTTGGCATTCTTGCATTCGTGGTAAACGACGGCGAATAGCTTTAACTGCTTCTCTGTTGGATACTGTGTTTGCGACGAAGCCAATGTCGAATCAATCTTCAAGTCAAATTCAAACTTCAAAGCCTTGACCAAACAATCGTCGTACCTTATCCAGCAGTTGTACCCGACGTGGAAGGCATCGGTCACGTAATGTTCAATGGTGGCATTTTTGTCTTTGTGGTAAACGACGGCAAATAGCTTCAACTGCTTTTCCATCGGAGACTGTGTTTCCGACGAAGCCAATGTCGAATCAATCTTCAAGTCGAATTCAAACCCCGTAGTCTTGACCGAAGAATCGTCGTACCTTATCCAACAGTTGTAGCCGACGTGAAAGGCATCGGTCACGTAGTGTCTACTGTTGGAATGTTTGTCTTTGTGGTAAACGACGGCGAATAGCTTTTATTGCTTCTCTGTTGGAGACTGTGTTTTCGACGAAGCCAATGTCGAAGCAATCTTCAAGTCGAATTCAAACGCCAAAGCCTTGACCGAACAATCGTCGTACCTTATCCAGCAGTTGTAGCCGACGTGGAAGGCATCGGTCACGTCGTGTCCAATGTTGGCATTTTTGCCTTTATGTTAAACGACGGAGAATAGCTTTTATTGCTCCTCTGTTGGAGACTGTGTTTCAAACCATGCCAATGTCGAATATCTTCAAGTCGAATTCAAATTCCAAAGCCTTGAGCGAAGAATCGTCGTACCTCATTCAGCAGTTGTTGCCGACGTGGAAGGCATCGGTCAGGTAGTGTTCAATGGTGGCATTTATGTCTCTGTGGTAAACGATGGCAAATAGCTTCAACTGCTTCTCTGTTGGAGACTGTGTTTCTGACGAAGCCAATGTCGAATCAATCTTCAAGTCAAATTCAAACTCCAAAGTGTTGACCGAAGAATCATCGTACCTTATCCAGAAGTTGTAGCCGACGTGGAAGGCATCGATCACGTAGTGTCCAATGTTGGCATTTTTGCCTTTGAGGTGAACAACAGCAAAGAGCTTCTCTGTTGGAGACTGTGTTTCCGATGAAGCCAATGTCGAATCAATCTTCAAGTCAAATTCAAACTCCAAAGTGTTGACCGAACAATCGTCGTACCTTATCCAGCAGTTGTAACCGACGTGGAAGGCATCGGTCACGTAATGTTCAATGGTGGCATTTTTGTCTTTGTGGTAAACGACGGCAAATAGCTTCAACTGCTTTTCCATCGGAGACTGTGTTTCCGACGAAGCCAATATCGAATCAATCTTCAAGTCAAATTCAAACTCCAAAGCCTCGACCGAAGAATCGTCGTACCTTATTCAACAGCTGTAGCCGACGTGGAATGCATCGGTTACGTAGTGTCCAATGTTGGCATTCTTGCATTCGTGGTAAACGACGTCGAGTAGCTTTAACTGCTTCTCTGTTGGAGACTGTGTTTGCGACGAAGCCAATGTCGAATCAATCTTCAAGTCGAATTCAAACCCCGTATTCTTGACCGAAGAATCGTCGTTCCTTATCCAGCAGTTGTAGCCGACGTGGAAGGCATCGGTTACGTAGTGACTGCGCGAATTGCGATTCCAAGAATTGCATACATCGGTGAAACTAAGAGGCCATTGAAAGTTCGCATTGTTGAGCACAAGAAACACACACAGCGAGGAGAAACCAGCAAATCCGGAATAGCAGAGCATGTTTGGACTTATCAACATAACATCAAGTCGGTTTAAGCTAAAATCATTCACAAAGAGGAACACTGGTTTAGGAGAAAATTCAAAAAGGCCGCGTATATGTTGCCCAACAACGCATTCAGTCAAGCTAGCGTAGAGATACGTAACATATGGAAACCTCTAATCAAGCGCTAAAACCAATGAAGCGGAGAGAGGGAAGAGGGGAGAGTTATCACCCGAAGACGAATGTGGATACTAACAATCAAAACGTCGTGACATAACTTGCTTTGGAATCTTTTAATTTTTATTTTTATTTTTTTGTTAATAATATTTTTTAATTTTTTTAATTTCCAGCTTTTGTTAATATTTCAATTTTTTATTTATTTTTTTGGTTGTTGCTTGTATGTTATTCCTTTGTGATTTCAATTTTTTTGTTTGATAAATTTGTTATTTTCGGTTAATCTTTTTAATTTTTTTCAGGAATTTCAATTTATATTATATTAGACAATGAAAGTCCGAACTGATGAAATACACCACGAAACATTGTCAACCACCTTCAAACAAACGTTCAAGAATTAGGCTTTGAAAACTACATACTTCTTATTGTCATCAACTTTCGTTAATTAATTCATTTGGAGAAATCCAATTAGTTGGTATTCCAGTTTTTCTAAATGTTGATGAGTGAATGTTAGTAAAACAATTACTGATAGTGATGCTTTATTCTAAAGAAATATTACATGTTAATGATAGAGAATTTAACATGTTAACTCCAACTGGAATTTCAGGAACTATCGGGATTATAATGCTGCCGCTTCTACCAAGATCTTTGTTGCAGCGACCTCTTACAACCAAAGGATATATCGAAGTATCCATTCAGTGAATATACATGTGTTCTACTTTAAAATTCGATACTTTTTTGCACTGAAATTTCAGACGTCAAACTGACAGTGGTATGAATTACACACTAAACTACTAAAATAGTTCAGTAGTAAGAAAAAGTATATACAAACCTTTCGTTTTCTGATACTCAGATACAATCTCATGAGATCAAGGGGTTACCTTTGATCCCACGATGAAAGAGTTTCAGTACTGAAATGGAATGGAATTCGATGGTCAAAAACTGATAGATATGACCATACTTTTACTAGCTTTATTCTCATTGGAAATGCTCCTTACTCTAATGTTAAATATATGACACAGTACAGGAGAAAGTGAGTAAATACACTTTTTCACTAGCCATCGCTACCCAGTTTTCTGTTTTCCTGAAATGTATGCACCTAATCACATATTAAGATATGAGAGACATACGTGAAATTACAGAAATTGATGGCGTGAGTTCACATAGTGACGAATCTGTTAAATAATGTAACCCAGAGTTATCATCTTTCATCTTGTCCTGATCAATAATTGTGATGATAATTATTTTGTATGGGACAAAACACAAGCAATACAGGAAAATCCTGTAGGCGCTCTAATAATGGTTCCTGTATGAAAGTAGCAATTCCCATTGATTTGAATCGCTGGAAAAAAATCCATTTGGAAAAACTTTCTCAGGAAGTTCATTCCACATAAACGCTATTTTCTAAATGGAAGAGTTCTTGAACAGTGAAGTTCAAAGTATAGTGAGTTGAATCTCCAAACGATGAGCAGCCACAGTCACCTATTTCTGATATGCACTGCTCTTGGTGGAATCAAATGTGCCAATTCACCTGAACACTTCCCGTGAGGGTATCCATAGACAAGAGACAAACCTCCAACCTTTCTTTTTTTCCTAGAAGAGAAACAAATCTCCAACCGTCTCCAATCATGTGGATGGATCTTTTCTGGATAGAATCCAGCAGCTTCAGGGTATGCTTAGGGGCAGAACTTCATACATAAGAACAGTACTCCAAAGAAGGTCTGATCTGAGCTTTATGAAGCATCAAAAACTGCTGAGGTGTGTTCAGTTTTCTGGTTCGGAACAGTGTTCCAAGCTTTTGAGAAGCAGCCTTTGCAATTCCAGCAACATGATTGTGCCAAGACATATTAGTGTTCATTTTAACCCCCAATAAACTTATCGAAACAGAAAGCGTCTGTCCTGACAATATTGTATCCGGTTCAGAGACATTTATCTATTTGGAAAAAACCGATGCCTGGGTTTTTGTGGCATTGAATTGAACCTGGTTACTTTCACTCCGATTCGAAATCACTTCTAGATACTTATTTATATATGCAACCTCTTGCTGCCGATAAAGATGTACAGCCGCAGCCAATGTCCTGGTGTCGTAATGGAATGACGAGATTTCATATTATATTCAAATGGTTCGTAATCTTCAACATTCTTTTAGTTGGAATTTTTTTTTGTTTACCTTCAACAAAAAGCCATATGAAATGGTTACCTTCTGTAATGTAAATTGCATGAGTGGTTGTCATGCTTATAATAGCCTACAGAAACGGCTATGTTGTTATCGACGAAATCGACCGAAATTCAATAGTGTGCGGCTAATGAGATGTGTCCCGAACAGAAATTCGGATGTGCACTTGAGAACCGTGACCGACTCTGCCATTTTCATTTTCGTCATTGTCCTTTGGAATTTAATTTATTTTTTATTATGCCGTAGTACATTCGGATGAATATAAAGGCATTGATTATCGTGCCTGTTCTCGTTTCTCTTCCTTTGTTATATTTTATAGATGTTTTCGTCGGCTGAAATTGAATTGGATCGGTTCCCGCTTCATTGAACATCGTTAATTGCTCGTAATTGATGTCAGTTTATCATGAAATATTCGATTAATATAAAAACGATCATGACTGATGCTGCAAAAATATCCAACGGTGATTGAATTGGATATAATCAATTCATTAACGGGAATTGAATAAGCTGAGAGCATTCTCATCAGTGTATGTTTCCTCATTAGAGGTTTAACATTTTTCGTCGTTACCAGCAACAAATATTTTCCAAGGGTCACTGTCTCAGGTAAGAAGAATGTTCAACTTATTAGTTTTGTAGAGAAGGGCAAAGAAAATCCTCACTTTTTTTCGCTTTCTGGTAGTCGTCTGACTTGTCTGTTTTCCAAGTCCCTGAAAAACACTGCAGCGTCAAGGGATTATTACTTTCTCCCATTCTGTGACACCCATTCCAACCTTGTTCCATGTACTAGTCTGCGTAGGTCTCTTGTTGGTCTCTTCCTGAGAACTAGTGTTGCCTGCAGCTAAGATATCCGTTGGCTTTCCAGTATGTGTTCCCGAGTGTGTTTTACCAGTACACTCCTTGTTTCTTGTAGACCCATTTTACAATCTGGTTCAGTGCGAAACAGGTTAGTATAACCATAATTGGTTAAGGCCTATATATGGAGTTGAAGATCCGTGTCTGATACACTCGTCATATTTTTCATTGCCAATGATATCTGAGTGTTCTAATATATAGTCAATCTAATCCTGTCCATTAGTTTTTCACGTTATTCCCAAATCAGTGTCAGTGTTGAGTTTGTTAATACCCCTAGTGCAGCCTGGCGCTATGTGGAAATATTGATTCACTCATTAAATTAAGGCTTCGAATTAATATTCAGCATACACTTCATCCTGAAAGAGTGATGTGTACTGACCAAGCAGGTAACTGAAATGGATAATCCTCCCGCACTATATATTCGAGCTTCCGATCCATCTTTGGTTTTCGAACTGTTTGTATACCTAGCGTTTCTGCCAAGCATATCCTTGGAATGACTACTCATTCCCACTCCTCGCCGTTTGAAACTATAACCCCGTATGTGAGGGGAACTAAAACTCCCCGAAAGTCTTTGCAAAACATGCCACTGTGGACCAGCCTACCTAAGCTAAGGTGCCGACAGCTGAATCAGTCTACCTCTGGTAATGCGGGGCTCTGCCAGAGGTGACCAACTCTTCCCTTGCGGTGGCTGGGAATGAACAGAAATGTTCACCTCAATCTACCGCTTGGAATGAGGCTGGACATAGCAGATCACCTCGTGATGTAATACAATGGAAAAGGCGTAATCGCATTTGCGGCGCCGAAGCCAAAAGGAAAAAAAGAGCGAAGGAGGCAGGAGTGGCTGCAACTATAAGTGCACCCTCCTCCTCCCCCACTCCACCTCCAACAGCAAGGGCACCTCCGGCGGCCGCTGGCATCAAGATCTCTACCTTGAATGAAGGCAAGGAACCGGCTGTCCCCGCAGGAAAGCTCCCTCACTTATGCATCTCCATGGAGGGAACCCCAAGAAGTTTGAAGAAGCCGCGTAACGACAATAATATCGCTGCACTTTCCAAAACCTTCGCAGAGGCCACCGTGAGATACTTCAAGGTTGCCAAAGAGAGTGTGTGTTCGGCAAGTCTTGGCCTTCACCTGCCAATATAAAGGAGATGTCTCCTAGTGATCTATCCACCTTCCTGAAAAAAACAGGATGGACTATGACCTAGGAGGACGACTCCTCGGGAGGATATACAATGGGTCACATGTGGCCTAAGTGCTGTGGGTCTACACTCACCCTCCCTACTCTACAGATACAAATACAGATACCATAACCGCGTTGTTTGTATCGAACATGTTTTCTGGTGTCATGTTATTCGAAAACATGTTAAATGTTCGTTCCTCCACATATTCAGAAATTTCTGTTTTGCCCGATCCCATGTTTTTCAGTACGTTCTCCAATCTGAAATGGCCCACTCTTGCTTTCCCCATAATTGAAAGATGTGAAGGAGGAAGATACAAGAGCGTCTCTAACATCCACCACTTGCTGTAACAACAAATGAGCATTGTTTGGAAAAGGACTCTCAAATCCTTAAATATGTGTGTAATCACACCTTAGCTAAAAATATATAACTTTCTACAATCTACTAAAACTTAATTTTTTGGTCTATACCATGAACATCCAGTGAAATCTACTCAAAATTCTTCAATGGCAGCTATTACTAGGATGATGTAGTTGGTGAGGGTGATATAATCAACGAACAACTTATACCTAGCGGGAATAGATGAACATACAGATACCGTTGGTAGGAGTTTGTACTTATCGTGGAGCTGACTAAAAAGAGCAATTTTGTGTTGTTTACCCTGCAGGTGGAATATAGGGTATAACTTCAGATATCTTGGTAAAAGTGGAATTACTTTTTTTACGATAACTTCCAAGACTTCTCACTTCTTGTTATTATCAGCTGCTGCACACTTCCGTTTCTTCATTTCACATCTCACAAAATGATGAATTTGAATTCATTTTCTGTTCAATATGCATATGAACTCCGGAGAATGATTTTGATCGTTAGGGTGGTTGAATCTTTCGCAAGACGTCACAAAACTTTCTTATACATTTTAAATAAAAGAGAGTCTGAATTGTGAAGGTACGTTGGGAAAGCTAAATGTTTCAATTTCATTCCGAAATATTTATTTTCGTATACGTACGTATCTCTCCTCGATACACACTTCAGACTCATTATGATTCTTCTCAAAGTATTGGTACAAAGGATGTGTTTTCCAGGCTTTTAAGGCTTTGTTCGCGATATGGAGCTGTTTCTAGTTTGCGGTAGTCTCTGTGAATCATCTCGTTTGTTGAAACAGTCAAGACGAATAATCCTGGTCTGAAGAGTTTTCTATGTAGCAACGGTTTTGGTGTTTCCTAAGCTTATTGTATAGCTTGTTTCGAAGTAATGTTTGAAGAAGGATGAGGCTGGTTCTGATTTGCGAACGGATAGTTCATGTTCATAGACTCTGTTGGGAATTCTTCTATTGATCTGACCGATGTAATTTCTGTAACAGGTAGAACATATTATTTCGTATATGGATTCGGCTTACTTTGTCGGTAACTCCTTATATGTAAGGATAAAACGCTGTAGGCTGGTCAGTCTATCTCTCAAATACTTTCATCATCAAGGCTGGTGTTCCCCAGGGATCAATATTGTTTCCAACCCTTGTTTATTGCATATCAACGAATTATTGGAAAAAACAAGAATCCAGTATATTGCTTTGCTGACGACAGCACACTTGTCTTATCATTCCATTTGGATTCCAGGATATCGGCTACGGAGGCAGATCTTCACCGGCAACAGGAGGTTAAATTTCTCAATGAGGATCTAGAAGTAATTTCGAATTGGGGTGAAAGTATCCAGGTTCAATTCAATGCCACAAAAACTCAGGCATCGGTTTTCTCCAAGAAGATTAATGTCAGACAGATAAGATCAGACAGATAAGTTTGTTGGAGTTAAAATGGACACCACTATGCCTTGGCACAATCATGTCGCTGCCTCTCAAAAGCTTGGAACACTGTTCTGAACCAGAAAACTGTACACACCTCAGTAACTTTTGATGCTTTATAAAGCTCAGAATTTCTTTGGAGTATTTTTCTTATGTATGGAGCTCTGCCCCAAACATACCCTGAAGTTGCTGGATTCCATCCATAAAAAGCTATCCTGCTGATTGGAGACGCGAACATCACGTACAACCTTGATAGCCTGGAATATCAAGATTTGTTTCTCTTCTATAGAATACTTTCACGGAAGGTGTTCAAGTGACTTGGCACATTTAATTCCAACAAGAGCAGTACATATCAGAAATACGCGACGGACTTTGAAAATCACGAACTGAAATCAGTTTCAGACTTGGGAATAATTATGGACTCGAAGTTGTCATTTAATTCACATATAGAAAAAACCGTCAATGAATGTAAGAGTATTATTGAATTCATCAAAAGAAACTGTCAAAATTTCAGAACGGCAAAACCTCTCCTCAATTTATATTATGCACATGTACATAGTAGGCTGTTACGGATCTTATCATGATTTTCAAGTTGATGAAAGTATTAGTCCACTACCCAGAGCTTTATTCCAAAATCGAGTTCAATGTTCAGGGTAGAACGTTGAGGCGTACAGAATTCTTCAAGTTAACTTGCACTAGGACAAATGCTGCTCAAAATTCACCACTTTATAGAATGCTTAAAACCTTCAACGAAATTTGCAATCAAATCTCTGAAATCTCTTTAGACTGTTTCAAACGTAGGATGAAAAAAATTTTTATTGATAAGTTGTGGTCATTTCTGTAGTCTCTGTCACTCTTAAAAAAATTATTTTATTCTTCGATTGCCCAATGTGATTTACAAAAAATTAAAATTCACATTTTTTTTTCTCAAAGCCCACTTGAACTGAAATTATAAAGTGGGTTTTCTATTGGATTTGTTAACCTGTTTGTAACCCCTATATTGGTAAATAAATAAATAAATAGACTCTGGCTGCTCATCGTTTTCAGGTTCAACTCAGTACACCTCGAACTTCACTGTTTGAAAACCCTTTTATCTGGAGAACTGCGTTTATGTGGAATAAACTTTCTGAGAATGTTTTTCCAAATGGATTTAATCTCCAGCGATGCAAATCCAATGTGAAACGGTACTTTCACACAGGCACCGCTCTGAGAGCGCCTTGAGGATTTTTCTTAGCTGCTTGTTTCTTGTCCTTATAAAAAGTCTGTTCGTGGGGTTTGCTGTCGTTGAATGGATCTTTGGTGTTGGAAAACGGGATAGTCGTTTTGGTGAAGGACGGCTTTGAGTTTGTATATTTCCTTGGATCTGTTGTGGTTGTGAGAATATTAGACGATATACAGCTGGTCTGGATGCTGATGTGAGTTAGCATTGAGATAGCGATTAGTATGGGTAGGTTTTCGGTAGACAGTGTGTGAGAAAGTGTTCTTGGACTATGTGATGAGAACGTCCAGGAATGGAATTGAGTTAATATTTTCGACTTCAATTGTGAATTTCAGGTCAGAGTGTAGGAGGTTCGCCACACATACCTACAATGTTCACATGAGAGGTAAAGGTATGGTGTTTTCACCTAAACTTGAACATGTTATATGCACCTGTCCGGAAGATATTTATTCATCATTCTGACTCCCACCCCGGAGTATGTGCTTTTGGAGTTGTTTCCGGACTGTATCTGCACGTGATACAGTGGTACATCTTACCGAATCAACTGCAGATAAAACGTATGACTAGTTGGCATCAGTTTTGTTTATTCGGGATACTCAAACGGTTCACTCCGTCTGGAATGACCTGTTTTTTGAAGTTGGTATCGGACTTAATCTGTAGGTAGTGCAGATAGAGCAGAACTGCAGATAGAGCTTATGACTAGTTGGAATTAATTTTGTTCGATCGGGATACTCAGACGGTTCAATCCATCTGAAATGACCCTACTGGTATTGACGAGGAGCAAATACTCCGAAATCGGTCTTTCGGTGCTCGTCCCGACTAAATGAAATTAGTTTCTGCTTTTCATATATAGGAAATTACTGTCGATCCAGTAATCCAGATCCATTATTATTCATGAATAACATTAACATTGATGAAACATTTATTTTATATGGAACCAATATAATAGAGCTAAAAGAAACAATAAAGCATATCGAAAATAAAACTTCTTGTGGCATCGATAACATATCGATAAGAATTTTTGAGAATATGCCAATATTTGCTCTGGAGTTACTAGTTCAATTTATTAATGAATCATTTGCCAAGGAAACCTACCCACAATTCTTAAAAGCAAATGTTGTGATCTCCATTCACAAGGGGGTGATACCTCAGATCCCTTAAACTTTCCCATCTCGTTTATTCCAACCCTTGGTAAAATCATAGAAAAATTAGGTTGATGAATTTCATATCTGCCAAGAAAATCTTAAATCTTCAACAATTTGGCTTTTAATCCATCTCCTTACTCTTGTTGAACTTGAAAAGGGTATGGGCATCAGTCATTTGTGACTTTTCGAAAGCTTTCAATTGTGTGAACCACTAAATTCTACTGCGCAAACTCCAACGAACCCAGGTTGTGAGAACTAACACGCTGTCAGATATTGTCTCTGTCAGACACGGAGTACCTCAATGCTCGGTACTGGGGCCAGTATTGTTTCTGGTGTATTTTAATGCTCTAGCTTATATTGATTCTGAGGATATGTTCACAATTTTTGCAGATGATACAACCATCCTGTGACATGACATTAATGAAAATAATCTTTAAAACAAAATAGCACAAGATATTGTCAAAGTGAGAGTGGTGCAACTTCAATTTGCTATCCTTTAATATAGAGAAAACCAATCTTATATCATTTAATTGCAACTTGTCAGGCATTCCGATAGGTATTGATATTATATCAAACAAAAAAACTAAATGAATTTCTTGGAATCAATCTGGACAGCAACCTCAATTTCAATAACCATATTGATTTGCTGAGCAAAAAAAAAAATAGATTCGGGATGTTATGCTTCACGAACGGGGTCGAATGAATTGGATATTGTAACCGCAAAAATTGTGTACCACGCCGTTGTTGAATCGCATCTAAGGTATAGCATATCATTCTGGGGCACCTGCTGCCAACATCACTTCAATACAGTCTTCATTCTCCAATAGCGCGTTATCAGATATCTGTACAAAGTTGGGCCTAGAAAATCTTGTTAACCCTTGTTCAAGGAGCAAAAATTACTAACACTTTCTTCTTTATCATACACGAAACTGTCTGCCTAGTACATAAGAGCCAATTATTTTATGATGTTGTTGTTGCTTTTATTCGCCAAAACGACAAATTAAGACTGCCTATCCCATTATCAAATTTGATTAAAAACTCATCGATCTATAATGCAGCTAAAATATATAACCATTCACCGACAAGTTTTAAAGATATCCAATCACCTCATCAGTTCAGAAAGTCTATAAAGCAAGTTCACATTGATCAGGTGTTTTATGGTATTCAAAAGTACTTTGATAAAGATATGTATAGAATTCTGATATAAAATTATTCCCTGTTCAATCATTGCTTATGTTGATTTCCAATATCTCCTGCAATTTTGAAAACAATGTCTGATTATCTCATTTACTTATATATTTTATCTATTTACTTCCTTATTCACCTGTTGATGTCTGACTATTCGTTCATATAAGATGTATATAAATATGTATGTGCGTGGTATTTATGTGCGTTTATATATGCATATTCATTCATTTATTTATATTTACTTTTATATTCTTATAACAATAATTTTTTATATTCCTGAATGTAAGAAAATTATTTAAACCTATATTTAAAGAACTTATTATGTGTTGTTTACAACCCACTATTTTCTTTTGGTTTCTGTAACTATTTATAATTGCTTTATTTACGAGATGTTCATCTTTCGACAATTAAGTATACTTTAATATGAAAATTGTTTTTTCAGCATTCAGACCACATTCCAGGTTATCTCATTTCCTTTTCAATACCAAAGATAAGGTCGACAAGTTGGAAAAATCTGGAGTTTACAAGCTTAAGTGTCCGGAGTGTAATAGTGTTTATGAGGGATAATGCGGACGAAATTTCCAAAAACGGTATGCTGATCATGAAAAGTCCTTCAGACTAGGAAAAAATGATTCGACGTTTTCAAGCCATTCCTTGGCATGCAACCACAAGTTTCCGAATCTAAACCATACGGAAATTATGTACTATGCAAGGAAGGGTTGCAAACTCAATTATTTAGAATCCTTAGAAATTCACAGGCATAAACATTGCGGGTGCAACCTGTTAAATGAACAAATCGGTTTTTGAATTGGCACATCCGCATTGTGAACTGTAAATTCAGGTACTCAATCAAGTATTATTATTATTATTATCCTAACGACAAATCTTCTAAATGGAAGACATTGCGCAGCTGCCTAAAATGGATTCACCTCAGCTTTCTTCGCGCCATCGGATATATTAGTTGTTGTTTTTCCGTCAGGTATCTGCCACACATAACTACAAAGTCGTCGGTTCACATGAGAGGTGAGGGTATGGTATTTTCACCTAGTTCAATACATTTTTTGACCACCCTGTTTCCTAATGAATGGATGATTGAAATAATAAGAATGAAAAATATTTTTTGATGTTTCGTCAATTGTTTCTCGATACAAATCTCAATGATATTAGGTACTATCATCCAGGATATTATACACAAATGAATATTATTTTGGAGTTTTCCTGATATAAGTTATATAAAAAGCTCATTACTCGTTTGAGAAACTTGACTTCCACGAACAATTTCGTTGAATAATACATAACATATTTTATTATTTCGAATTTATTCATAGCGAATAGTAAAAAATATCATATCTGTAACAGTTACACCGTTAGAGTTTGAGTGAATTTTTACCTCCCCTTACGGAGAGCTGTCACATTTAGTCTATTCCACGGTAGAATCCCTCCAAGCGTTCATTTTCCAAATCGCGATTCTAAAGAATTCCCAGGCCGCGATTTCGACGAAAACTGCGACGCGTCGCGACGCCCATTACGCCGTCAGAGCCCAAATTACGAAATGAAAAGGCAACAGATTCGTATCTGCGATTTCATCGTTTTTTATTCTCCAAACAAAAGTGTTGTAGCCATAGAATAAATAAATGCCAGCACAAGACATTCGGGATGCGGACATGACAATCCAGGTCTCCAGAGTCTGGGGAATGGAGTTACCATGGTAACACCTCGCAAAGCATGGCTTTAGACTCGTTGCAACCCTGCAGAATCTCTCTCTGTACTGCTACGGGCCTTTTAATCTGTTTTAATATCGGGATTCTGTCCTGATATGTGAGATATTGGACGGGAAAATTATAAAAACGTAGACCTATCCGGCGAACTTACGGAAATTGAAAGAATCTGTTTGTATGCACATGGATGCACATTTCAGCTGCAGAAATATATTTCACTCAACGAAAATAATTGAAATGATATCATATTTTCCAGAGAAGCTCAAGTATGAAGCAATTTTCATGTTTGAACTATTCAATAATCTCAAAAAATGTGAGATAATGAATATATGTGAGAAATAAATAGTTTTTAATAATTCTAAAATACAAATCATGAAATTACAAAACAACAACAAAAATTAATTTTCGCTCCGAGGCGTCTTCATTGATTCCAGTGGCGCATTTGCTTTTTCAGCTGCAGGAAAATCTGGAAAAACCTGCAGCACCACATTATCTGAAGATCTTGATCTACCAATATCCTCTCTCTCATAAAACAAAATGTTGTGTATCTACAGAGGCTACACTAAATTCAATGCATCGCCAGGACAGTTCGTGACACGACTATCGTCAAACTTGAACCAGTCCGTTTCGTCTTTGACCAAGGCGTAATAATGACCAGATTCAACGTCAGAACCACATTTCTACTAGATTGGTCTGCTAGATTGAAGTGTTCATCTATCCTTAATATTTGTAAGAGTTTGGTTCTTCCGTCAGAGATTGAGTCATGTTTGAAGATAATCAGTGAGAAATTATTATTTTATAATTGTAAAATACGGAGATCATTTATTGCTAACAATGTATCTGGTACATGAATGAATACAGGTACAAATGTACCTTAATTCAATTGTTCTATATCAGCAGTGAAAGAATCCTAAAGAAAAATTGCTGATTAAGTGTGGTCCCTTTCTTGATTTCTCTACTTCCAGGAAAGAACGTACTCATGTCCTCATAGGACATGATGAACCATTCTTGGCAAGGATCACAAATTGATTGCCAAAAAGTAACATGAAGCCGATCCCAGGTATTGGGTGTTAGAATTCCCACGAGTAGAGGTGAAGGGATATATTTTGGAATCTGATAAAATTGGTCTATGAAAAACTCTTCCCACACTGACAGACAGTATTATCGTTCTGGAGTAAGTTAGGGGAGGGGATTAGGTACTCTCATATTTAAGATAAGTTATTCTGTGTCCAATATAACCATAGAACGTCTTCCCGTTGCGACTTTGTTCCCGTAGCTTTCAAGTAAAGCCAAGGATACGGAGACTTTCTTCTCTTTCTCTAGTATCCTGAATGAACTCGATGCATGCATCCTCTTCATAGTGTAACTATATCATCGTTTGTATCACTATTTCGAGTCACGACGATTGTTGCTCTAATGGTACTTCTGTCGAACTCCAACCAGGGTTCTGTTGATAGCAAAGTGTTTTTAATAAGACCAACTGGTGTCTATCCGTTCTCTCGATTGGGTTCTTCCAGGTATAAGGAATCCAACTGAGCCATGGTAACTGCGCCATACTTGGAGACTCGCTGCCGTGAATTTAATTTCATTGAGCCAGCTTCAAACCTGCTCAATATCATCATCATTATCTTTGTTATGGCTTTCTCTCACCCCATCTAAGGTCCATGATTATAATGAAAAGAGAAATGAAAATTTCTATGTTTTTTACCACTTTTAATTGTAACTAACGTTACTGCAGAAAAAAATTTAAATTTTCATTTATCTTTTCATCATGATCTCCTACCACGTAGTAACGGCTACATCCATCAATGTATTCCATGATTATAGTCCCTCTGAAAGTAATCTCACAGTTGCAACCTAAATTGGTAGCCAAATTTCCTTCTTTCTCCAGGGTTACAACCTCTGCACTGCTTCTTTCGATACTAGAGAGTCTTTCATTAAGCGCTTCCTCTTTTCAAATTTAAATAAAACAAAGTATGTGTGAGATATCAACGAATGTTTCTATTCGTTTGGAATACCTATTGATGCCATTATGTGTGGAATAGCATCGTTCAAATGTACGTCATGGCTTCTCTGGATGAAGCGCATCCGAAATACCAAATTTCACGTGATTTTGGTGCATAAATCGGGCTGAATTTGACCGATGACATGGGCTATGTTGGCTTCAGGGAACCAATGACGCCGCCAACCTATTCACGTTTCCATGAAAATTAGGGTGAGTTGTCAACTGCTTCAGAGTCCAATCGGCGAACAAACGTCGTTGTCTATGGTCGTTTACCTTCAGTTCCTGGGTCAGTTGAATTTTGTACGGGTGCAGGCTCAAGTGACGATGCAAAATTCGCCAAATTGTGGTCTGCGAAATGCCGAGTTCTTGTAAGCGACGCAAAATCAGATTCTCCTGCACACTATCACAGACAGCGGCGATGTTTCTGACAGATCTTAGATTTAGTCGACGTACGGGTATTGGTTGACCATTTACTGAGCCAGTGGACTCAAATTCTTCTACCACATTTTGAATAGTCCTTGTTTTTCAATTATGATTCGATCGAAATTTACAATTTAAAAAAAAGTAATTAGATTTCACCAATAATTTTTGACCAGATAAATTAATATCTAATCAATATTTTATCTACTATGAGTTTATAGTACAAGCCTCATTGTATAAAAATAAAAAAATGTGTGGTGAAAAACTTAGAATAGATTGGTATTATTAACGGTATCTGGTAAGAACGTATGTCTTGCAACAAGATGTTTCTACGGTACTTGCGAACGATGTACTGAATTTTGTTATGTGCGGTAAGACGGTATGTCTCGTTACAAGTACCCTCGGATGCAGACTGAATTTTATTTTCACTTGGTCCTATCCCAAAATTTCTTTTTGGGAAAGGGGAATTAATAAGGATGGGCTGGAATTATTTTCAAGTCCCCGAACATCTTGGAAAAAAGAGTGCTTAGGTCGAAATTCATCAAACAGAGAAATTAGTAAGGATTGTGGATGATAGTTGCCATGATTTCAAAAAAGATAGGAATGCAGAGAAATGTCACGTTAACTTTATAAATCTCGGTATTCGAACCCAAATAATATAGCCATGAAGAAATAAAAAATAGACGGTCTTGAGAAAGTTAACAATAGAAGTATAGGCTTTTTATTGAGGGTTAAGTTGCAAATTTACCCATCGTTAACAAATATCAATAACGTGGAAGTTTCCAATTTCGAATGAAGAGAAATGAATACAATAAACACTGTGAGATCACAATTTGACCGAAGAATCGAAAAATTTTGAATAAAAAATTATAGAATCCTTAAAATTATGTAAAAAAAACTGATACGTTTGAACAGTCCTCTTGATAGGACGATTATGGCGACCATAAAATGAGCGAAGCGTGCGGTACGTTGCCCGAACAGGACATCCATTTTGATGAAATAATTTTATTATTCGCACTTGTTGTTGATGCTATGTCCGTCCATGATGATTTGGCGAAACACCCTGAATAAATGACAAGTAATTTGATAGATGTAGCTTCAACAAGATGGCAATCATAAATTGTCAAAGTTCGGAAGTCCCTGTTGGAAGACCCTCTAGTATCTTTCTTATTAGTCAGTGAGTTATGCTTGAAAACTGGCAGTAAACAAATCTAAAGAAATGAACTTTAAACGTTCCAGCCAGTCTCGACTATACCTACACAGTAGGTTGAATGGACTGACGCCTATCATAACTACTCAACTACTCCTCCGGCTAATACCACGAAGGGCATTGCATTATATCCGACAGGCGTCAGTGCAGGAATCTTCACAGAAAATTTCCTGCACCGATGAGGGGCTAATGAGTCTGAAACCGGTCTACAAGTGTGTCCGTTCCAAAATTGAAGGTTGACTGTTTCAGTTGTATTGCCAATTGCATATGCAGAAAATTTTCTGTGAAGATTCCTGCACTGACGCCTGTCGGATATAATTCAACGCCCTTCGTGGTATTAGCCAGGGGATTAGTTGTTTTCTGATAGGCGTCAGACCATTCAATCTACTATCTAGGTATATTCGAGACTGGCTTGAACGTTTAAAGTTAATTTTTTAGATTTGTTCACTGCCAGTCTTCAAGCATAGCCCACTGACTAATAAGAAAGTTTTTCTTCCTTATTCAGAGGAATCGGGCAAATTTTGGATATGCAGTTGGTTAGTACCTCAATCACTAGATGGAGTGACATTTTGTTGTTCCCTCCAACTCAGGAAGAGGAATGAAATACTCTGAAAGAATCCCGATTTTCAATTATGTAATATCATTGATTTCAGGCCGATGATGGCCACTATCTTGCACTGATGAGTTCCTAATGAGCCCGAAACCGGTCTGTAAGTGTGCCCGTTCCAAAATTGAAGGTCGATTCTTTCAATTGTATTGCTAATTGCATATGCAAGAAATTTTCTGTGAAGATTCCTGCACTGACGCCTGTCGAATTTATTCCAACGCCCTTCGTGGTATTATCCAGTGGAGTAGTAGTTTTCTGATAGGCGTCAGTCCATTCAATCTATTGTGTAGGTATATTTGAGACTGGCTTGAAGGTTTGAAGTTAATTTCTTTAGATCCTATAGTATCTGTTTCAAACCTCATCGACCTCAGTAAGCAGCCTTCTTATTTTTCATCTGTCATTGTTACCAGAAGTAACTGGGTGAATTCAAGAATGTTTCAATACTGCTAATCTACACTAGTAGGTTTCATTGTTCTTGTCATTCTCAAGCAAGCATTTGCAACCAACCTAAAAATATTACTGGAGTTTTTTCCCAACATCAAACCGTTATTTCAACACATCGACACGTTTTTTGATCATCTAGTGATCATTTTCATCTCCCTCTTAATGATGATCACTTGGTGATAGAAACACGTGCCGAGGTGTTGAAAATAACGGTTTGGTGTTAGGAAAAAACTCAAGTAATATTTATTACTACACCAAAGGTTCTAAACAGTGCATCACAACCAACCTATATTTTGGCAGTGCTCGTTTCATCTTTGAGCACCGACTGAATTTTATTTCGCTGTGAAATAATCATTGCATGATATATAATTGTTAATTTTTTTCAGTTACAACTCAACGCCTTTTCCCAACGTTCATTGTGAACTGAAATTTGGATTGAATAAGCACTATTTTGTGAAGCATACTACTTTGTTGACTTGAGCTCATTCACAAGCACTAGACTGACCGAATTACTGAATACCAGCATAAGTACCACTTCCCTCATCTCCAGCTCCAATTTGTCTGCCCTAATGCCTTTTTCAGGACACTCGTGCATTCAGGAATTCCGTTGTGCATTCATATGCAGCGAGCTAGTTGAAAATTACACTTTAATTCTGTTTCTAATTGCAGAAAGATTACATCAGAGACCGAACAGCAGTAGTCGGCAGCTGTAATGAACTTTGCCAGCGTCTAACAAGACGTGCGGAATGTTTCAAGATATATTGGACTTCAGATGAGTGTTTGAGGCAAAGTGTGGCAGTTTCCAAAACTCGGGAACCGAAGTGCAATTATATTGGATTCATTAGTTACTGTCATATGGAATTAATTATGTGGGGAGTTACCGAGGATTTGCAGGTAACTTCAATCCATTAACATTTTGAGAAGAACTGTGGTATCCGTATAGCTATTCACTGAATTACTCAAGAACTTTTCTCCGGGAGAAATCAGTATAATACGCATCACCCAATTGATTTTCATCTCAATCTTCTAGATTTCCTTGAAGAGCATAATTTTTAGATCAAGAGTTCATTCCAAAAAGAAGCCTTCCTAAAGGAAAATTGTGTTTATGAAAATAGTAGATTCACGCCTCATCCAAAGTCACCAGGTTGCAGCCTAAAGTTGCTTTCTCTCGAAGTACACACGCTGTGTTGCTGTAAAGACTGGTTTCACTTCCAAGAGGTGAAATACTATCCCTGTTTGAAAACTAAAGTTGAAAATCAAATCAATACCTTGGAAGTTACAATAGATCCTCATCTTAGGTGGAATGAACATTTTACCCAGATCTGAAAATCGCTACATGAATTTAAATACTTGAGATCTATCCTCAATATCAAATCACCTTAAAATAATATACTGCGCCTTAGTACAATCTCGACTACAGTATGCTATACTGAGCTGAGTTGGTATTTTAGACATCCACCTCAAGAAAGCTGAAGTACTACAGTGAAAAATACTTAAAATCGTGTACCACAAAAAAAATTACTATTCTTCTGATAAAAACTTCATTGAAGTTACTCGATATCGGACGAATATACATGTACAACTTAATCTTTTATAGCTACAAAAACAAAATTACACTTCGACCAATCAGACACGATTATAATACCCGCACTAAATCAAAGGGTGATGTACAAGTGAAAGCAACAAAAAAGTCCATTGGTCAACACTCATACACATAGCACAGTGGGAAAAGCTTCAACTTTTCACCGGACATGTACAAGACCTACATTTATACAATAAATAACATTAACCTACTCAAAAACATCTTCAAAGAGTATATATCTACTCAATATCAATAGGGACATCGTTCATAACATTCTTATAAAATAATAAAAATAACAATAGTTATCCTAAGTTCAAAATCTGTTATACTTTCCTTTTATACTGTTGCACATTTGCACTTCTCACTCAAATATACCTATCACTCACGAATGAACAACGCTTGCAAATTATTGAATTTTATTATCAAAATTCATTCTCGGTGAAGAAAGTGCATTGTGCATTTCTTCTAATTTATAGGCAGTTTCGTCGGCCTACTGTCGGTCGGAGCTATTTGGAAGCTTGTGACTGAATTTCGAACCCAGTTTACTTTATTGGACATTAAACCACCAACACGCATATGTGAGGACCGAAGAAAATATTGCGGCTGTATCCGCCAGTGATCGTGATGACCGTGAAATGTCGATTCGCCGCCGTTCGCAGCAATTGGGCCTCTGTTACTCCACTACGTGGAAAATTTTGCGAAAGGATTTGGGTGTAAAACCATATAAGATACAGCTGGGGCAAGAATTGAAGCCACACGACTCCCACAACGTCTAACATTTGGTGAATTAGCGCTGGCAAAGTTGGAGGAAGATACACATTTTTATGTAAAAATTGTGTTCAGCGACGAGGCTCATTTCTGCTCACAAGCAAAATTGCAGCATCTGGAGTGAAGACCAGCCACAAGCATTGCAAGAGCTACCGATGCATCCCGAAAAAGTAATGTTTGGTGTGGATTCTGGGTCGTTGGCATCATCGGGCCGTACTTCAACAAAGACGACAATGGCCGGAACGTTACTGTGAATGGCGAGCGCTACCGTGTGATGATTCACGACTTTTTGTTACCCAGAATGAAAGATTTGGACATACCTGACATGTGGTTTCAACAAGACAGTGCCACATGTCACACGGCACGCGAAACAATGGCCCAATTAAGAGCCGCCTTCGGTGAACAGTTTATCTCAGCCACCTAGATCGTGTGATTTAACGCCTTTGGATCATTTCTTGTGGGGTCATGTTAAGGCTCATTTTGACAGGGATAAACCAGCAATGACTGACGCTCTGAAAGCCAATATTGAAGCATTTATACGTGAAATACCGGTCGATATGTTGTAAAGGTATGTAAAGTGGAGCCGCGGACAATATTTGAATGAAATCATCTTCAAACATTAAATTATATTGATCATTCTATCGATTCCAATAAAGATTTCGACATTATTTTCAATTTTTTTGTGTTGTTTGGAAATCAAATCCTATACATCTTAAAAAATCACCCATTATAATCAACTATGTTAAAAAATAACAAATTTCGGGCTAGGCCGTGGTTTATTATATAGTTATTCTAATATGTTTAAGTAGTAGTCGTATACGAAAAAAAATCCTCGGAATTCTGAACTCGTACAAGCTGAATATTGACGAGGTCTCACCTGCGATTCCTAGCATGTTAACATAGCTTTAGCTTGAATGAGTAGAACTAATCAACCTGCTACCGCCTGACCAACACTACTATTATTTCATTACTGCTATTGTAAATAAAATCTATTGCTGGTTCGAATTTTCATGGAAACGAAATTTATAATAGTCAAAAATCAGTGCATTTTGCTCATGAAATAAGGAAAGAGTGTGACAAGATACAACCTTTTTGCTGTTTTTTTAGCTCATAATTTTGTTTATTTCATCATCATCAGACTCAGCTTATACTCAGTGTATAGGTGCATTTTGCTCATGAAATAAGGAATGAGTTCAGTAAGATACAACCTTTTTGCTGTTTTTTTTTACCTCATAATTTTTTTTTATTTCAACATCATCAGACTCAGCTTATACTAAATCTTTATCTTACAAAACGAGCAGTTTTCCTTATTTTCAGGAATGCAATAATTTTTTGACGAGCGTTTTACCAACTAAGCTGACGTCTTCAGGAGATCAAGAAGAAACAAGCATCTTCATCTTCATCCTTCGTAATTATATGTTAAAACCTGAATCGAGAGTTGAAAAATCATGAATGCAACAGCGCTAACTCCATTTTTGTAGCAAAATTCCAGGAGAAAGTATCTGTCAGCATACCTTTTCCTCGAAGTCAATTATAAAGGTTCATGCTCCTTCAAGCGAAAATTCTTATTTTCCGCAACAAAGAATACATTTTCCACAGTGATTACTGAACGTTCTTCCCAGGCAGCATCCCACGCTTGCACAAAGTTTTAATTATTTTCCAGATCTGGATACAACATTATACGGAAGTGAATTCTGAAGAAATTTTCGTTAGGAGTTGCATTATGCAAGGATGTTCTACTTCACGACATCCGATAGGAGGACCAGAATCGATTTTCTTGTATATCCGAGAAGAGAATTATCTTCCGAGAGGCAATAATGAAATCCCTTTGATCAGCATGTCTTCCAGAATTCTAGCTGAGACAAGTATTAGAGTTATTGGAAGTTTGCAAGTGAATATTCCTTGATAGCAATACGGAAGTTAGTCATCAAATTTCGTGTTTATTTTTGGATTTCAATGAAATTGAAAACTAATTTGAAAATCTTCAAGAGGTATGACCGTATAGTAAATTTCTCTTAAATTGAAACTGATATGTCTCGTTGGCATATATTTCATCTACTATGTATGAAAATAGTAACTATTCAAGTTCCAGTTTTCTCACTTTTTATATTTCATATCTTAATTTTTCATACAGTCGAGAAATTATTGATGTTTCAAATAATTCTAGTCCGGACCTAGATTCATTCAATATTCAATCCAGCAATAATTATTAAAAAAATTATCATTTTTCCCTATTCCGTTCTATTCTGGCAGAGATGGCTATACAAGAATGGCCATTAACATTTGATTAGAGTCGATAATATTAATTTGAAAATTCTGTTAATGCAAGTTTATTCCATAAAGACGCAATAAAGGAAATATTGAGTAGAATTTCTAAGCGATGAGCTGCTGTATTTTGTAAAATAATTTCGATGTGTACCGCTCTTGGGGGGGTCAAGCGGTCTAAAGACCTCCTCTTTCATTCTAGACTATTTTTGATAGCAATTTGAAGCTATGTTGCTCAAATTACTGAAGTAACGTAACGTTAAGCGCTTCTTATCTTTAAATTTTAATGAAATTTTAAAGAAAAATACAAATATACATTGAAGAAGATGAAAATCTGATTGAAAATTGGATTCGATATGATGTTTTCAACTCTGGTGTCACGGAGAATGTTCCGCTTTCGATGGCACTCAAGAGTATCTTTGTGATAACTGTCAATCTTTATTTTATAATTCTTTAAGTTCACGTTGAGTTTTTTCAGTTTATGTAATTTATTACTCAAGTTTTCAGACATTGAAATGTGTGTATTCACTTTGCCCGAATACTGTATCCGCTTTATCCAGGAATCCGGGCAAAGTGAATAATTTCGCAATAAATTTTTCATTCGTATGAAAGACTTATTGATGCCATTATGTGTGGTTTATTGTGGATCTCTATTGCCTTCCGTACCAATCGGCTATGGTATCCCTGGTTGGGGGCAATTAGTTCTGCGTTTTCAAACAAAATTATGTGGTCTCCTTCACTAAGTGCGTGTTCTGCCACAGCTGACTTGTCCGTTTGGCCTAGTCTGCAGTTTCTTTTATGCTATTTTAGTCTTGTTCCCATAGATCGTTTGGTGGTTCCGATATATACCTTTCCAAACGTGCACGGTATGCGACCCTGCTGCTGATTATGGGTCTCTTTTGTCTTTAGGCGACCTGAGGCTTTGTTGTATCTTTCTCATGGGTTTGAAGATTGTTTCGATGTCATGTTTGCCCAATAGTTTTCCAATTCTGTCCGTGATCCTAGGGATAAACGGTAGATTTGCGCGTGCAACCATCTGATACTTTTTCGCTTTCTGGACTGTGGTTTTATGGCTTTCCTGGTCTCGGAGGCACTGTATCCATTCGATCTCAAGGTCACTTTAAGATATTTCAGTTCCCTCTCCAGATGTTCTGGTTCACATATTCTCCGAGCCCGTTCCGTTAGAGTGGAGATGACTCCTCTCTTTTGGCTAGGATGGTGGTTCGATAGTGCGTGCAAGTATCCATCTGTGTAACCATGTTTGATATATTTCGGGAGATCATATATATATATATATATATATATATATATATATATATATTGAAAACAGCAGCAGTCCTAATATTGAACCTTGTGGTACACCAAGCATAATATCTTGAATATGTGATGCAGTGTTATTCAGAGTCACAACCATTTTTCTGTCAGATAAGAATGACTTGACTGTTGAAACCATATATGCTATGCTGTTGGTGTCCAAATCATCCAGTTCAGGCACGAAGAAGTTGGTAATCATCCACCTTTAGTGCCAGCGATAGCCAAGCCAACGTCATTCTCAAAGAAATATGAACCGGTGACGCTGCCAGCCCAAAATCCACAATAACCAGTTATTTTTCCGGGATCCATAAGACGCTCTTAGATCTCACATGGATTAGTATCGTCCCAAATTCAAAAATTTTGTTTGTTCATATACCCATTCATTTCACAATAAACCCTCGTGGCGAGAAGGCTTTCTGTTCCAGTTTGTGCCTGAAAGTAACTTCTATGCATGATTTAGTTATCTTTGTAAATATTTCATTCAGAATTCTATTCCTTTCTTCCTTCCTTTGGAAGAGAATTGTAGAGAATTAGAAAGTCTAAACTTCTTTTCCCAAAAATTTTTTTCGCTTAAAAATATACCCTTCCAAATTCAAAGGGAGTATCACTATACTCTACTTATCTTTGCATCAATAGTGATTTACGCTACCCAGTAACTTTTTGGGTGGAACTTTTCAGCTAGTCCTTATTTACACTTCAGCAAAAAGTATTTTAAAGAATACACTGTATCTTCCATGACGTTCTAGCAACATCCGAATGATTCAATGTAATATTTTTACACTGTAACCAAAGCATACCCGATTGCATCAACACCACTTGATGCAGATTCGTTCTAGATAAATAAAAATGTTTATTGTCAAATAAAGTCTGTATGAAGCTCCACCATCTGTTAGTAATAAATGTGATCTAGCGATCTGATGGTCCATTAATCCTCGTCTAGAAGATTTATTGCTACTCTTTTTACGAGAAGAAAGTCGGCTTTATAGCATCGGATTGACTGTAAATAGAAAAAAAGTAGCGATGAAGGATTATTAGTTGAACTATATTGGCTGTTAGTGGCTTTGTGACAATTGTTTTTTTTATTGTTGCGGATGAACTTCATTCGATAATGTAATTTCACTTTCTTGAAGTCTCTCAGCCGAGGTGGATGATATTAATAAGGTAAAGCATTTAATAATAAGAAAGAACAAAATAATCCAGTTATTGTCGAGTCGGCCAGAGATTGAACAAGAGTAGAACTTTTGTACCCAAATTCAGCTGTATACTACATTTCCCTATTTAAAAAAAATAAAGATGATGATGAAATCTGATGAACAAAGCGTCTCATTGCAAACTGATTTATATAAGATTAAAATAAACATGAAACAGTATTGAAACTTCTTCTGCTTTTTTATTTTAACACGCTTTTATTAGCGTTTGTTTGTTTTTTTGTAACTCCCATTTTCATTTCATATTCATTTCCGTTTGAATGCTCGGGATCTGTATTTCACAGAATTATCGACATTATTGGTTGATCTATTCGCGGGCAGATGGCGCTGAACGTAATCTCCTTGATATAATTCGAACTTACTTTACTTGTATTTCTTCAATTGAAAAAGGTATTTTTTAACACGCGCCCCTGGTGCCTTATTTGTAACTCTCCTTTATGCGCCTGCTGCCTTGGTCTTGGTAGCTGATTTTCAGGCTCCCTCTCCGGAATCGGAAAATACCAATGGTCATTTTTCTAAACCATATACGGCTGATTGATCCTAAAATTTATATAGAATAAATATAGTTTAAAAAGACTAAAAAACACGCTTTTATAGCATACGAAACTAAAAAAATGAGAAATATACTTCAAAAAACTAAAAGAACTTAAAGAACATCGAACTAAAAAGTTGAAAATATATTTTTTAAATGAGCCTAAAACAATAACGATCGAAAAATACTAGTATTAATGTGAAAAAAGCGTGGGCGCTTTATGCCATATTTTTTGTATATCAAGCGCCCACGCTTTTTTTACAATAATACTAGTATTTCGTTATTGTTTCAAGCTTATTGAAAAAATTATTTTCAACTTTTCAGTTCGATGTTCTTTAAGAGCGTGTTTTTTAGTTTTTTTAAACCATTATTATATAATTCGAAATGAGTGCGGTATAGCCAAAAAAACGAAATTCAACAATTCTAGTTTTTGGCAAATATTTCAAAAACAACCACTGATATTGTTGATCTGAAAAAAGATTATCCTAGTTTCCCAAAATAGAATTTTTTTGATACTATTCAACTGATAGCAATAATGGGATCAGCTACAAAACATCCTTTATGAAATTCATAACAAAATCAGATACATTCTTTCATTTATTCATTCATAAAGCTGATTTATATTCGCAAATAAGCTTTGTAAATTCATTTGCTTCAGAATATGGGTAACAATTCTGCAATGCGAATTGTGTGCACTTAAGTATTTTGACGCGTGGAATACGAATCCTTTCTTATTTCCACAGTTACAACCATCCAAACTTCCGAAAATGGCAACTTTTCAGCTTTTTTTTCACACAGTGAAAAATATAAAAAACACTTCATGATACTTTGTAGTTTAATAATCTTTGACTTGAGTGATTTATCTAAATCTCGATCATCATGCGTAATACATATTCTACAAAATTGAATATAAAATAAACTATTGAAATCCTTCTGCAATGTATACCGACTCAGTTTCATGGCCTGGTTGATGAAGCGGCTTTAAGATCGAATGGATACAGTGTCACCGAGATCAACAAGGCCATTAAACTGGAGACTTCCACAAGTCAAAATAGGAAGGAAACTAACTGAAACGTTTGCACGTGCATTTCTACCGTACATCCCTAGATTTACAGACAGAATCGGAAAAATTTCAGGAGAGCATAAAATAAAAACAGTGTTCAAGCCCACCAGGAAAAAACAACAAAGCCTTAGATCTGCAAAAGACGAAAGGGATCCACCATCAGCTGCGGGGGTATATCATATACAATGCATCTGCGGAAAAGTTTATATCGGTTCCACCAAAAGATCCATGGGTACAAGGCTGAATGAATATCGGAGAAACTGTGGATTAGGTCGCATAGACAAATCGGCACTGGTAGATACGCGCTTAGTGAAGGAAATCACACGATACTGTTTGAAAATGTGAAACTACTTGCCCCCGATCATAGATACCACAGTCGGCTTGTACGGGAAGCCATAGAAATTCATAAACATACGGAAAACTACAACAGAAAAGGGGAGGAGGTAATGCTTAACTGGATTTGGAATCCTATACTGAAAGATGCTAAAGTAGCAACAGTGTAATGCAATGTTACGTCATTAACAGGTAATAACACTTCGGCCAATAGCAACGCATCAACAAAAAAGGCGGAAGTCCTGAATCAACATAAATTCAACCTACGAACTAGAAATCACCAGTCATCAGCGAATTATCAAGATGAATGAACCTCTGAAGAAACCAGCCACTCGTGCTGGCGAAACGTCAGGATGCAGTTCCAAAATACGACGGCCTTCAAACCCGAATGGAGATAGTAACACTTTCCATCTAATATCAAATTTTGATTTGATTAAGAATCTCAATGGCAATATTTTTTTCAATGTACAATTTGTACTCGTGAGTTGAGAAGGAATAAAATGAGAAGTAAAAATCCGACTCTGCAGGTCATCCTTACAACTTGAAAATTTTTCGAGGAAATCATTTGAAAGGAAATTTTTAAATAACACTATTTATTGAACGCATCGACTTTCGCTAGTTTTTTTGAAAATATTCAATTTTCCTGGCGAGAAGTTGAAAATTCAAGTTTTATAAAAAAATAAGGGGCCTTCACTCCTTCGTTGTTTCAGGGCCTCTAGACTTCTAAATCTGGCTCTGGACCTAATTACAGTTCATTTCTCGCTGTATGCAAACAAAACATCTTATGTGCTTATCTATAACGTATAACTCGAACAAAAATGTAATATTGGCGGAGAGGTTGAAGTTAATAAAAATATTCTCGGACACTCTCGCTGCAAACGGCTTCATTGGACCAGAACCTGTCATTGGCATCGCTTTGGTCTATGCCAAACAAACACTGAACACCTGAATGGCGAGAAGATTTATGGACTTCTGGCAGAATCTTCTAGGATTGGCTCACTCCAAGGCGTTTATTCACCCTTCGAAGCTTGACTCCAAACAGTTGTTGGACTACAGTACAGATGAACTACGATGTCTAACAGGCCTTCCTACAGGTCACTGTCATTTGAATCATCATATACAGAGACTCGGTGTGTCGGAAGACAGTGTGTGTCGCCTCTCTTTGGAAAATGACGAAACAGCATAGCACATACTTTCTGCCTGCCCCACAAGGGACCGAATCAGGTTATTTGAGTTCGGCAGATCCGTACTCTCACCTTCTGACCTGAAAGACCACTCACCATACAAACTAATCGGCTTCGTTAAGAAGCTTGGTTTATTTGTTCGACTGTGAAAATGTGTAAGCCACAATAAACCCTTATGGGTTGCGGTGGAGGGTCGAATAGACCCACCCACCTTAGACCTACTTTCACGAATGGTTCTCTATGAATTGTCTCTTTCTCAATGCAATGAAACACATCGTTTTGCTCCGGAATGAATCTAAGTTCAGTTTTGACTAAACAATCTTATTATACTATATCACGCACAAACCAAGTTACGCCTAAGATATGAATTAAATTTTTGAGGATTTTCCACATATTTTAATTACGTCATTCCACAAAATCAATTGATTAGTTGCTCTTGGAGCATCCAGAACTACATCCTCTGAAAGCTTATACTGTAAATTAGAAGAACCATCATTGCACATGAGAATAAAATATTTGTGCCTGCCATACTCATCTTCAGTTTCTTCCGATGATTGTTACCCAACATACAACAATACGTTTTACAGTAATTTAAGCTGGCTTTTTGGGAAGAGAGAAAAAATAACATTGCCTTTTTATCAGAGGATCAATATATACATTTCAGAATTGAATATAGCCTTCCACCTTGACTCCTGGTTCCACCCCTCCAAGTTCAATTAATCCAAAACGCTTCCCAATTTGCTGTTCAGGTACATTTACTCATCTGTGAATATGTTAGCTTTATTCTCATCTACACGGATGCTTCAAAACAAGGAACTACGGCATCTTTCTCGGCTACAAACCCATCCAAGGGATTCAAATTTTTCCCGATAAGCAGTGTTCACAGTGGAGAACTCTTCACAATAAATTGAGCGATACATTTCGCTGAAGACGAAGGGATCAACAAAACACTCATCTCAACTGATTCATTGAGTTCACTGCACGGTATCCAACGAATATACTCAAACACTGCATTAATGAGGACCATCAGAAGCAATATACTTTTAATCAACGATGGCTCTAATGTATTGGAATACATGTGGGTTCCCTCCCATATGGGGATCGTCGGCAATGAGAGGGTTGACAGAATCGCCTGTGGGGCCATGTATGATGAAACACTGCAAGAGCAAGAGTGTTCATCTCACACTCTACCTTTGGTCTTCCAAATGGAACAACTTAATAACGGAGTTGAGAGAAATCAAAGCCCTTACTACAACTTGGAACAGAACCCCTGAACAAAGAAAGCATCAGGTAGTTACAACACGTTTACGTATGAGGAATTCTCCGAGAGAACGAAATATTAAGATCAGATAGTTATTGCTTCACAGATGGATCAAAAACACCTTCCGGTTCTGGTGCAGGTGTTTTCAGTAGCACACCCAGGACAAAGATACCAACCTGCCTAGGAATCTATACGACTGTATCTCAAACGGAAATGTATGCTATTGAATTGTGTGAGGAGAGATTGGAAGAATTCAACCTCATACACAAGTCAATAAAAATATTATCGGACAGTCAAGTGGAGTTGGTAGCTCTTGGCTCCTACCGAGCAACGTCTAAATTAGCAACAAATTGCCAAAAATGACTCTCCTCGATAGAAATACTTAACACAGATTGCTTCTGGTTTGGATTCCTGGCCATACTGGCCTGGAAGGCAATGAGACTGCTGACTCACTTGCAAAGAACACCTGGAAGACAAGATGAGTTATGTACTTCTGGCAGAATCTTCCAGGATTGGCTCACTCCAAGGCGTTTATTCACCTTTCGAAGCATGATACCAAACATTTGTTGGATAACAGTAGGGATGAACTAGGATGTCTAACAGGCCTTCTTACAGATCACTGTCATTTGAATCCTCAGATACAGAGACTAGGACTATCGGAAGACAGTGTGCGTCGCCTCTGTCTGGAAAATGATGAAACAGCAGAGCATATACTTTGTGCCTGCCCCGCTGGGGACTGAATCTGGTTATTTAAGTTCGTCAGATTCGTACTCTCACCTCCTGACCTGAAAGAGCATTCACCATACAAACAATCGGCTTCGTTAAGAAGCTGGGTTAATTTGGTCGAGTGTGAATAGGACCTAAACTAACCTAACCTAATGGGGCATACTCAATATACACATGAACATTTGTTGAAGGTGGAGGAAGAAAAGGTATACCCTATGTGTTTGGTACCACATCAAGGTGGAATGTTCCGGTTTTGCGTCACAACGACAAAAGTTTAACATTAGTTTGGAATTGAATACAGTTCTTGGAAAGCAGTGCACCTTTGAAAGTGTCATAGGGTACTTTTTTTGCTAACAACCCAAGAGGTTGATGTAACTTTATTTTTTAATGAAAAGAAAGTTCGGTGTATTGATGATATAAACTCTGCAGATAATTGTGAATACCATTTTATTCAATTTAGAAATATGTCACTACTGCACGAACAAATATTTTTCAATTGCATTTTCATGCTTACTGTAATTTTAATTCGTTCATAATGAATAACCAGCTACGTGATTCATGTAATCAAGGATTCAAATCTGTGTGACTGATATTTATTTCCCAAAGAGAAAAAGGTATCATTTGCAATATTACAAACGATTTGTCTGACAAAAAAAATCTATAGAAATTTCAAAAATTGTGTTTCATTATTGGAGAGAAAAGTTGATGTAGCAAGTGTCACTAGTTGTCAAAAGTGAGGTTGAGTTCAAATGAAATGAATAGAGTGGATACGGATTGATATAATTTCTTGTTATTTGTATTCTCTTCGTGACGGTAGAGGTATTGGTTTTAATCAAGTGAGCCATAGAAGCTTCGAACAAAAACAGTTGACATACATTTCCAGTTAAATTAAGCTACACCGCCACAGCGTGAAATGAAAGCGAAGCGCAACAATAAGCATACAAATGGCTGACAAAACGAGGGAGAACAAAGATAACTGCCAGAAGTGAGAAAGTAATCAGGAGAGACTCGCCTCTGACCCGGCCAAAGCATGTCGGACGGAATAGCCTTTTCTACAATACATCTCATTGTCCTCTGGAGGCCGATCACGGAGCCAAACTGGAGATTGCCGTCACCGGAAAGCATCGATGGAGAAATTGGAACTGGACGTGCGGAAAAACAAAGCTCGAGATTTATTGGACGAGGACTTTGCCGTGTCATTTTTGTTGCCAGACACTGGAAATTATGTAGTGTCCGTAGAAGTCGCTTGTCTAATTTGTCACAGGAAACGAATCGGGAACTTTATCTCTCTAACTATGTCTCTCTGGTTCATTTGGCGCATTCTTTCATTTCGAGTATTTTCTGTTCGCAATCGTGGAGGAAATATCTCTTCTGGAAAAGTTGAACTTGATTGTATAAATCATGATGACTCTAATGGGAAACTATCGATTGGAATGTCGGGAGACAGTAAATCACGGTCTTCTCGAGATGGAAAATAAAGTTTGAACAAGTTGGACCATATTTGTTCAGAGTCGACCAAGGAAACATTCGAAAAGATTTCTGAGCAATCTCATATGATTGAGGACGTATCCGAAAATACATCCTTGAAATCAATCATCCTGAGTAATCCAGACATCGAAGAAAGGAAGGATCAACAACACAAGCTGCATTTGGATGGACTGCTCACTAAGTGGAAGACATACAACCATTGTTAGGAAAACAGTAATGGAATGGATGGTAAGAGACTGTCTTCAGAGAGGAGGTGGATCCCACTGAACGGTTTCTGGATATATAGATGACTTACTCATCCTGATGTAAATATAACCATTGGTTGAGGAGACACATGCAGCAGGAGGGGTCAACGTGAATATATTTAAATTGGCCATAGGACTAAAGACAACACGTCCGAGGCAAAGAGATACAACTGTCTAATGAGGTTGAATATGTTTACGTGATTCTACAGCTAGATCGCATGCTGATCAGGAGCTGATATTCAGACGGGATACGAAGACGACAAAAATGATAGTGATGTGCTTCCTGGAAAACATGGGGTCTGAAACCAGGCAAGATATATTTCTTTCCTTGGTTGATAGCTGAGGATTTGATGAGCGATTGCTATCAATAAACTGGACCTTATTAGAGAACTTGTTTGTCTGCGAGTAACTCCAAAATACTTTCGAATCTGCTCCTTCGTCTTTTTCAAAAAGGAAAAAGGCAAGGACAAGCCAAATGAGTGTGGAAAATTCACCAATCTATAAGGTTTCGGGTGAAAATGGAAATTTTGGAACACGTAGAGGATCGAACGTAAAACATGTTCACGTAATCATTTGTTTAGGTTCTTGAATGGTGAAAAAATATTAAAGAATTGAATAATAAACATAGTCTTTTTTAGAAAGTATTCTGTTGAGTCTAATATGCTTCTTCAACCAGTATCACAAAGTGATGTTATGAAATGGACTTCACAGATGAAAAATGATTGTTTGTCGAGACCAAATGAATGAATAACTCTAATATTGTGGGTGTAAGGTAATCAGAAACGATCCTGGTGTTTTTGAAAGAGTTCGGGAGTCGATGAGAAGAAGATTGGATTCTTGCATTCGAGCGGAGGGGGGTTGTCATTTTCAACAGTTCTTGTGGATTAAGAAGAAACATTACATGTAATTTCTGGTAATAAATTGTTTTTGTCGAAATTCAATGAACATCCTGTATATAGACAAAGTATGGTGTACTGCATATTTAATATTTTGAATTTTTCTAGTATTGTTTATTTAATGTGTAATATATCTTTTCAGTATCCGTATATATTGTACGTGTTTGGATGAAATTGTTAAATGTCTATATTTGTGCAGATATATCTTCAAGATGTATTTAAGCTACTTCAATATGATTTGTCCATGTTGGATTTTTCATTATCTAGTGTTTATTTTTCCAAATTTCAAAAGACAAATCATGATTATTACTTTATCTGTATAAAAAAAATATTTAGCTGCTCAACGAGTTCAAATTTCCACCTTATGTCGAAGACTTCCTACCACGAATACGCCACAGTATTCAACAACTAATCTGCGGGATAAAGCCTCATCATTCCAGACAAAACTAATAAAATGAAGAACCGGCGTTTTCCAACGGGATTACCGAGCCTCTGACAGGGCTCATCTCAACCTTATGAAAAGCAAATCGTCGTTAGAGAACAATCTCCTGCTGCTCAGCAACAACAGCGAAGGAAGATTAAAAACCATTGTTTCAGCAATTGTTCATCACCACAATTTGCCATATTAAAATATGCTTTGTTTCAGGGTTTCGACAACGAATTCTGTGTGACGGGCTATGAGGGGATTCATTACCGTATAAAGAGCATACCTATTTGGGTTGTCAGCAGAATAACAATGTAGAAATGAAATTTTGTAACAGGGGTTATGGCATTATACTAGGGGAGTTACTTGGAATTAGTGGCAATGTTATATTCTCAATATATCTCATGGAATCGTAACTTGACAGAATACAGTTTGTTGAATATGGAGGCCAAGCCTTCAACCATTTTCTAGCCACCTCAAGTTCATCCCAATGGCTTTCTTTCGTTCCCCACATTCAAAAATGATTCATCTGCTGTACTGTAGTTTGGACATCTCTTGTTAGCAGATGGTATGTAGTTGTTTAGCTCAATAACTAGTTTCGCAGATGACACATCTATTGTCTACTCCTGAAAAGCATGGCTCGTTGTCAAAAGACAGGCAGAAAATGACCTAGAACTGATGAAAAATTGGTTTGATTATATACAGCTATCACTGAACTTTAAAAAAACATACTTCATACCGGTCTGTCACAACAGACTATCTTTACCACCGTATCAAACATTCCAAAATACTTCTCAAATTTGTTCAGCTACAAATATAAAGTTAATGAATTGAAGAGGTTTTGTATTAAAGTGTATGATTTTTAAAATTCTTGCAAAGCGCTTTCGACTTTCGTCATCATCATCGTGAGCACTGATGATGACGAAAGTTGAAAGCGCTTTGCAAGAATTTTAAAAATTATACACTTTAATACAAAACCTTTTCGATTCATTAATTCAAATTCAGCTTTTCCAAATCTTTTTACAAATATAAAGTATTTGGCAGTTATTATAGACCCTCACTTAAGATGGATTTTTCATATATTTATGTTCCGGCAATTCAAAGACGACATCTTCGATCAAAAAAAAAAACATATATTTCAGCCTTGTGCAAAGCCACTTAATATATTGCATTATTGGATGGGGAGAAGTATCCAAAACCCACTTGTACCCACTGGAAGTAATTCAGAGGAAATTCATAAAACTGATGCTGAATAAACCACAACAGTGACGAATTATATAAAGAATCAGAAATATTCGATGTGAGGCAACTGTTTTTCAAAACCCTTGCATTGCATCAATATTAAGAAAAGGCAAAACTCACCAGACCCAACCATACATATACTACAAGCTCAAAAACAAATACATAGTACCATTCGAATTTGGAACAATAGGACAGAGACCTCATCAATTTTTGGGCCCAAAGGTGTTCAATTCCTTACCAGAAGACATACAAAATTGTGAATTTACCAAGCACATGAAAAAGGTACCCGGAAAATGTATTACTAGGCTTCATCGTGCAAACATTGGAAGAATATTCAACCGAAATAATTGAGTACGGATAACATGTCATTGTACACCCTAAATCATGTTTAATATGTTTATATTCATTCTCCACATGATCTATTCTAATGATATTTATCTTATACACCATTTCAATGGCTCTGTTATCGCAAAAATGTTAATACTCACCTTTTATTTTTTTATACATCACAGTAAACTTATATTTCCCTGTAGCACAAATATCATTTTGAAAATATTAAATACTATTTATGCTTTATAGATATCCCATACAGGTAAACCATCCAGGTGTACCACCCATACAGGTATACCAACCTAAATTAATTTTACAATTTTGCCTTATCTATCATTTTACAATACATGTTCAATTGTTGTAGCTGTATATAAAATAATTTTCAGCTATATAAAAATTAATTTCACAATATTGCCTATCCAAATTCATTTTTGCAATGTGTCCTTATGTAGTAATCAGTAAACCCAACAATATTATTTCAACAAGCTATACAGTATGCTCTTTGGTATAGGTTCGTCATCGTTATTCATAATATTATTGTGTTTACTTATTTCTACACTCTCATAGGCATCTAGTTGCCTGTTGTTGTTAACTTGTCTAACTAATCTTAATGAACTGAAGTCTATGGAATGGTTTTGTTGCAAAATATGATAGGTGACTGCTGATTTTTCAGGTCTTCCATATTTTAAGTGTGCCAGGTGTTCCTTATATCTTACTTTGATAGCTCTTTTTATCTGTATAATATTTTGCATCGCAGTCCTTACATTTAATTTCGTAAATTCCCGACTTTTCCGGATTCTCGACTTTGTCTTTTGGACTTCCCAAAAGGCTATGTAGTGTATAACTTGTTTTAAAAACCACCTTCATACCTAGTTCCTTGAAAATCTTTCCAGAGTTCTTCGTATATTGGTGGTATGGAACTGAGATGTATTTATTTTGGTTTTTGTCCTTTCTGAAAGTCGAGATTTCGTTCATTCTCAACCTAAACTTCTTCCTTCTTATTATGTCATCTACAATACCCCTCGAGAAACTGTTAGTGGCTGCTATTTCCTGTATTGTACGTCTTTCTTTTGTGAACCTATCATGTGTTTGAGGGAAAGTCAAAAGACGATGCACTAAAAAATTCAACCCAGTACGATTGTGCTGTCCACAGTGATGTGAACTGTCAGGAATATACCTGTAGGTGCTTGTTTCTTTTCTAAATATATCGTATTCTAACCCTCCATATTGGCTCCTCATTACCAAAACGTCAAGAAATGGTAGTTGTCCCTTATTTTCTAATTAATACGTGAATTTTATTGATGTAAATCTATTATTCAAAATGGAAAAAAAGTCCTCAATATTCGATTTTTTGGTATCGAATATCGCGAAAATATCATCCACATACTTTAGCCAAATCCTAGGAAACTACTTTTACCTGGAACCGATTTTGTTTCATACACAAATTAGTAAGAGAAACGAGTTATCGATTTCGTTATTATTGAAATTATTTTTTTCCTAGTAATTCCCTGAGGTATTGCAAGATCTGTGGAACTGTAAAATAATAGATAAGGAAAATTGTAAAATTAATTTAGGTTGGTATACCTGTATGGGTGGTACATTAGGTATATTAGCCATATTCCCACATAACAATAGATATTCCAGGTATATTTCATGAATATACATTTAAGGATATTGTATTATGCTATGAATATGCCATGGATATATATATATATATATATATATATATATATATATATATATATATATATATATATATATATCTTCTGGAGAATTTTTCCTGGAAGTGCTCCTGGCGAACCTTTGATATATTTTAAGAATATTCCTTGGGAATATTCTTGGAATATCTTATAATATTCTTAGAATATCTAAGGTATATTCTATTAAGAATATTCCAGGAATAGAACCCGAGGAATATTCATAAAATATTCAGGATATTCTTAGTTTATTGTAGGAATATACAATAGAGAAACACCATAGAATATTCTTTAAATATATTTTATGAATATTCTAGGAATATTTGGAATATTCCAAGAATGTGACGAGTAACCGCTATTAGGCATGTATATATTGCATTTTGATACAAGATTCACACAAGTAATAAAACACATAATATTTATAAACAAATATATTTCAAAAACAATATACACTGAAATATTTGACCAATATTAAAAATAAAAAATCTAATTCAAAATATTTATTCACTGAATAAAATATTCCTGAATACTGACATATTACAAATGTATTCAAATTAGGATGTTCCTACTCTCAAACAAATGTATACTAAAAAATATACTAAAATAACAACTCTGTGAATTCATCAGCACTAATTAAAAAATAATAAATATATCATTTCATTGAAAAAGAAAAATTGTATCACATCAAGAAATAGGTTAGGTTAGGTTTCTCACTTAAAAAAATAAACCCACAAATGAAGTATTTAAAATGAGTGGTATGATGGGTCCTTCAATGAATTTCACTTACTTAAAGTTATCCAAACTTTGCTCACCAGAATATCAAATAGATATTTTTCGCATAGGTTACTCATGAACATTTACAACATTTTATGACTTGGAGAGCAACTTGCACTGTCTTGTTGAAAAGTACTCATTACGTTTTCAGTTCCTTGGCGCACCTGCCTGTACCAGGTACCACTCTGTTTCCTTTTGGGCAAATTGATACTATCTTGAAAACGAGTGATAAAAATTATGAAAACAAATGATACAAAAGAATGTGTCATTCACTTACTTTTCTCTATTGAAGATACACAACTGAAATCACTCTAGTTCAAACATGTACTTAGTCAAACCAACAAATCCCACACACCAACTCTCCTCGAACCTAAAATGAGGTATAGTAGGTTAATCACCATGACTTTACTATCAATACTATTGCATTTTACTTACTTTTCTTGAAGACTGAATATATGCAACTCTCCTGTTTGAATATTCAAAATCAAACTATTCGCTGTACTGCAAATTGAACAACCCCAAATTATAAATGGTACACTGAACGTGACAGAATTATACTTTGATAATAACACCAACACACCATGCATTACACACGCGAACCTGCCACGTCAACCGCCATGTTGAATCAAATGTCGAATTTAACGCAAATGTACCATGCATTAAGGGACAGCCGCTTTCACAGAGCTTATTCGACTGTCGCGCGCTACACTTCAATTGACCAATGAGAAACGTTTACTCCAATTTTTCACTTCCCCATTTCTCTGTTTCCAGGATTTTTTGCTTTGTAATTAAATAATTTCAAATACAAAAAGACAAATAGGATGAAAATTAACCAATTTATTGATACAATTGGTTCATTTATTGGCCCATTCAAATTTTTTTGTCGTTTCCAACAGTTGCTGTTGGAGCAATTCATCCAGAATCTTCGCGTTGAGTTCAAAAACTGGTTAACACTATCAGGGTTATATACATTAGGTTATGCATTCGATTAAGATCTTCAAATATTTTTGTTTTTAATAATATTGAATTATTTGAATACGTTATTATAAGATAATTCAAAATTCCATTGTATAGAATATTCCAAAATATACCGTGGGGATATATTCTAAGAATATACCATATGGTATATTCGATCGACAATATTCTTAGAATATTTAAGGGAGAATAATCCATTTATAGACATTCTATGCACATTCTTTCGGGAATAATCCTACCATATTCATTCAAACATATTCTATGAATATTCTAAAGGCATGTATATATTCCAAGAATAATCTATGAATATTTGGAATATATACGTTCGTTTTATGATATACAGGGAATATTCCATGAATATCTAGTGCTGTGTGGGTTGTCATCTAGTCAGATAGCGCCCTATGTAGTGTATGCGACAATATGCTGTTTCTAATATCACTGGTTTCCACACAACTTCGTATTTTTATTTTAGCTCGGCCAACTGAAGAAAACCATACATCTCTTAGAGTGGAACACTGAAAAACGTTTTGTCTGGTGTGGTTGATCTGTTTTAACAACTAGGTATAAAACATATTTTAACCATTTTGGTGGTAGTAATGATAAAATTCAATTCAAAAATAACCTGAAAAAATATTTTTCTGAATGTAAAATAATGATACGAAATATGCAGCAAAATAGGCACTTGCCAAGACCTACCTGTTACAAAAAAACTTCTTTAATTAGATAATTATAACAGTTGTATTCACACCGAGTTGACAAAAATAACAACAAAAATGACGTCTGTCAAATTGGATCATCAGATCTGTGATTGGATATTAAAAACCAATACACTTGGCAACTCCGCTCTAGACAAGTTCAATTTTATTAGTCAACAGACACGCAGCCAATTTAAATTCTTTCTTTTCGGATTGTTCTTTTTTCTGTAAATATAAAGAGATCTAGGAACCGATTCTTGATAACTCGATCAGTCTATAAGCAAACCAGTATCATTTTCCATAGCATGAAACAAGCCTATTCTTGAACTGGAAACAGGCTTCTTTGAAAACGAAATATTAATCTTCACTAATGAATAAATTGTACACCAATTCCTTGAAATTAGTATTTTATCCCTTTATTTCCAGCCAAAATTTCCACCTATCCGCATCTCTGAAGTATTTTCTATATAAGCTCATAACAACCGAGATTCGTTCAAAGAGAATCCCAACTTTACATTACCGTACAGCTCAACTATGAATTAATTTACTCCAGGCCAACAAAGAGAACAACACACTTTATAATAAAATAAATTAAATATTCACATGAAGCGTTCCGAGATAAGGCTTGTATAAAATCTCCGAGGCGTCTGAAGGAAATTGCATTTTCAATGCGACCCTCCCTAATACAATTTCCATCACTTGATGGCTTGCGTTTCAGTCTTCGCGCCTTCGATACACTCAGTATAATGTACAAGAAATTTCAATTTCTAAATTAGGGAAACTGAGAGGAACGTTTCCAAGTGGATTTCATTCGGAGTTAGTGACTGAAGAGAATGATTACAATGCACTTGAATGAAGGTAGATTTCGACGATGAATTGGACAATGCGGAAATAAGTGAACAGGACTGTTAGGCGCGGTGCACACTGGAGAAACATGTTTCATGAAAAGGGTTTCATGTAATGGGTTTCAAGAAAACCGTTTCATTAGAACGTGCACACAGAAGCAACGGTTTTTCCCACTTCACCTCCAACAGCAACGGCACTTCCTGCGGCGGGCGCCAAGATCTCCGTCTTGAATAAAGGCAAGGAACCGGCTGCTCCTGCAGAAAAGCGACTTCACTTGAACACCTCCATTGGTGGAACCCCAGGAAGGTTGAAGAAGCCGCGCAACAATAGTAATGTCGCTGCACCTTCCAAAACCTAAACCTTCGCGGAGGTCGCCGTGAGATACCTCAAGGTTGCCAAAGAGAGTGTGTGTTCGACGAGTCTTGGCCTACACCTGCCGATATAAAGGAGATGTTTCCTAGTGACCTGTCCACCTTCCTGGAAAGGACAGAATGGACGATGACCTAGGAGGACAACACCTCGAGAGGATGTACAATGGGTCACATGTGGCCTAAGTGCTATTTTTAAGGATATTTCTGGACGTCGAAGACACTTTTTGATCGCTTGTTAGCACTAGTGAATCCACTTATAACAAAGAACAACACTAACTAGAGGTAACCTCTAAGTGCTGGAATAAAATATGAACTATGTTGATAAGATATGGTCATTTATGGAAAATCAATATAAAACATTTCAGATATCCGGCTACTGGCAGCTTGTTCAAGTGTTTGGTTCAATATTTCATGGGAGGTCATCAAACTATTGATTTGGTTGTAGATGAAACAATTAGTGCAATTTGGAAGTGTTTGCAACCACTGTGAATGTCAGTTCCTAATGAGAATATGTAAAAGTTGACCGCACATAGTTATCAACAGCTTTAGAATCTTCCCATCTACACCGCTTCTGTGGCTATGAAGCACATTGAAATAAAAAAATTTGAAAACTCTGGCGCGACTAATTTTGATTTTAAATGTTATAACTCTGTTCAACTTATGTTGATGTTTGTTCCACTACAATTGATGTTGGAGATCTTGGAAGAAACAGTGAAGGGGTGTATTCTGTTCATCATGTTTGGCTAGGTGGTTGGATAGAGGGGAGTTGAGTTTACTGTCAACTCAGCCCCCACCATTTGACGATAATCAAACGTGGCAGGTGGAACTGAAGCAACAAGAAATCGATTTAACAAATTTCTTGGAACCCGAAATCAATTGAACTCAAATTTCATCAAACGCTGTATGCACCAACCAGTGTTGAAGCTATCTATCTGTTGCAAGCAACTTTAGTTTCATATTTCACGAAACCAGTTTCATGAAACAAGAGGATCAAAAAATATTCAATCGATCACAATTCATGTTTTATCTGTGAAGGCGGGTTTCCTGGCCGTGGTCTGCAAGTTTGTATGCCTGACGTTTCGTCTACTGCTGCGGTACACATTTTCAAAGACGATGTGGTAACGATCGCATTACCTAAACCTTGTCACCCTTGAAAAAGTGGCAAGGGGGCTAGACCCTCTCAAGGCACTTTCGTCATTTCTTATATTATAAATGGTATTTTGCATCTTGGTTAGATATAAAAGGAGACCTACATCCAGTGCTGCCGCAACGTCAATTCAAAAAGTACCAAAATTTACAAGAAAATAGTACCGCGCAAGCCTAGGCATGGAACATGCGCATTTCAGACCAAATGCCAGTATTGCCAAACGTGTAATAATGTTATCCCTTTAAATGCGGAAAATATATGGAGTAAAAAATTTGCTGAAAACTAGGAAATGTGCCTTAAGAGAAAGATCATAATCAGAACATTTGATAAAAATGTTTCACGATTGCAAATGTGTTTTGTTTTAATTAAGTTTCTGTCACAGTAGAATGAATAATATTAGAAACGTTTTAAAGTAGCTAGATTCGAGAATTCCAACGGAAAAAATGTGATATTTAATAATTTTTCTCTTCAGATTATTTGAAATTTCTGACACGGTTCTACAAAGTTCTGTGTGATATTGACTATGAAAGGCAAAAAAATATTCTGGAACTGAAAATCTTTTATTTGTACCTACATCACAAAAATAAATAGAAAATAATCATGAAATCTTTCAAATGAACAATAGCAAACGTTTTTGCATGAATAATATCATCTGATATGCAGTTGGTTACCTCGTTCACAGGCAGATGGAGCGACGACAAATTTGTTGTTTGTTGTATGCTTCAGCTTAGTTCGAGGAATCATCGACTTTATGTTGATGATATACACTACCTTGCACTGACGAGTGGCCAAACAGCCCGAAACCGGTCTGCAAGTGTGTTCCAATAATTGAAAATCTATTGCGGCAGTTGTATCGCCAACAGCATATGCAGGAATAACTTCTGTGAAGAATCCTGCACTGACATATGTTGGATATAATCCAACGCCCTTCATGGTATTAGCCAGGGCAGTAGTTGTTTTCTGAACGAATTGTTCTTAGATAATTTGATTTATAGCCAGTCTTCAAGTATGCCCACTGACTATATGTAAAAGTATTGTAGTTCTGGTGTTTGAGATAAAAGTGCTCATTTTTTATCTACATAAAATAAAGGAAACCCATAACAGTTGACGAATTATCAGTGCAAAATATCTTAGAATATCTTGTCCTCAATATTATTCATTTTTTTGATTGGACAGAAAAATAACTCAAATTTCTTCAATTTACTCGATACTGAAAATGACTTTCCTTGCTTTGAAAGTTCACAACAGAAGTCATTTCGTTGATAGTCGTTTTCTTTATACAGCAAGAACCTGACAGAAGATCATGTTGAATATAGCAACAAATCTAGTTGTTTATCAAGCAGATATTGATGAATTTCTACTTTTCATACAGTCTTTGAGGAGAAAATCAATATTTTTTGTGTGGGAAGTATATAACGTATTACATCCCATTTCCTATTTCCTTCCATTTAATTGTCCGGTGAAAAAGACGAGAGTGGTGGAGAAAAAACTGAAAATAAGTCACGAAATATACTTATGTGGGGGTGTGAAAATTGTTGTTCAATTACTATTCGTGTAATCATAAAAGTATAAATCTCCCGCCTGATTTCGAAATTTAATTCATATTTGGAACAATAGTCGCCATCTACTGCTGAGAGGTTGAAGTAACAAGATTCATTTTCAGAGCTTCCTACATCATAAATATTTCAACGCTCCAGATATCAAATATTAAACTTTAGATGTCAGCACCAGAGCTGAAAACCTTTGTAGACAATGCTTTGTATATGAAGTAAAACTATATTTTTTGCTTCATTTCCTTATGGATACGTGGCTAGGCGGTAGAGGCCGGCTAGAGTAACATACTCTGTAAAATAACACAATAATCACGAGATATCGTATGAACGAACTTATTTTTTCAGCTTCATTCACTGGTTTCAAATCTTGCTGTGTTGCTGTGTTTAGTGTGTTTACTTCTATACAGTGCTTTTACGTAGAGACTCATTGAGTTTCAAAACAAATAGATGGAACTATAATTTTTCGAATGCTTCTGGATATAAAAAACCTTAATTCTAAATACAAAGATATCTTTTGATGGATTCAGAAAGGAAACCAAGTTCATACATTATTTAATCATTTCAAAAATAGTAGATATAATTTGAATGTGAAACTTTATGATGAGATGACAGTTTATTGAAACAAACTATAAATTTAGCTCGATCGAATTAACGTTCTGTATCCCTAATAAGTTAGTTTTGTACGGGTAAGTCAACAGAAGATGAAGAAAAGGGAAATGAAACTTTATATGTTTTTTACCACTTTTATTTGTAATTAACGCTACAGCAGTTTCGTCCTATATGGACATTTTCAAACTTATACAAATAAAAGTGGTAAAAAACATAGAAAGTTTCATTTCTCTTTTTTTCATTATGATTTCCTACCACGTAATAACGGCTACATCCATCAATTTATCAACAGAAGATATTTTGTGAATTTTCTTTATTTTGACCAATGTGAATTTTTGGTTTATCCATATTGCCTAAAATCAGGGTCACCTTGTTTTACGAAAAAAAACTTTTGAATTGTTCAATCCAAGTCATAATCCTGATCTGGTAGGAAATTCGTCGAAGGTTCTTACATTACTAAGTTCATGAAAATTTGTCGAGTTAATTCTAGAAAAATGAATTTCAACTTTTCGAGATTTTTCTTTATATGCTAAATTCACATGTACTTCAATGTTGCTGTTCTTTCTTTGATCCAATGAAACTAGAATGTTAAACAGTAAATGTTTTCATAAATTTCACCTGATGGCATTACATTTCGTAGTGTTTTCAGTATATCTTGGCAATTTGTGTATTTATTCACTATGACAAAACAATGACGATAAAATTTCGTAAATTCGCCGTAAACTTGTCATAAAAAGGGCACCAATATTAATAACAATGTGGATTCAGACTTTATTTATCCTCTCCTTCAAAGTTGATCCAGTACCGGGACTTGCTTTTAGCCCGAGGGTGAGAATTGGTGTGAGACACCAATTGGAAAGTTTTAGAAATATCTTTAAAAGTTAGTATTTTATCAAAAAAATAATCCCTAGTAAAAATACCACTTTGAATAATATCATGTTGAAGGTTAGTTTTTAGTTCGGGTACTTCCCTAACTTAGCCATTTCCGAACGGTTCCGAAAAAGTTTATTATACACCAAAATTGTTGTGGAAATATTTCTCAGCTCCAATTCAATTTTTGCAGTACATTATATTTTTTGGTTATTTATTGACATTCAACTTTACTTCGAAAATTTGTACCCGTTGCTTAAAGAACTATCAACTATTGACATTCTGAAATTATCTAAAATCAAAATGAGACATATGTTAAAATTTACTACACGATTCCTACAATTCATTATTAATAATCTAATGAAATTATAAAACAACGATAAAAATTAATTGGCGCTCCGGGGCGACTTCATTGATTCCAGTGGCGCATTTGCTTTTTCAGCTGCTGGAAAACCCGGAAATACCTACAGCACATCTGAAGATCTGCCAATGTCCTCTCTACAATGTGTTTTACAAAACTCACAACACGCATCGCTAAACAACAGCTTCCTCAAGCAGAATTGATCTTCAGTTGTACATATGGCGAAACACGTGTCGTACTTTTTATGAAACCTTTTGTGGTGAAAATCGTACAGTAATGAACTGTGTTAGTGAGTTTGAATATGGATTCTGGCGAGTTTTATTCAGTATATGAATAAGTAAAAAGATATGGGATGGTTGAGTCTGGAAAGCTATACAGTTTATATTATAGTTATACCAATTACATTGACACTTCGATTCTGATCAGATGAATAAATGATTTTTGAAGAAGGAATTATTGATATGAGTTTTTTTCAACCAGCTGTCGTTTATTACAAACGAAACCCAACTTCAGCTAGGATTTAACGAGGTTGTATCTTTCATCGTGCGAGTCCCAACATGAATAAGTTGTCTATTTGCTATCGATAATGATAATGCTGAACCATGACGAAACCTAAACATTCGTCAGCGAAGTTTTCTGGATTTCAAATCATTATTTACATTATTATTTCATTATGAAGTTTTTTTTGATTGATTGCTTCCTTTCTTTCTTCGGAAGAGTCCCACATTTTTCTGTATCGAAATGGAGAAGTAGTTAGCCACACCTTTCTTTCGCAAAAATTGATCACTCTTGAGAATAATAATAATAATAATAATCGGCTCTATTGATAATACAAAAAAAACAATACAAAGATATATTTGAAAATGAAAATAGGTTACAGGAGATTCTGGTACTCCTTGGCGAAGTCTAGCTCAAAGCTACTCTAACTCAACCAACAAACACCACTCCATAATGCACACAAACATACAAAAATAAAAGCAATTAACAGTGATGGTACCACGAAATGAGAACCGTAAATAAAATAATAAATTGTGATTACCTTCTAAAGATAGTTGATGAATAATTTAATTTAATTGATCTGTTGTCTAAAAAGCAAAAGTTGACATTACTGACTATCATAGATAAAAATTTTATATTTGTATTTGAATTTCCTGATATTGAATCTCTTCAATTGCTCAGGCAATGAATTATAGAGTTTTACAGCACCAAAAAAATATGATCTCTGAAACTGTGCAGTGCGATATTGTGGCATAGTTAATTTGTTTTTATGTCTAATGTTTCTTGAGTGAATATTTTCACGCAGAATTAGTTTTTGTATTGAAAGAGGAGAATGAGGAAGGGTGATCAATTTGTGGACAAAACAACCCAAATGATGAATCATACGGTTTTTCATATTGAGCCAGCGGGAGTTTTTAAAGGCTTCAGAAATTGAATCATACTTACGAAGTCTATAAATTATGCGGCAACAAGAATTTTGCACTTTTTTTATTCTTTTTTTATCTGAATCATATAAGTATGGCCCATATATGAAGTCACAGTAGTTGAAATGGCTTAGCACCAAACTATCCCAAAGCATTATTTTTAGAGGTTGGCTCAAAATAAAACGATTACAGTATAACAGTTTCAATGACATATAAGCTTTTTTCATTAAATTTTTAACATGACTAGTGAATCTAAGATCAGTGTCAAGCATGACCCCTAAGTTTTTAGCTGTATTGACAGGAGTCAAGATAGTATGACCTAGTTCTAAACGGAAATTGTTTCCTGCAAATTTACGATTCTTCTGCGATCCAAAGTGCATCATTATTGTTTTATTAGGATTAATTTTCAAATCATGTTCACTTGATAGCCCGTTGATCAAATCAAGATCAGTGTTGAAGAGATTTTGTGCCTCAGCACACTCATCGATTTTAAAGTGCATGTATAATTGTATGTCATCAGCATACACCTGTATTTTACATTTCTTGATGGACGAGATAATGTCAGTAGTATAAATGATGAACAATAAAGGTCCCAAAATGGAACCCTGTGGTACTCCTGATAGAATATCAAGAGGTGAGGGGTGATGACCATCAACAACAACTTTTTGAGATCGACCAAGTAAATAAGACCAGATGAGAAATAAGGCAGCACTATCAAAACCATAATATTTGAGTTTCATGCAAATCAGCTCATGATTGATGGTATCGAATGCTTTCGAAAAAATATACCTCTTTCAATTATTTTCATGTTATTTCAACTCTGCCCTCGATTTAATTCCGTTTAATTTTTCCTATATTTTCCATGATACGCAATGTAACCTGAACGGAAGTGAATTTCTGAACAATTTATTGCGTATTTCTCTGGCATACAGTCTTACTGTTTGGAATAGTTATAACAATTAATTTAATTGTGGTAACTGATATCCCTTCAATAATCTCCGGTTTGCGCAGATTCGCCATGAAGTCGGACACTGCCTCTTGGAAATTTATGAAGGTTCGGTTTCCTTGTGGTAGCAATTAAACAGTGTCGTTATCATATCGGCGTTACTTAATCAGAAACTGATACTCACGTTAGATAAAGCCAATACACAATAACCAAGGCAAGGTGGTCTTCTTCTTTTCGATTGATTAATACTGGGAGAAAATTGCTGATATTGTATTCGAATTTTTTCGATTTCAGTATGGAAGATGTTATTCGGCTTGATAATAATAATAACAATGGATGGAGGTTCATACATTCAAGAACATCTGGCATCTGGAAAATTAACACCGCCGTGTACAGCACCGTTCAATCGCTTTCCAGATCGAAAGGGCGAAGTCCCGGTCTTAAGGTTTGGAATATTGAACAACGGGTACACAATATAAAGGCTAAGATCACGTTAGTGAGACAATACGCATATCGTATCCCATGTGTGATAGGCTACAGGCGGCCAATAGGCCTTTTACGGCCGCAGTGCGGTGAATATCCGCTAAATTGCACTTTAAGTCAAAGCTTCCTGCTGACCACCAAACAGCACTGCTTTGATAGGATATAAATGCTAGTGGCTGCTGAAAAGTTACTAGTGAGGCGAGCGAGAAGTATCACGAAATACTTTAGGTGCCGCGAACAACCTTCTTGCTCATTCAGAGCCTCCGCGTGTTGAGGATAATCCACCGATTGCTGATCAGGTGGAAACCTTCTGGAAGGACATATATGAATACCTGCAGATATTCAACTTGGACACTTCAGCCCTATCGCAGTTCTAAGCTTTTAGCATAGAGCTTCGACAGCCTGAGGTAAATGAACTCCGCATAACGTTCGAAGAGCCCTTGTAGGTTCCAAGGACTCCAGGCTGCTCCAGGCCTGGATTGGCTAAACACTTGATGGTAAAAAACCTACCAAGCACGAAAAAGGCTGGTATAAGAATACATGCATGCTATCGATGTAGAAGTCGGTATAGACAAATGTGCAATCGTCCATCTCAAAAGGTAACGATGCAGGGACTACGGAGATAATGTACGTAGATGCACCATATGAATGCCAGAGAGATGCATACCTAGGTACCTACTTTGAGGTGAAACAACGACGCTCGCAAGAGGCAACAGCACTGAAGAACTCTCTCCGCGGCAAGTATCAATACAAACTCCGACAGATTTGTTCATCGGAACTGCTACAAATATGATTGCCGTTCCTATCTTACTCTACTCGTTTGGAGTAGTGAAGTGGATCTAAGACGAGATGCATCTCCATAGAAGTTTGCATCACAAATCGTCTGTTGCACGGTTGTACTTCCCTTGACAACATGGAGACAGAAGACTCTGTATTTTGGAGTCTCTACATGGCAGAATGGTACTGGATGGAGCCTGTGAAGTCGTCAGGAGTTGGGATCCCCTTCTCTGCATGGTTCGCGAACATGAAAGAGCAGGAATTGTAACATTTCTCTTCAGACCAGCTGCCCGAGCAGCTGGTGAACTCGCTTTAGTTTTCGACACTGAACGAGGTGATTGCAACACATATAAAAGCCGCTTTCCGAAGATCGAGTAGACTGAAGTCGGAAACTGAGAGATTAAACATGGCCTCCCAGGGTGATGTCTTCAACACCTCAGTCTACATCAGACCAAAATGATATTTGTCGTGAACTTTTCAGCTCTTGTCGATAATTTTTTTATGAGCTCCACATACTCTACTCAGACCACTCTGTCAAAATTGTTGGTTTGATTATTGGAGTCCTCGGTGGAATGATGTCCTTTCAACTTTCGAAACTCAAAATCATGCTGGTTTTTCGCAGTAGGGCAGGTTTCTTAGCTGGACAAATGCAGAAGGCTGACATTCTTGGATCACTGCGCCGGCTCAGGGCACACGATTCTCGGACCCAATGATCACTCACCTTACGGTGTGTGGGGTGGTCATTGGTTAATAATGCTTGCGCGCCCTTCCGAATGTATCTGGGCTTCGAGGATAGGGCTTGACCAGCGCAACATTAGGAAGAATAATAATAATAATAATATTCAATGCTGCTTCTGAGACATTCGAGAAAAAGGTTAGACTGTTATAATAATGATACAAAGAAACTAAAGGTAGTAAAGCTTGAACAGACATTTATGAGGATAAATGAAGAGTAATAGAGCAAGTTCTTGAATAATTAATTACATATGAAGTGTATAAAATATATCTGTTTGAAATAAAGAATTGAAATACAGGCCGGTCAAACGAAAACAAACCTGGAACTCTGCTAACATTTCAGAATATGAAGATTTTTAGGACCTTGTTGGCCAACTTTTCAGAATATGAAGATTTTGGGACCTTGTTGACTTCTAATTGACGAGGAAAACTTTTTTTTAATTTAATACCGGCCCCCTTGAAGGTAAATATCACATTGGAAGATTCTAATGGCATTGAGGCTAAGTAATATAAATTTAAACTTTGCAACTTCGATTATGAACATTGAATCCGTACTACAGAAGATATTCCTCACGAAATTGAAAACAAATCAACATTAAATAACGTGAGTGGATGGACTATCGAAAGTTTCCTGAAGAAAACACTCATCTTCAATTCCTAATAACTGTCTGAATTAATGGATTGGATGGATTGGAAGTCAAAAAAGTTAATTTTTGTGTTCTTCCCAATTCAAAATTGACTAAAATCTCGCAAAATAATTTTATTATAATGAAGAGAAGATAATTGAAACTTTCTATGTTTTTTGCTACTTTTATTTGTAACTAACGTTATTGCAGTTTCCCATAAGGACATTTTCATTATAATTTCCTAATATGTAGTAACGGTTACATCCATCAATTCCTATTTGAGATTTTTGACGTGAGACTTGTTACAAAAAGGTGGTTACTATTTAATTTTCATGTAGGAATGTGTCCCCCTGATGAAGAAATTCGAGACGAAAAAGGTTTTTCTCGTCAAATTTTCAGTTGTAATAAACTCGACAGTAAGAGAATCAACGTCGTTCTCCAAGACGCACATGAATGGCTTATTAACGAACTCAAAATATGCAGGCAACTTGTGCGGTGGTTATTGTTATAATCATCTCGATTTACAATTCAATGGGCTATGACTCCGCATGTATTGTGATTGATAATCATCAGGGACGAACTATCATTGCCGATAAGGATCAGTATTATTGTTAATTTATGTTAAAATGTAACAATGTGCACTGTTATGTAGATTTAGAATCTGGTTTACACTAGGACTTCATAGAAATATTGTTTTACATAAAAAATATTATGTGGTACGTAAACACAGAAGTACTAAAAATGAATAAAATACATAAAGCAAAGTACCTTGAAATAGAAACATGAATTTTTTGAATATTGAAAATCCATATATACATGTGTTCCCCATGATTTTCTTGGATATTATGGGGAACAGTGAAACTATAATCAAAATTGTGTTGCTCCGAGAAGAGAGGATTTTATTACATGAATCAGGTTTGTTCGATTAATGATCTATTTATTTTGTAGAAATTCATATTGATAATAGTCCAATTCTGTTTAATTTCCATTTCTTACGACAGGTATCGGTTTATTGAATAATTTTACAGAAAACTGACACATTTTGACAAACAAATCCTTAAATATACAATGATACAGTCAATTTCCTTTTGGTACCTGCAACAGGTACCTGCAATAATAATGTTACCTGAATTATCAATACCTTATTTGAGATACCACAATAATAATTATTCAACTTCTATAACCTATCAAAATTACCGACTTTTGATCCAAAAATACTACTTGTGGATTGCTCCAAATACCAATGGATCCTAAACTAGTTGTCAAAATTCACAAATTCAAAAGAAAGTTGCATAGTTCTAGTTAGTCGTTGAGGGTTTTGATATTGGCGTTTTTATACACTTTATCTATTTACAATGAGTTCGACAAATTCATCCCCCTTTCTTTATTGCACGTATGAAGAATTTTCATATTTTTTATTTTTTTTTGCGGCATCAACTGCTAGGTTATTAGCCGCGTATTTACTATTTTTTCTTCAAATTTTATCTATTATATCTGCGGCTTTCAAAAATGCCATCAGGTTGCTTCACGTTCGTCTATCATCCCATAGAATTTCTTTCATTGCCCCATTTATGTTATGTTGTCTCATGGTTTTCTCATATTCTGCACATTCTACAAATATACAGCGTGACTCACGGTCGATGGTAGGTTAGACGTTTCTGGAAAACGCAAAGCATGATTTTTCTGAAAATTTCTCCTCCCACATTTCCTTACCTGTTCTATCGATCTAAAATATTTTCAGCATTGCGGCGTTGCCACTTCTATCAAAAAGTCCTAGCAATTATATTTTTTTAAATGGAACACCCACTATATTAATAAATTTTTGGAATCGCTCTAGTATTTTAATACGTTTTTTTAATAATGTCCTATACCTATCTCTATCTGTTTTCGACATAAAAAATAAATTGTGCTAAATGTGGTCCAAAACATAGCCTTAATTGAAATTAAGTACATCAATACTCTCAATTCATGAAAAGTTGATATTTTGATGATAGTTTGAACATACTCGAAATATTCAAATAACACCAAGAAATTGACTCCATATCATACAGGGCGTGCTAAAATTACTATTATTTCCATTGTGCATAAAAGTAGTCAAAAGTTCATTTTTTCCAATGAAACCCCCTGTATATTACTCGATAATTTGAAAGATGGTGAAAAATGCTTGGACTGAATACTACTTCGTCATCGTCAGTAACTTTACAGGGATTCAATATTACCAATAGTACGAACTGCATGTGTGAACTTTTCTAAAATGATTTTTTGGTAGGTGTTCTGATTGAAGTGTTTCTATCAAAGAGATTTTCAATAACAGTTGTACAAAATATAATTTTCAAAGATTTTGATTTCTAGGTAGCCGTGGAAATATCAAGCTCATGACAGTTTGGTGACTTTTATGAGTAATTGATAAATGGTTATTGACGGTGTTTCAAAAAATCTCAAAAAATGAATGCAAATATTGATTATTCTAACGAAGTTCTTATGAAATTATTTATTATACATGGACAGTGTGATCAAATCATTGCCAGAACTTGTAGAAAATTCAACCAGATGTATCCTGAATCAACCAATGAACGAGAGGAAGTTTGTAAGATTACAAAATAATTTCCTTAACTATGGCTCCATGTTAAAAGCAACATTACCAAAACCTGTTACTTCAAATGAGGACAATACTGTTAACGTTTTGGCATATTTTTATGCATATCCAGAAGCTTCCATTGGCAGTGCAAAAAAGATTTAGATGTATTACATGCTTCAGTACAACAAATTTTGTAAAATCATGGAATGCATCCGTATAAATTTACCAAAGTTCAAGCTCTAAAAGCAGAAGACTTCGAACGTAGAATGCATTTTTGTGAATCCCTTTTGATTCATACACAGGAAGATCGTGAATTTTTGTCAAAAATAATTTGGAGCGACGAATCAAAATTTACGAGGGATGGTATTTTCAATAGAAGGAATAAACATTTTTGGGCTGATCATAATCCTCATGTCACAAACGAAATGGGTTTTCGAGAAAAAATTGACCTGAATGTTTTCTGTATTCTGAAGGACAATAAAATTAGCTTCTTTATTTATGAAGACACACTGAATGCAGAGAGATATCTCCAAATATTAAGGACGACTGTAACCGATTTTCTTAAAAATTTGCTTTTAGAGGAATATAGGAATTCGTGGTTTCAACTGGACGGAGCGCCAGCTCATTCCACCCAGGATGTTTCCAGGAAACTTGACGAACTTTTCGACGATCGTTGGTTTCGGCGTTTAGGGCCGTGGGATTGGCCACCGAGATCACCCGATCTCACGCCACTTGACTTTTTATGGGGTGTTTTAAAAGAAAGGGTATACTGTACCCCAGTGCCTACCAAAGAACAATGGCGACGACGAATAGTGCGGAGTATTGAAGATCTGGATCCCCAGGAAATTGAAAAAGCAACCACAAGTCGCGTACAAAAAAACATTTTGAAGTGTTTAGAATGTAATGGACAACATTTTCAGCATTTATTGTGAAAATGTGATATTTTGTTCACAATTGTGTTGTTTTGAATCATCCTATTCTGTTATTGTCTGTACTTTCACATGTTTTCTAGCCCACAAAATATTACTTTTTACCTAGAAATGACTGATTTTTGGTATAGTTGTTCCCTGTAAACTTTGAGCCATAGTTAAGGACATTATTTTGTGGTCTTACAAACTTCCTCTCGTTTATTGGTGTTAATTCAGGATACATTTGGTTGAATTTTTACACGTTCGGACAATGATTTGATCACTTTATTCATGTGTATAATAAATAATTTCATAAGAACTTCGTTTGAATAATCGATATTTGCATTCATTTTGGAAGATGATTCGAAACACCGTCGATAACTCTTTGTAAATTACTTGTAAAAGTAACCAAACTGCTATAAGCTTGATGATTCCACTGCTTCCTAAATCCAAATTCTAAAAAAAATAATGTTTCTAGAAGAAGCGACTTTATTGAGAAAACTTGACGATTTAGGTATAGGGACATTATATATCATCTTGAAGCATTTTTCACCATCTTTCAATTTACCGAGTAATATACAGGGGGTTTCATTTGAAAAAATGAACTTTTGACTACTTTTATGCACAATGGAAATAATAGTAATTTTAGCACGCCCTATATGATATGGAGTTGATTTCTTGGTGTTATTTGAATATTTTGAGTTTGTCCAAACTATCATCAAAATATCAACTTTTCATGTATTGAGAGTACTGATGTACTCAATTTCAATTAAGGCTATGTTTTGGACCATATTTAGCACAATTTATTTTTTATTTCGAAAACAGATAGAGATAGGTATAGAACATTATCAACAAAAAAGTATTAAAATATCAGAGCGATTCCAAAAATATATTAATATACGGGGTGTTCCATTTAAAAAATTAAGTTGCTAGGACTTTTTAATGGAAGTGGCAACGCCGCAATGCTGAAAATATTTTAGATCGATAGAACAGGTAAGGAAATGTGAAAGGTAAAATTTTCAGAAAAATCATGCTTTGGGTTTTCCAGAAACGTCTAACCTACCATCGACCGTGAGTCACGCTGTATGTTGTACTGTTAGTAATGTTTGGCATGTAATTCGATCAGATTGTCGGGGCCTGATTCACTGCGACCTTTTCAAATCTATTCTGATGCTCCCTGGTTGTTAGAGTTCATTGTCTAGCTTTATCTCTTTGATGAAACACCATAACCTTGACACTTACCCCTTCATAGAGCTGGCAGCCTATGGTTTTTCTTCCCCGCATCTCTCGTGTCTTAGCCTTACTATCGCTTCGCATTCACAGAGCTGTCAGACTCATGTTCCTTATATGTTTCCTGAGCCGGCTATGCCCTATTAGTAGACCCACTTTCGCCTGCCTCATTCCTGGGAGCTTATTCCACCAATCTATCGATTCGGTTATGGATATCTTCATACAAGCTTTCGCTACCCCGCAGAAGAGTTCTGGGCCAATCATAGCTTCGAAAGCGCCTTCACGGGCTAGAATCGGCCTTCTCATTGTCCTTGTGACCCTCATGTCCGGGTACTCAAGCTAGAGTGACCCTATTTTGGGTACTTAGCTCCTCGAGTGCGCTCAGATAGCTTTTCGACAGATAAGACTTGAAATGAGCTAAGAGCTTTAATTACCGTCTGGCTGTCGGAGAAAATGGCAATGCTTTCATTTGTGACCTTCTACCTATTTATTTCCTCTATACAGTGTTCGATGGCTGCTAATTCTGCCTGGAACACAGTTGCATTATGTCCGAGGCTGAGTGCGATTCTTGTCTTTGCTCTGCCTCCGTAAGAACAGGCTTCCACTTCTTTTTGGGTCTTTGAGCCATCTGTATACCAAGTTTCTTCCGCTTTTACCGGTGGACCGTTTTGCCAGTCCTCTCTACTTGGTATTCCTAGTATTGGATCTGCCTCCAAATTATTGTACAGTTTCAAGTATTCTGCACCATTCGACTGGCTGACTGGGGTTTGTCCCTGCATTAGTCTGTGTGTCACCAGTCGAGCTTCCAGTAGATGTGCAATGGTGGAAGTCCGAGTAGGATCTCAAGTGCCGCAGTTATGGGGTCGTTCTCAAGGCTTCTGCGACACTCGGCCACGCCAGCCTTTCTATGGCCCCTAATAGCCGAGCCGTACCCGATTGCTTTGTTCTTGCCAGCAATTTGGCATGTAATACATAGAGGTTGTTGTTGTCCTAGGAGCAAGTAGTGGTGTGTCATTTTTCTATGGCCGATTCGCAGACGTTTAAGAACAACTTGTTGTTTTCTGGTCAATTTCAATGGTGAGATTCGCTTATTCACACTTGGTTTCGAGAATTTCAGTTTCGCATCAGTTTCATTTTAAAAATTCTTCCAGTCAAATTCTGCTTTGGTTTTATTACAGTTCTTCAGATCCTCTGTGTGGAATGGTACATCTTCATGTTCGTTGGAGTTAGCAACCATTCTAGATCATTGTTCATTATGCCACAAAGACCAGGCACCCATATGAAGCTAACAGTTCAACCGCTTTCCTTCATAATATGAATTCTGGCAAGAATAATCCTTACAAGGGGGTCAAGAGTAAATTTAGTTTGAAACGACCTCATGGAACTCAATGAGTCAGTACAAATTTGGAAATGAGTTTTGTATCGTGCAAATTTACAGAATAGTAACGATTAGTATACAGCGTATAATTCTGCTGTATATACGCTGGTCGTTGAGTGCATCGACCAGCTATGGAGGTGTCCATCTACAAGGAATGTACAGCCCACCCCATATTCATTCATTGTGTGTTTCGTTTCTTGTAGAACATGATTTAGGGAACATGTTGTTCGACGCAAACACCCAAAAGGGATAAGTGGAAAGAATCGGGCATATATAGACTAGAATGTAGTGAATGTTCAGCAGCTCATATAGGTCCGACAGCTAGAAATTTCAATAGAAGGTAACGTGAAGATATGTTATCAGATGAAAAATCAGCTATATATTGACATTGATTTCCAGAAATTAATTAGTATTGGATAGAGAATTGAAAGACTCACCAAGTGATGATCATGAAATCCGCTCCTTCTCTCCCATTGATTTTCTTATTTGAAAGTATCATTGAAGATGTCTTTCTACGTTAACTTCATTAGACTTTGATATCTTGGTGAAGGGGGTAGGTATAGTTCAAGTAAACGATATAGTGTAACCCTTTAATAATATAGAGAGCTCCCCTTTAAAAATATAGTTAGGGAGCTAAGTGATTTCGTTATTCAATAATAATTTCTGATTACATGAGAATCTCAATAAGGGGGAAGTCTCAGTATGGTGTGTCCATACTTTTCAGCAATACTCTCAAGGGCATACAATTTTTCAAATGTTTTTGTCTATAAAACTTCAAGTAGTTGGTTTTTGGTACAGTTCAAATTACAAATTGTTTTCCATTAAAAAACTTTGTATTTCATTTTTACTCGAATTTTTATTCAATACTTTGATGAGCTTTCGCGAATGATAGGAAGCGTTGCTAAGAACTGTTACACTACTTGCATCCAAGTTTGGGATCAATGTGTTTTCAAACCATTCCTCGAAAATATTAGCATATATGTTCTTATGTTAGCCAACATTGCAGTTCTCAAGTTTTTCCACATAATTTCATAGGATTCGGAACACATCCTTTTACTTCCTCCGCAATGCACAATGATTAGTCGCGATCCTTTGCTTGTATGCATGTTAGGCGTACACATTCTTGAACCATCAGTCCACCCTTTCGTAACTATGTCGTGTTGTCCAAATAGAAAATTTGTCGTTATTTTTGTCTATATTTAGTTATTTATTTTGAATATTTGTTACGCAATTCCACTATTCTTCTGCTTTGCATAACTGCTTGACATTTGTTTATTATTTCAAATCCGAACCCTAGTTTCTTTATCCAATTCTGCAGAGTTTTGTCACAGCAGCTCACGTTATGGCCGGAAGTATTGAATTTCTTTCTTATGATTTCAGTTTCAGGAATCTCATTGCTTTTGTAACAGTCGTATATTGTTTTTTCAATGATTTTATTACATGAACATCTGAAAGTTTTGGTAATCCTGTATCACACCTTGTCTTGCGTTCATAAAGTTTGTTTTTGACTATTTTACGTACAGTTGAGAAAGGAATTTTGGTCAAATCTGACTAGTACTAGTTTGTTTCCCTCAAAACCAAATTCGAAATGTAGATTCTTATATACATTGAAACATTCTCTCTGTGTTTCAAAATTCAAATGCATGCGAATCTCAAACCCTGTCACACAACACCGTAAGCAACCCAATATTTCAACTTCTACAAATCCGCTGGTCATCTGTAACCCATTCTCTTCGGACGACAGGATTTGTGGCCAGGAAATGAACACATTAAATTTCCAGTAGTTTACATCACGAGCACAAGATCTTCGAAAGCGCGCAAATGTGTTCAGATTAGAGAAGATATACTGCTACATTTACACTTGAAGTTTCTGGCTCAATTAATAATCAGTTGCGTTGGATTCAGAACCGTTGTCAAACAGAATGCGATGAAAAATACAATTGAGAAGGACGATTTCAAGACAAATGAGGAAAAAGCTTCGAAAACGCCCGAAGGATATAATGAAATGGACCTGGATTGAAAATCTAGAGTGGGGTTTGATGTCCTCTGACAATTTGATAATCCTTCAAAAGCTTGAAAAATTCAATTCAATAAAACATAAATGATATTCCAATGAATTATTCAGTTTAAAATGAAATTATGATGGGTTGAAAAAGGTATATAGTCCGGTCAAATTAGACTAAAAAATAAAGTGAAAGTACATAAATTTACAACAAGCTGCAAATGCGTGTAATTGTTAAAAACATAGTTAAAAATAGGATTTTAAAATTCCGAATGATTGCGATGCCTGGAAAAACTGTATTCGAGGTCAAAGGTCAAAAATCTCGAAAAAAATTGCGATTTTCAGGAAAACGATAAGTTTTATCATAAAATAACCTCAAATGAAAATTTCAGATCATACAATTCTCTACAAAAAATGTATCGATACTTTTTTTTCTTAGAGCCACCGTTTCTGAGATACAACGAGTCAAAAATCTGTAAAAGTTATAATCGTCATTATATGCATAAGTATGCCATGTATATACATCTCTGAAGTCTAAAGTTGAGTGACTCAAGAGTAAAAGAAGATGCTAAAGACATCCGAAAATTTTTAGAGTGGTTTTCAATACATGACCCTTCTCCAGAGGTAAACAAAATTATATCTATTGCAAGTGGTGTCGTTGGTGATGATAAAATAAACCGTTATAAAGCTCGTGAAGTTGGACTTGCCTCTATGTCGAAAATAACAGGACTTACATTCAATGATATTAAATTTAAACGCGCAGACGAAGTTGTTCCTCTTTTAGCGATTAGTAGTACTATAAAAGTTCACGAAGAAAAAGTACCTGTTAACCCTGTATTATTGTTCCACCGCGTGATTATTACTGCAGCATTTCAAGATGAAATTGAGAAATATTTTAAATATGAATTGGCTCCCTACCCTTTATCGTTGTTTGAGGACCTCGAGATGCGTAAAACACAGAAGTCTGCCATTTACGATTGTTTCCAACAGGTCAATATTGAAATTATCAATACTGATACGACATACATCATTGACGGTGGATACTCACTACATCGTGTTGTGTGGGATATTGAAGAAACATTCAGCATTATTTTAGATGAATACGTTCAGTATGTACGTAGATATTTTGGTGCCAGAATTACGGTCGTATTTGATGGCTATGATGATTGCACGAGAAATATTGAAATATTAGCAACATCTTCATCTTCCGATATTCTATTTGATGAACTTATGACAGTTCCTACCAGTCAACAAAAATTTCTTGCAAATACTCACAACAAATCTCGGTTCATTTCAATATTGGATCAACAGGCTAATAACGATGCCGACGTACTGATTATTGAAACAGCTATAGGGCAATTCAATTTGACAAATACAACTATTGTTGTTGGTGTAGATGTAGACTTACTTGTACTTCTCACTGCTCTAACTCCACCTGAAAAGACTATTTTCTTTCTGAAGCCAGGAAAAGCTCAAAGTCAAACCGAAATATATTCGTCAAGAAGTTCATCTACTTTCAGTCAAAATCATTTACTATTTTTACATGCAATAACTGGCTGTGATACGACGTCTGCATTTTACAGGAGGGGTAAAGCAACAGTCTTTGAAATGTTTGAAAAACAAGATTTAGTTCAATGTGCTGAAGTTTTCAAAAAAAGTAAGTTGACTCAACAAGAAATTATCACCAACGGGATTCAGTTTCTTCTTTCTATGTACAAATCTCCGAAAAAAACCACCTGCTTAGATAAGTATCGATACGCATGTTTCGTAAAAAACACCAAAAATAAGAAACAGGTGCAATTAGCTTGTCTTCCTCCAACCTCAGTTGCAGCGCTAAATGTGGTTGTAAAGAAGTTGGACTGTTGTGTTTTCTGGCATGTACACATTGTCAAGGCCCGTCATGTTCTAATGCTGAATCACCAATAGTGGAGAATTCATTTGATACCAACGAGGAAACATGCGATACATCACTCTTGACGTAGTTTACCTACACCCAAGATGAACATCAAGAAGAAGAAAAAGATCAAGAAGAAGAAGATCAAGAAGAAGAAGAAGTCCAAGAAAAAGAACGGCAAGAAGAAGTATTTGAAGGTTATGACTCAGTTGAATAAATTTTTACATTTTTTTAATTTCAATCGCTTTTATAATTTCCAACCCTTCCTAATATATTTTATTATGCAAGTTTTCAATTTGACAGAATCACAACAGACATGTGGAATAGGCTTACTAGGGAAACCACGTTGAAAAAAACGCACTAAGTACACCTCATAGGTGGCGTGGAAACGTGTGCATATAATGACGATAACAACTTTTATAACTTTTTGACTCGTCGTATCTCAGAAACGGTGGCTCCAAAAAAAAATATTGATACATTTTTTGTAGAGAATTTTATGATCTATAATTTTTATCCGAAGTTATTTTATGATAAAACTCATCGTTTTCCTGAAAATCTCGAAAAACCAATTTTTTTCGAGATTTTTGACTTTTGACTTCGAATAAATTTGTTTCCAGGCATTGCAATCTGTCGGAATTTCAAAATCTGAATTTTAACTATGTTTTAAACAATTACACGCGTTTACAGCTTGTTGTAAATTTATGTACCTTCCAATGTCTAGATTGACCGGATTAATACTTCTAGGAGAGATTAATTTATATAGTACATCTCGTCCCCATTGGAAAACCCTATATTTATTTTCCGTAGTTGAAATTAAAGAATTTTTTCTTCAATGAAAAATTATTACCCCACTGGAGTCAGAATTTTTTGGTGGAACATGTCCTACTGAATTCATAAAAAAATTATTTGAGAATCATCAAACTTCTTTTACAATTTCAGAAAATGTGAAGTAACTTTCAAGAAAAACTAGTTGAAAACTGTCGAACTCTGCTACCTTAAACTATATTCTATATAAGGCATTGGACCCATTTACGATAATGTAATTAGCTATAGTTATAAATATTGCCGATAAGTAGTACTCCTATCAACACTCATGTCTCTCCCATAACAAATTGTAGTTTTGTAAAATAAAAATTCCGTGGTTCTAGGACAGATGAGATATAAACATACTACGAGTGTCGTGATAACAGTATTCACAAAGAAATTCCATTACTGAGAAAGTTGATAATTATTGATTGAGATAAGTTATGTTCATAAATAACACGTCAATAATATAATTATCAATAACAATATTAGAATTAGCATATGTACGTACTTCGTTTGGGACCGAGACTCGCCCGTTTGATTATGCTAATTTTGTCAGTGGGAAGAGAATCACTTGTAAGGCAATTAGCGTATTTAGTTTCAAGCTCACAATGCGTATATTCCCATACATATACGGCTTGCGATGCATTTGTAAACTTAATTTGAATATGAAGAAATCAATGTTTTGCTTTGACGAGTTGTACTACACGAAAACAGTCGATTTCACAAATTAATCTTGATTTCTCGATGATAATACCTAGAATATTGGTGTTTCGAAGTAAATGAAACTGTCAGAAGATGAATAGATGTATTTGAATGGAGCTAAAGCTTTCTTTTATGATAATTACAGTGAAGTGAAGTTATTTTTTTCACGAATAATTCAGGATAGAGTCGGCTGTTTTTGTTTATTGCCTCACTACTAGAACTACCGCGATGTTTTCAAGCAACAATTCATAATGAGATTCTCACAGAACATTTCACAAAACCGCAACACGAGTTTTGTTAGACGATAGCTCACTCAGGCGTGTTCATACGCGGAACGTGCCTGAGGAAGCTAACGTATAGCGAAACACTTGTTATGGCCAAATTCAAAATTATCTATGACATTCCTGAACAATCTTGCGCCAATTGTCTCTGCGAGTAACTCTAGCCTTGGGATTGTTAAAATTTTCCTTTCTTCTGTATATAAGCCAATCTAGACTTAGCTTCTAGGAGATGGACAGGTACTTGTTGATTCTTAACAACACGTAGAAATATAACTGCAGAGTAGGCTGTGTTACTGGCATCACAGAACGTATGAATAGAGCAAACGAAATTGGAAGTTGGAGCCATATCTAGCCATCTAGGTATACCTATTTCTGATAGACTAGGCAGTTCATGAAACCAATTTCTTAATTAAATACATGTGTCTTCATCTACAGACTCGTCCCAGGTAAGGTTCTTATTCCATAATTCTTGTAACAACAATTTTGGAACTAATGTAGCAGGGCACACAAAGCCTATAGGATCAAAGATATTGTAACGGTCTAAATTTACTTGTAAATATTGTAGATAATGTTCGTTTATTTATTATGGAACCGACAGAATTGTCATTTATTGATGACGAACTTTTCGTCACAGCTAGGGACACATCTGGTTTGCCAGTGTGCCCAACCTACATTTTCAAAGAGTTTCCGTGATTTTTCTGTAAAAACAACGGTGTTTTCGCCGCCATTTCTATTGTATCTCGTGTATTGTACAGATATCCAACTATTCTACTAGATTTTCCTACGATCAAAAATACTTATTTTCTATTTTGCTACCCTATTGGTCCAAAATAGTGACAGCAAGTTGTTAATCAACGTAGTCGATTGTTTTTTTTCTAATGAGATTGATAAATCGAGAGGAAGGAAGAAAACCGAGGCCCTGTCACTTTTTGGAGATCGGTGCCCTTTTCTGTACGTGATAGTTAGCATTTTCCAAATAGACATAAATGTTTTCTCAAACATCCTGACGGGACTAGGTTTATTTGGATAAATAATAAGTGGAAAGTGTGTATTGGGTATTGTTCCAAATATAAACTATACGTAAGTCAGTCACGCCATTTTACCTCTCGAATAAAAAAAAAATGCTTCGAATTAATTTTCTCATTAAATTTTAGTGGCTATCGAAATTCTAACATTTACATAAAATCATAAGAAGATCAACAAAACAAAGGCGCAAGGTTCTGCCTCTTAACATTTACAAAGTTACGTATACGATCAGAAACAGAAAGGAGAAAAAAAACAACTCTTCTGAAAAGAAGGTAGGTCACTCATATGATGAATTACTCTCGGTTTGCCTAGACATAGTTATTGGAATCATTTTAAAGAGTGAATTTATAAACTCGTCAAAGAATTTCCAAATGTAAAGCAACATCTTCTTTCTGGGAGACAGATGGTTGCTTGTACACATGAATTTCATGATTGTGTTTCTTTTCAAGTAATATTTCCAAAATCAGGCTTTAGTAAAACGGTGGTACTTTATTGTATAGTTGGATATCCGATGTGTTCTTATCATAAAATATATTGAAAATAAGAGGGTTACCTGGTTTGCCATGAAAAAAAATAAGGAAGTGATTGAGAAAGTTACTTTACCTAATTCATTTCAATGGCCTTTATAGTTGTTCCCATTTATTATTATTTCTAATGCATTAATATACCGGATGGACCTCAGATGGACTCCTATCTAGACCGATCTGCTACTATCATTAATAGCTTCTTAATTCACTTGTAACCGATATATAGATCATAATGTTTCGTTTTTATATACGGGGGGCAGTATAAACATTCAATCACTTTTGGCTTTTCTTATTTTATTCCGTTAACGTTAAAATTTAATAAATTTAGGAAGATCAGACCATCTCAATAAATCTTAATGGTTCAAAATTGGTAATCAATAATTCTGGAGAGATTTGACCTCCAGTAGTTTTTAGTTTGTTTTGCAAACGTTCGATACTTATCTGATACATTGTTTTTGGTTCTTCATAAGGGTTGTTTGGTACGGCTAGATTTTGGATGACACTGATTCTTGGAAGACAGAAAGGGAATCTGGGAAGTTACTGTCTTCTCTAGTGAATACCCACCCTCTTAAGTTAAACTTACCCTCTGCCATAATCATAGTGGCTTCTTGCAAAAACATCTTGAGAGTCGATTCATCAGAAACACTTGTAACGCAGTTGTCGAGATAAAATCTTTTATTTGCCAGCTTCAATATTAGCCTTCGGATGTCTGCTTCTTCGTACACAGAAAAAATTTTTGAGTAAAATTTCACTCCGAACCTGCTCTTAGCAGGTTCACTGTTTTCTAGAGTGAAATTAACTCGTAATTTCCTCGGAGTAAGTGGTAGTGTCTTTCCTCCTCCAGCTCAATGTTGATACAATTGATAGATTTTGAGTGAAAATATCCACTCTTTATAGAGTTTGAATTTGGAATCTAACTAGTGTTTATGTTACAGTCGAGCTCGAGTTGAACTGAATCCAGTTAGAGTTCAAAATTGCATCTTGCTAGAGTTCAAATTTAAGTTTATTTACAGTAGAGAATTCACTAGTAATAAATAGTTCTAGAGTTCTAGTTCTAGTAGCTAGAGTTCGAACATAACCCTAGCTGAATTTCCTATTAAACTCTTGTTAAGACTTCGATAATATTGAATGTCCTTTAGGTGAAACACTTTGTGGCAAATAACTTTCTCTAACTAATTCTCAAATGCATTCAGTCAATACAAAACAACATAATAATGAACATACACTTAAAAAAAAATGTCCTTTCCAATTCTTCATCTATAATTGGCCGAAGGATTTTTAATAAATATGAAATCTATTCCTGAACTGAAATTATTCAAATTAGCATTGAACGAACTTTTATTATGTTTTTTCATTCTGTAGATGAATATTTTTTGCACTGATTTCAGACCTAACAGATATATGTATGTTTCTCTTTTGTGATAATAATGTTGCAGAATTTAGGCTAGGTATTATTTTTACTTTTAGGACATTGACTAATCATATATAAATTATTTCATCAGCAGAGAAATAAACTCTTACTCACCTACTTACTTTTTTTGCCCTTTATAGACACTTTCACTTTCGAATATTATGAGCCTCTCTTCCAAAGATCTCCGTAAGTTGATTTCTACTCCTTGATAGGATGATTGGAGGCAACATGAATAATCAGTGTCACTATTTTTCGGGTTTGAAAACCGTCGACGTTTGGTGGTACCTGGATTAGGTAATTTGCTTAAAAGGAGTTCATGTTAACTCAGTTGATTTAGGTAGGTGCTAACACCTGTACCTAGAGACTGAACGGAACCAACAGCTCATCGTACGATGAGATACTAGACTAACCCACAAGGTGTACCGAAAACCCACGCACACGGGTAGGTACCTGCACGCACTATTCTAGACAAAAACGTGGAGTCATCTCTACTCTAACTTAACAGGCTCGAAGAATAATATGTGAACCAGAGCATCTAGAGGAAGAACTGGAACTTGAGATCGAATGGATACAGAATACCAGAAATGAGACGGGTTGGCTGTCCTTGTTCAACTTTCTCTGACTGATCCACTGTGTATGCTGTTTTTGGCGAGTGCTTTAGCTGGGGATGTGAGGGTTGAGCAAACTGGCCATCGGATGCCTGCTTCCACGTAGCTCCGCTGGATACGAGAATGACAGAATAACATACGATTCTATTATTCCCTAACTGAATGGCATCCCAACGAAGGTTCAATCCTAAGGTGTGTGTATCCGTGCCGAAAGTATAAATGACACTGAGCCTATCAGCTGTCTCTAGCGGAACCTTCAGGATACCGGGCGCCCTCTCGTCGTAGCATCGCCTTGTAACGGTAATGCCAGGCACTGCTGTGATTTACCTTCTTTCCCTAGCTACTCTTGGGACTTTTATGGACAGAGTAAACCTTAATTTTTTTTTTGACGCTGAGTCTACGAAAGAGATGGATGTCGAGCTTACGACTCCAACTGATCTCCCTGTAAGTTTAGATCAGGAGCGAGATCTTCTCAACTCCCCAACTCTTGATCCAAAAACTGTATCTAAAGAAAGGTTCGGTGGTACAGCCAGGAAACGACTGAGTCGCCTCCTTAAGAGCGGAGTACCTTATGAAACCGCCTTGTACCAAATTCTTGAGCGGCGTACGCAGAATCTGTCTCAGGTGGAGGAACACACCCCCCACGAGCACGTTAACAAACATTTGCGGTCAAGTGATGATTCACCAAAACCAAAGGCGAAAAGCTCTGCATGGTTGAATCTAAGGCATCGTCAGGTATACCTGACATGCAAAAACCCTCATATGGGAAGGTTGTCGCGGGTATCAAGGTGGGCATATTGCACCTTGATTATCCGACTACCTCATTAACGGCCAATCAGCTGGAATCTCTTCAGGGGGCTATTTTATCGGCCACTTGATGGGCCACAGGTACAATTCCAGAGCTGCGTTTTTTGGTCTGGATAGTTACAGGTCGTCCGTGAGGATTAGGTTAGCGCCGACTGGCTTGCGGGTGTAGTTAATACCCTGCAATGCGTCACAGGTGACCAACTTCCGAAGCCACACATCTGTGTTGCTTACCTACCCGACGGAGGCAGTCAAAAACTGACCTCCGAGCAGGTCCTCACTAGAATGAGGAAAATGAACCATAGTGTGTCGACCTTGGAGTGGACTAGTCTCCACAAGGAAAAGTCAGACCCTGGTCAAACATGGATCTACGCTGTTGACGATAGATCTATGACAGTGCTGGCGTGAATGTGTTTCAGACCACATTTTGGTTTTGGGCACCCCTCCAAAAGGAATCTACTCAACCGAATCACTCCAGTGTACCGTTAGGGAAGGAGTTCAATCAAACCTCTATCCAAACATAGGGGTAAACCAGCGACTCACATCCATCTCAAGGCCGGGAAAACAGGTGATTTTCAGGAGATGAAGGCGGCTAAAGTCTCGTCGAGAAAACCAGGTAACAAGGCTGGACGTGGCTCTCTGAAAGCGAAGAGAATAATCGTCTCGTCAAAGTGATCCAAAGAACCAGCAGGCAACTCAGAGCCGGCAGGTGTCCTCACCTCATCATCTGAGCCTACACATTCTTTGATTCCGGGAGAGGAGGGTGGAGGGCCAATTGTAAAATATTACATGTTTCGTTCATGCTCCATGTGCATTTGAAACGCAAAAACTCAGTTTCCGTATGAGTTTCAGAGAAACTCTGGTTTCCAATATTGAAGCACGGAGATGAAGGTATTGACAGTCCACGAAGAAGTGGCTGCATTCCACCAGCAGCATACTTGTCAACAATGGGGGACAAGCAGGATAAAACCTAGTAACAGTGCGTACTGCGTACCAATGAAAACGAACCAGCATAAGTGGGCACCAATTATAGGTGAGCATTCGCATGCACACCCCATTTCTACCAATATTCCTCCTACTACCACCACCATTATCTCCACCGCAATCTTCATGATCCCAACCTTCACCCTCTAAAATTATAAATACGAGTGAACTTGTAGCTCGCCACTCAGTCGTTGCTGAGACTTCCAGATATAACCTTTGTCCTTGCACACACATACCACTGATGATGTCGCAGAAGTAGACGAAACGTTTGTTATATTCTCTGCAATCGTGACTCGGGCCGTGAAAACGTATGTTTTTATAGAGGAAATTTTACTTCAATGAGTGATGTGGATTTATTTCTCATGCAGATTTGCTCACTAGCAAAATATATTTCACTGGTTTGTCGACTTCTTTGCCTGAACACACCCAGTATAATACTATAATATGAAATATTATGTAATTTCAAGGAGTAACGAACACTAATTAGTGTAATTCACTTTACACCGAACAGTTATGGTTCGTGGTAAATTTGCCAAAGATTTTTCCATTGCGAATCACGCCTAGCTAGACTCGTGATGTTTCCAATGCAGGTAAGATCTTATTTAGTATGGTCACAAACCGAGTTTACAAATTATTATCCGGTGACTGATTTTTTCGGTTGGTTTACCGTTCTCCGGAACATCTCGGTTCTGGACGATTGTAGGTGGACTAGACGTATTATTTTGTCGGCATCTTCGACAGTATCTACAGGGTTTGTTGAGAATTTATAATGAGAAGCCTCTTTGACGAAATATTCATTGAACATTTTATATGAGGCATAGGTACTAGCTACTTGACAGAAACAACTCCACTAAAAATCATACTGACAGAATCAATATACGTTTCACGGGAAATATCAAGAAGTACTTGTGTGAATCGCAAAAAATGGATTGTTTTTTTAAATATTCTGATCTTGACAAACGTGTGAGCGATTCAAATGAAAAAATATTGACGTTGCAGTTTCTTACAGTACTTCTGTATTCTCTATAAACACATCTGAGTGTATTCTCTATAAACACATCTGAGTTTTATGTGTTCCTGCTACCACAGATTACTACATATCTGAAAGTCATACCGCATGCTACAGAAGAGTATTACAAAAATTATATTATTGTGGTATAAGAGGACCACCTCATCAGCTAATAAAGAATTATTTATCAGATCGGGAGCAACCAGTTCAAATTGAAGGAAGTAGAAGCTGCTGGAGGATAATAACGTATGGTGTACCTCAGGAAACGGTACTAGGACCACTTTTGTTTGACATTTATGTACACAGCCTAATTTCACTCAGAACTGAAGGAAGGTTCATACATTTTGCAGGTGATGTGGCTATCCTATATACTTACGACGGGGAACATTGGCTAGATTTAAAGGTCAAAGCAGAACGAGATTTAAAACATATTATATGCGATTGGTTCAAATATGATAAATTAACATCAAATAAGCAAAAAAAGCATCATCCATCCTTTACATCTCATCTCCACCTACAAGAAGAATCCTCAATTCAACTCGTTAAATTATATTGTACTCGTAATCGATGACTAAAAATCTGAAATCACGAATAGTCAATAATTGTGGGTTTACAACAGAACGTGCAACCAAAGTGTATCACTCATTGAAAGACTTCTTGACTTATATAACAACCTGCCAGTAGAAGTTATGACGGTATCCTGGTGGGATTTGCCAAGTTTACGATCAGTGAAGCGGTACCTACCTATTACTTCTTTCAAGTCAAAACAATACGGTGGTACAGTTTCCATTCGAAAAGTTTTTGAAATGATAACATTGGTGAGTTTTCTCTTTCCATGGATATTGATATCATATGATTTTTGAAAAGAAAGATGTACACAATACTGGAATAATGCAATACAGTTGCTTCAAAGTACGAAATTATAATTTTCAGAGGTAGAAAGTGATTTTCACCATTGAAACTGATAGTGAATTGACAAAACTATTTTTTTATTTATTATTGAACCAAATAAATTCACAGTGGTTTATTAACTAAAATGAAGATGCAAGTTGTTTTCAATGTTTTTTAGGAAGTTTTTAACATACTATTGGTTTAGTCGGTATATTGGGCCGATGCGAGTGTTAAAAACTCACAAAAATTCATAGAGAAAATAAAAGATAATCAATTAGAAGAAGGCGAATTATTGGCATCGTTCGATGTGAGTTCCTTATTTCTAGAGTGTTTGAGGGATCTTCTGAAATCGAACAACTTAGCAAATGAAGCTGTTGAAGAATACATTCAACTCACCAAGCTTTGCATGGATCAAAATTGTTTTCAATATAATATTTTGTAAATATATTTAGATAGGCAATATTGTGAAACTAATTTTATATAGATGAAAATTGTTCTATATATAGCTGTAACATTTAAACATACATAAGGACATATTGTAAATAATAGAAAGGCCAATTGTAAAATTAATTTAGGGTGGTACACTTGTATGGGTGGTATTACTGATTACCTACCTGTATGATGTACCTGATTAGTATAAGTAGCTTTAGTTTTGAGTAGTTATTAGTTTTATCTTCCTCTTGAAGATGATCACTTGGTGATCGAAACACGTGTCGAGGTGTAAAAATAACGATTTGGTGTTGGGAAAAAACTCCAGTAATATTCATTACTACACCAAAGGTTCCAAACAGTATATCACAACTACTCCCTTGGCTAATACCACGAAGGGCGTTGGATTATATCCGACAGGCGTCAGTGCAGGAATCTTCACAGATAATTTCCTGCATATGCAATTGGCAATACAACTGAAAGAGTCGACCTTCAATTATGGAACGGGCACACTTGCAGACCGGTTTCGGGCTCATTAGCCACTCATCAGTGCAAGATAGTGACCATCATCGACCTAAAGTCAATGATATTCCACAATTGAAAGTGGAATTTTTTTCAGAGTATTTCATTCCTCTTCCGAAGTTGGAGCGAACATCACAAATTGTCACTCCATCTAGTGGACGAGGTACTAACCATCTGCATATCCGTAATTTGTCCGATTCCTCTGAATAAGGAAGAAAAACTTTCTTAATAGTCAGTGGGCTATGTTTGAAGACTGGCAGTCGTTTGAAGTTCCATTTGCTTTAGATTTGTTTACGGATATAATCCAACGCCCTTCGTGGTATAAGCCAGGGGAGTAGTTGTTTTCTGATAGGCGTCAGTCTATTAAACCTACTGTGTAGGTATATAGAGACTGGCTTGAACGTTTGAAGTTGCATTTGCTTTAAAAAAAATTCTAATATATTGGCAGTTATTCCTTTTTGATTTTTAATTTCTATAATTCTTCGACAGATGTCAAAGATGTCAAAGAAAAAGTGTAGAAGGGCAAACTCTTTAGTTTGCCCTTCTACACTTATATAAAGTTCTCCATTATAATGTTTATATTTTTCAGATTGTGGAAGGTAACAAATATCCAAAAAAGATCGATAAAAGGCTGATTTTCCTTCCCAAAAAAAATTACTTCCGTTGAATCTTTTAATACTCTTGACAACAATTAAAAATGTCACTTTTGATGACGGTTGTACAAAAAAAGGATTATTTTCCGAAAAGTCTACCAACTGAAGAAAGCTAGGTATGGAAAATTAATATTTTCGGATGGTTATTCAATTTGTGTGCAAAATTTATGAATATGACAAGCTATCGCCTATTTGAACTTTTCAATGGTTTGCATTACCTTTCGGGGTGAACTTTTCAGTTTGCCCTTTTTATCAATATCATATTGATAGAATAGAAGCAATTCAACGACGATTTTCAAAACTGCTGAGCCTAAAAATCGATGGCATTTATTCTCCAATAGGAACAACCCACTCTGAATTGCTACAAAAGCATAACTTTTTCAGTCTCGAAAAAATGCGTGAATGTTATTGTGTTGTACTAACCTATAAAATTATCAAAAGCATAGTAGACTGCCCAACATTACTGGAAAAGTTTAATATTTGCATTCCTAGAATCAGTTCCAGACAGCCGAGTACTTTCTTTACAAAAACATCTCGCACTAAAATAATTGTTTTGTCACCTATAATAAATATAAAATGTGTAGACTTTATAGTCACTTGTTGGTATTGTTTGTAGTGTTTATAGACTTTACAGTCACTTGTTTGTGATGTATTTATTATACTCTGTTCTGTTTCCTGCTCTGTAACTGGGATATGTCCTGTAGAGTATTGTATTACAAATAAATAAATAAATTATACTTTAGCATATCCTTTATTAATAAATCTTCGTTTATTTTCAAGTTGTGGAAAAAACAGTGAGAAGCATAGAAGTGTATTATTGATGTATTCTCAAATTCCAAACTTACCGTCGGTATCAAACAGTTTCCCGTTATTTTGCCTTACTATGTTCCGTACCATAAGTTCTGCTAACAATTCATATATGAGTCATAGCGCACATCGGCAATGCATAAGGGCAACGACACAGAAGGCTTGCACTGAGGAGAATTCCACATATCACCTTCGGAATCAGAGGATGAGCTAGTGAGCGAACTCACGATCGGTACACTCGTATTGCATTCGTTTTGTTAGCATTTGACTGTACTCCAGGCGAATTAGAAAAAAGTACTTTAATATAGAGTGTACTGTGAGTTTATCAAATTCAGATCTGGGTGCTATAATGTGCAAAATATACAAAATATAACTTTCGAAAACGAAAGCTTTGTGGTTTTCTACTCCTTTGCCGTTGAACACGAAATGTAGGAAACTCCCCAAGAAATGAAGAGAGAGAATAACTACAATGAAGTCTCTAGGAAATATGCATATCATGCATATGTCTCAATATTCTGAGTAGTTATTCAGAAAAAAGAAAACAAGTAGTGAAAATAGGTGATGGCCTGATTGAACTGCAGTATAATAAATGTGGTGTACCTCAAGGTACCGTTCTTGGTCCTGTTCTTTTCAACCTTTATGTCAACGATGTGTTTAAGTTGAACAGTGCAGGAAGAGTAAATGGATACGCCGATGATATACTACAATATTTTATCAGGCGGATACTTGGGACGAATTGAAAAACATGGTGGAAAAAGATTTTATTCTCATAAATGACTGGTTTTGCCAAAAACTGTTAACTGTCAATCCGAAGTGAACTAAACTTATCACCTTCAGTTGCAAAAAGTCCGGAGCTGCACCTTTCTATCAAATTGTAGTAAACTTACCTAAAAAACATTATATATCAAATCTTAAAGAAGCATCAAATATCTAGGCTTGTACATCGATAATAACTTGAGGTGGAACTCCCATATCAACTTTGTTATTAAAAACTGCGTAAAATTATTTATCAATTCAAAACTGTTAAAAAATATTTGCCCATCACCGAATTGAAAAAACTGTACTATTCTCTTGTTGAGAGTCATTTGAGATACGCTATTAGAGTTTGGGAAAACGCATCTAGGATATATGTGAATCCTTTGGAAATAATCCAAAAAAGAGTCATTCGACTAATTCTCAATAAACCCCTCAGATTTTCTTCCAATAGCCTGTATAAAGAGTGATTTTTTTTATATTGGACAGCTATATTTCCTGTGTGTAAACGTCAGATTTCATTTCTGTAACTCAGAACCAGGTAAGTCTGAACACGAATATAATACACGAAATCGAAATGTAATATTAATAATTGGTTTTATTGATAAGTTCATACATAAGTAATCAGTACATACATAGCTCTTATTAAATGACCTGATTCATTTTTCGCCCATGTCACATGACACATGGTCAAAACTTGCTCTTCCATTCAACCTTAAACGTGGGAGATAAGACTTCAAATACTTGACACAAATTTAACGTCTGAGCTTAACGCATCTTTCGCAAATGAAACACTAAATTAAATCTAAATTATTTCCTCATTGTGTAAACTTTTTGTGTAGTGTAAGTATTTTGTTTTATCCCATATACACCTGACAAATATTTTGTTTTGTCTCATATACACCTGTTTTTTTGTGAAATTGACAAGTATAAGTTATATTATACAATCATATTTGTAAATATGTTCATGTGTGAAAATGTGATGATTCAGTTTTTATTCATTTTGTTACATGACTCTACATTTATTTGTGACATTTGTGATATTTATTTGTGTGTGATATTTAAGTGACGTGCCAAATATACACTATTGTATCAAATATTGGTAAATAAATATTCTATTCTATTCTATTCTATTCTATTCCTTACTCATTGCATTTTTTTGGATCGTAATAATATTAGTATATTAAAATTTTATCATAATATTTATATACCTTCCTGTTATTTTATTTTATTATATAAAATACTTTTCGTTTTATTTACTGTCTTATTCATTTACCATTCATACATAGATGTCAATTTTTATGGGAAACAAGTGCTTCGCACTTATCCTAAAATCACTTTATTTATTCATTCTATGTTGTGACTTATTTGTATCTGTATTTGCATTTATCTCTCGTGAATGAAGTTATATTATTATATTATATTATATTATTATATAGGTTTCTTGATATAGACAAGACATTGAAATATGTATAGAGCCGTAACGGTTAATATATTAAATTTTTTAAATAGAGGTCTACAGCTGTCAGTTCGTTTTGCCCTTCCCAGGATTCTAATAGCCGTTTTTGTAAAATGAATATCCTTTCCCAATCAGTTGAAAGTCCCCAAAAAAATCAATCCTTATGACAGCTTACAATGGAATAACCCCATGTAAGCTGCTCTCGAAATATAAGAGGGAACAAATTCATTGTTTCTACAAAGCAGGTAAAGGGTCTGGACAGCTTAGTAGAGAGATCTTTGATGTGTTTTTTCCAATTGAAGTTTTGATCCAGTGTTACCCCCAAAAACTTAATGGATTTTTGACTGTCCTTCAGTTCTTTCAGTGTGAACGTAATTGTTTCAGTTTTCTTGACATTCAAGCATAACTTATTGGCTGCAAAACAATTTCGATTTTTTCCAAGGAGTTGTCAGTTAGTTGCTTTGGATATTCATGTTCAGGGTGACTCTCAAAAATAGTAGTATCATTGGTCCAAACACAACGCATTTATGAGTCAACATCAGACAGCGCTGTTTCGACTCGTCATACGTTTCATTAGTGGTGTTAGGCTGTACTACAAATACACTGCTTGGCTCAACTGTCCTTGAAGGACTGAGTAAGTAAGGAGGATGAAATCGCCTTTCTCGAGTTAAAAGTCGAATCAACTCTCGAGTTGAAAGTCGAAATTTTGAGATCAAAGTCGAAATTTACAAGAAACAAATACTTAATTGAAATATGTGGACCTTTTGCTCATTTTACGAATTACTTACCTACTTCAAATATTCTAGAGATCTGTACATTCTTTTTTTTAACTTTTTTCATATAACTTAAGAATGAAAATCTGTTGGTTCGATACGCCCGATTAATTTTGTTGGAATAATACTAATAGGGCATTAATTTCATCGGCACTGAATATGCCGGCCGGCTGCATTTTATTACCATTTGCTCTGGATTTAATTAGATGGATTTCGCTCGGTGCACTAATGGCGAATTATTGAAAAGTCGTGTGAAAGATGTGGGAAAGATTACCATTTTGTCCCACTTTGTACCTACTCCATTTAAATTAACAGTTAATGTGTGGTATTTTGCACCATTGTTAGAGAACTAGCTCTGATATTTATTCCGAGTCTATTACAATTAGTGTAACACGATATCAATTCCTTATTTGTAGGATACTTTTTCATTCACGAATAAAATTACAAAATCTGGTTTTGTGTTTATGACGGAAGTATTAGCTATATCACCGAATATAGTTTTATTTAGGAAAAACTACTTTGAAGAATGGAAATAATTGTTGAGCTGAAATTGTTGAAATATAAGATAAAGTAAAAAATTGATATTCAAAAAGACATTCAGAAAGTCAAAAATTATCGTAGTGGGATTTGCAATTTGTACGTTAGAAAATGGATTACTTTCCTATGCATCAAACCTATATTATATTCTACGGCATTGAAAACTACCATTTGTGCCATTTTGTGTTATTTTATGAAAACATATCGATAAAAAAAACATTAAAAGTGTCAGATTTCAAATAATTTCTCCATGAAAGTTATGCTTATTCATTGCCTCACAGAGGCTATCCTTTGTTTGGAGGTGATTGACAATGTTTCATAATGAATTTCACTAGTTCGGACTTCCATTGTCTACTATATAAAATGATTTGAAATCCCTCAATCAACTAAAAAAGAATAATTAAAAATGAATAGCTGAAAATAACAATTATATTAAGCAAAATAAACCTGAAATGAAATAATAGTGAAATAAACTACAAGTAAAAATATAACAATTGAATAAATTCCGTGATTTTTCAAAATTCGTTGTACTGAAGCATGTGATATACCTAAATCTTTATCTGCACTGCGAATAGAAGCTTCTGGATATATATAAAAATATGCCAAAACGTTAACAGTATTGTTCTTATTTGAAGTAACAGGTTTTGGTAATGTTGAAGGCACTTTTAACATGGAGCCATAGTTAAGGAAATTATTTTGTAATCTTACAAACTCCCTCTCGTTCATTGGTGTTAATTCAGGATACATTTGGTTGAATTTTCTACAAGTTCTGACAATGATTTGATCACACTGTCCGTGTATAATAAATAATTTCATAAGAACTTCGTTTGAATAATCAATATTTGCATTCATTTTTGGCGATTTTTTGAAACACTGTCAATAACCATTTATCAATTACTTATAAAAGTTACCAAACTGTCATAAGCTTGATATTTTCACGGCTACCTAGAAATCAAATTCTTTAAAAATTATTTTTTGTACAACTGTTATTGAAAATCTCTTTGATAAAAACACTTCAATCAGAATACCTATCAAAAAATCATTTAGAAAAGTTCACACATGCAGTTCGTGCTATTGGTAATATTGAATCCCTGTGAAGTTACTGACGATGACGAAGTAGTATTTAGTTCAACTGTAGAAAGTCCTTCATGACTAACCAATAATCCTCCTTAAAATAACCTGAGTAGGCGTATGTAGTTGTAACATATGCCTTGTAATCCAAAGATCGTGTGTTCAAATCCCATGGACCCTATAATTTTTTTTATTATCAGCGGTAACGTTATACAAAAAAATTTGTATGATACATTTGTTGAAAGTGATTTTATTTTGCTCGTTAGTTTGCTCCACTTGCTGACGCTCGTTTTGCAATAATCCCCACTCACAAATTGAAATGCCACTTTCACAACAACAGGTAAAACGCGAATAACTATTTTTCCACAAAAATGGCTTTATTGAGAAAACTTGACGATTTAGGTATAGGGACATGATATATCATCTTGAAGCATTTTTCACCATCTTTCAATTTACTGAGTAATTTACAGGGGGTTTCATTTGAGAAAATGAACTTTTGACTACTTTTATGCACAATGGAAATAATAGTTATTTTAGCACGCCCTGTATGATATGGAGTCGATTTCTTGGTGTTATTTGAATATTTCGAGTTTGTCCAAATTATCATCAAAATATCAACTTTTCACGAATTGAGAGTACTGATGTACTTAATTTCAATTAAGGCTATGTTTTGGACCATATTTAGCACAATTTATTTTTTATCTCGAAAATACATAGAGATAATAGGACATTATCGACAAAAAAGTATTAAAATACCAGAGCGATTCCAAAAATGTATCAATATATTCCATTCAAAAAAATAAAGTTGCTAGGACTTTTTGATGGAAGTGGCAATGCCGCAATGCTGAAAATATTTCAGTTCGATAGAACAGGTAAGGAAATGTGATAGCTGAAATTTTCAGAAAAATCATGCTCTGCGTTCTCCAGAAACGTCTAACCTACCATCGACCGTGAGTCACGCTGTATAAGTCAAATATTACAAATGTGCCATTTACTTATTTTGATACTTCCTGTTGCCTGACAAGTAAGTAATCTTAAATAATTTTTCCAAATTCCTCAACCTTAAAGATTAAAAACTTTTGGAACCTCAATTTTCACTAAACTTCCTTTTCAATTAGATCACTTTCTTTCAGGTGAGCACTGAAGATGACGAAAGTCTAAAGCGCTTTGCAAGAATTTCAAAAATTTTACACTTGAAGGTTATCTCAATGGTGACATATCCTTCAATCTATCACAAGACTGTGTAGATCCAATAATTAAACAAATTTTAGAAAATTGATGACAATTTAGTAGAAAATGAAATAACATTTCAGTAGAATGGTGCACCACCACATTCTGATGTTTGGGTGAGACAGTTTTTGGACGAACGATTTCCAATGCATTGGATCGGCAGAAAGGGTCCAGTGCAGTGGCCAACTAGATCACCTAATTTCACACCGACGGACTTCTTTCTGTGGAGACACCTGAAGTCGAAAGTGTACTCTACTGAGCCTACAAATCTAGAAGACCTGCGATAGAGAATTGTTCGGCTTGATTGCCGACTCCCAACATCTTGAATAATGTACGGAACGCTTTCGAGAGTAGACTTTATTATTGTATGGAACTAGATGGAGGTCATTCTGAACACTTTATCCATTGATTGTGTTGCTATTGATATTACTTTTGTTGATTTCCTAAATAAAATGAGCGACAGCGAATTTTCTGTTCTTTCTTAAATCAAACGTTCAACATTTAATTTCTCAATAACGAATGAACCAATTTCGAAAAAAATTGCAGAAGTAATAGAGGGATAAAATGATGTTTCACTCGACACCCATGCCATTGAAAAAATTAGGGGGGGGGTTGTTGCTGATCGCAGGGGGGTGAAGTTTCGTACATCAATAAAAAACACATCAAGTGAAATCATATTATATCATATCATTATAAATGAGCTCGAGAGAAGAACAAGCGATTCTCAATTTATTTGTATAATGTGTACTGTCAATTGTATGGCCCAAAATTTTATAGGAAGTTTTTATGGGTGAAGAGAAAATTAGGGCTGGTAGTCCGTAGTAGAATGGAACATGAAGTATCAGACGTTTCGTCTGGTACTGCCGCATACATCATCAGTGGTATGTAATAGAGATATAACTTCCATACCAGCACATATCACTGTTGATGTCTGCTACAGTGACAGAAGAAACGTTTGGTACTCCATGTTCTATTCTACCATGGCCTACCACACCGGATTTCTTTTGTATTCACGACTCCGGCCGTGAGTCATGATTGAAATCTCATAAAGTTATTATGGGATCATATCCATTTTCAATTTTGAATAAATCATCAGATGAAATGTCACATGCTCTAAGTACATTATCACAGATGTGACCTATTACGTACGTAATATATTTCAATACTGATTTTGTTTCATTACCCAACACAACAAAAAAATATTTTTTGAATGTTTCCTACACTAAATTAGTCAATTTCTACTAATTTTGGGGTGATAAAAACGAAAATAACAATGAAAAATTTTTATTAGCTCTGGTTTTTGAGATACACAGTACTTAATCTTAAAGAGTAGTTATACTATACGTGAAAAGTGAAAGTACATAAAACAATATTGTTATGTTTCTTTTAGAATATTTTAAGTACAAAATTAATAAAAAAAACATTATTCTTAGTGTTTTGACAAATAAAAGAAGTTTGTACCACCAAATTTCAATTAAGTCCATCCGATTCATTGTAAGATCGCTGTCGTTTAGCTTGTCTTTTATAAAACACTTCTGGAGCATCTCTACACACAGACCAGCAGTAGTCTGCAAGCATTGCTTCATTCCAACGGCCCTGATATCTCTGTTCCATTAAGGCAATGTCTTGATGGAATCTTTCTCCATGTTCGTCACTCACAGCTCCACAGTTTTGTGGGAAGAAATTAAGATGAGAGTGAAGAAAATGAATTTTTAAGGACATGTTGCATCCAAGTTGGTGGTAAGCTTGAAGAAGCTCTTTAACCAATGCTGTGAAGTTATCATCTCTTTTGTTACCTAAAAACCCATGTACAACCCCCTTAAAGGCTTCCCAGGTTTTTTTTTTCATTTCCTGTTAAAATCATGTCAAATGCAGGATCATTTACGATTTCACGGATTTGAGGCCCAATAAAGATGCCTTCCTTGACTTTAGCATCACTCAACCTGGGAAACTTTGCTCTCGAGTACTTAAAAGCTTGTCCTTCCTGGTCCATGGCCTTCACAAAGTTTTTCATTAGTCCCAACTTAATATGTAATGGGGGAAGGAGAACATCCTTAGGATCTACAAGAGGCTCGTAAACTACATTTTTCTCATTAGGGTTTAGCTCACGTGTAGGCCAGTTCATTTTTTTATAGTGAGATTTTCTATCCCGACTGTCCCACAGACACAAAAAACAACAGTACTTGGTGAACCCTAATTGCATTCCTAGGAGTATAGCAATGACTTTCAGATCACCACAGATGTGCCACTTGTGTTGTTCATATTTGATTGATTGGAGAAGTGTTTTCATATTTATATACGTTTCCTTCATGTGAACTGCATGACCTATAGGAATAGAGGGTAGCTGATTTCCATTATGCAGAAGTACAGCTTTTAAACTGTATAAACAGTCTCCATTCAGATGGAGTGTGATCCAAATTCAAGCAGTCCATCAAACCATTAACATCAGAACAAACTACGAGGTTTTCTTTTTTCTCAAAAAAAGGAAGCAAATCTTTTTGACGCTGTCTGTACTGAGATATTTTCACATCATGTTTTAGAAGATTCCACTGTTGTAGTCTTGACCCTAACAGCTCAGCCTTTTCCTTAGACAAGCGAAGATCTCTTATAAGGTCACTCAACTCTGCTTGCGGATCACTAGACCTATCGCTTACCTCAAAATCAGGGTCATAGGATGTAGAAGGATTGGTTGCTCCTTCTAAACAGTCTTCATCACCTTCCTCTAAAATTTCATAGTTTTGGGGTGGAGAAGGGACTGGCAAATTGTCTGAGTGTGGTACAGGCCGAAGAGCAGATGGGAGATTAGGGTATTTAACCGTTCCTCTTTTCTTCATAGATAAACCTTTCTTAATGGGAGGAGTTGAGCAGAAATAACAGTCGTCTGTATGATTGGTAGGCTCACGCCAAACCATAGGTACTGCAAAAGCCATTGCCCGGTTTTTATTTTTCAGTCACTCTCGCAATATGACGAAACAAGAATTACAACATATATGAGTAGCCCATGATTTATCTTGGTCCCCAACTTTCACACCAAAATAATGTTCATAGGCTGTCTTAACGATAGGTGTCATTTTACGTTTCTGAGCCTTAAATGTTATTTCACCACATATATAGCAAAAGCTATCGATAGAATTCACACACTTACGAGGCATTTCAGATCAGCACTTAAATCAATTTAAAAATCAACTTCACACGATAATTTCAATAGCAACCACGTGCGTACAATTGACAAACTCACATAGGTTATGTTTACTACTTAAGAACAGCTGATGAGAGGGGTGTTATGTAATCAAACATGTGTACCAACTGTTGGTGATGAAATATTTCATTTGTTGAAAACTCAATATACATATATATAATATAATGATACTATATCTTGAAAACAAGAGCTAATATATAATTTTTATGGTCACGGTTTTAACACGTGGAAATACATTAAAATCATTTAATTTCAACCCCGAAACAAAAACTTTGGAAATTAAACTCGGTCTATGTATTCAGAAATCAGGAATCTCTTATCTCCTACATTTTTCAGCGTTGTCCTCTTTTTTCTTCAGAACTATACATGTATCAGAGTTTTATAATTTATATTTGAAATAGTTTCTAGCAACAATTTTCTATTGCGATATGTTCCATCAGGAGTGAAACAAATCAATGGGAATTAACGCTTTAAAAGAAATAACATTAGACATTTGGTTATATTTCACTACAGGCATATTCGCGTATCTATTTTCTTGGTAGGATTTTGCTCGACGGATTCCATTTGTTTTGCCAATAAGGAGTTAATGGGAGTTCGTGTGATAGATCAGGATAGGATAACCAATATTACCTGATTTCTCTTCATTTACGTCTAAAGTTAATGCTCTTTGTCTTGAATGTATGACTTTCCTTTATTTTGTATTACACAACGTTGTTGTCTAACTACAACCTGAAGGGTTTAATTTATTGACCGAAACCTACTCTGGTTCTTCTGAACAAACAAGATGATTGTGTAACAATATTGATTAATATTATTAGTATATTTCAGAAAACTGTATCTTCTGGGTATAATAATTTGTAGTATCTGTGCTGCGTGTATCAAATTCTTTACTAATCATTCGAACTGAAGTTCGAATGATGTATTTTTGGCGTGTTGATGAAACATGTTGGGTATTATAATGAAGTTGCACTGCATTTAGTTTTGGAAAACAAACGAGAACATAAAACTTATTCATTCAATAACATACAGATAGAAATGTGAAATAGTAATTTAGTGTCTGTTCAGTTTGAATGCTTGAAATTGTATGCCTGTTCTTCACGTCGACCTCAAGGTTGTGCCTGGCATCCGGAGGGAAGTAACTATACAGGGTGAACGCCTGAATAAAAGATGTCCCATAAATAATATACATTTATAGAAGCAGTCCACTTGATAGTTCAGTATGTAACTGAGGGTCTCTCATTAAGGCCTATTGATGTCATCATGTGTGGAATATAACACCGTTCAAATGTCCGCCACGGCTTCTCTGAGTAGGGCGCATCAGAAACGTCCAATTTTCCATGACTCTGGCGCATAAATGAGGATGAATTTGACCGATGACATGGGTTATGTTGGCTTTGAGGACCGCTGTGGTTTGTAGCTTATTCGCATACACCTGCGACTTGAGAAGAAGTCTAACGGGGTCAAATCTCACAATCTCGGTGGCCAGTTCACATCACCTCCACATGAGATGATCATGCTCCCAAATCGCTATTGCAAAATATCCAATGTGATATGAGCTGTGAAGCACGTAGCGCCGTTACGTTAAAACTATACGTCGATGGAGTCCAGATCATCCAATTCAGGCCAAGAGAAGTCCCCTTGTTTCTCCCTCACGGGTTGAGTGCTCTGAGTTGAAATCTTCTCCACACGGTTACTGTGTGCAGAACATTCCATCCCGTCTTACCAACCCCGCTCCTCCGGAGCGGTCCACAACTTACTGATGGCACTTCAGAAAGATTGACATCTGGCCTTTTTAAGTCGAAAGTCAACCTTTAGGTGATTTTACTTTCTAATCTGATGTTTTGTTTTATCGCTTTTTCCTGACTCCATTGTGTCATATTATTAACCTATGTTTCATACAAGGATATGTACCTATTGCTTTCAAATACTCTTTTACCATCAAATCTGGCATCAAGAAATTTGCCACAAATTATAGGCCAATAACTATCACAAACAATTTCGCTAATGTTTTCGAAAAATGCTTGAAAAATAGACATGTTCATTACCTAGACAAGAATAATATCTTAAATGAATGCCAGTTTGGATTCAGAGAACATATGTCAACAGAAAATGCTGTCTTTCAATTGATTCATAGTATATGGAATAATTTCAATATTGGCAAAAAGTGCCTAACAGTCTTTTTAGTTTTAGCGGAAGCCTTTGACACTGTCAATCATCATGTCTTACTTAGGCGTTTAGAATTCATTGGAGTAAGAGGAATCACCCTTAAGCTTTTTGAAAATTATTTATCTAGCAGAAATCAGATTGTTAAAGTCAACAATTTTTATAGTGATCCACTACCTATAACCATGGGCGTCCCCCAGGGGACAGTTCTAGGCCCAATTTTGTTCCAAATATACATCAATGACATTTACAAACTTGAAAGCATCCAAGGCAGCATTATATCTTATGCAGACGATACAGCTCTGTCATTTCTAGGCGATACATGGGACGACGTCTTTGAAAGAGCTGAAAGGGGACTCACATCTGTTTTGTCTTGGTTGAACACAAGTCTCTTGAGCCTAAACATCGCTGAAACTAAATACATAACATTTATCCCCACAAATAAAAATCAACCTTCCAAAAATAAGCTCACTATTTTCCAAACCCCAATGATATGCATATGTCCTACAGTTGATAAGGTAAACAACATGAAATATCTTGGTGTATATGTAGACCAACATCTACGATGGGACGGACGAACATGTAGACCAGACCGTTAAAAGACTTAGTAAATTATTTTATAAATACTACCAACTCAGAAATCTCAATAATAAAAAGCTACTAGCAATGATATATAACTCACTCGCAGAATCAGTTCTGAGATATTGCATTATAATATGGGGTGGCGTCAGCAGAAGCGTGTTACATAATTTTGAGGTAATGCAAAATACTATCCTGAAAATCATTTTCAAACGCAAAAAGGATACTCCACTGTAGCACTATACAAAGAATCAGACTTATTTGAAAAGTATACACTTATCACTGCATATTATGGATGCATAATAACCTCACCTCCAATATAAATCATAATTATGAAACCCTAGCCAAACTTCATCAAAAAACGTATGTCCCTCGCTGTAAAACCAGCGTGAACAGTAACCTCGTTACAATCTCTCTTTCCGTGCACAAATCAGAGCTCCTCTAGAAAAATTACCTGCCCGAATAGCTCGGGATAGCAACTCTTGGATATAAGTTTACATATTGCTAAATACTGCTATATCTTTTACTGAAAATGCGCACCTCAAGCGATATTGATGAACACATTCGGAACTTGGCTGGATGCTTTACTGGTTTCAATGACACAAATCAATTAATTCATACTTGTGTTTGTATGGGGTTGAAATTGACGAAAAGGATATTGTGACTCGTAAATTTTCACAAAATTGATGGACTCTAGAGAGCATTTCATTTGAATTACTCCAATTTCATACTATATGAACACGCCTGGGGAAGTTATTTGTATAGTGAAACACGTATTGTAATTTTGTAAACTGTCCACTGAAAATCTCACAATTAGGACTTACCTGAATATGTTATGCATTATCATTGGCCAATCCCATTACATATAGAAACATCTCAGATGTTGATGATGTTCTTTTCAACTGTTTGTATATATTATTTGAGATGAGAAACCGTTCGAAGCGGGGACAAAATTATTTATGGTGCTCAAACAAAATGTATGATATTTTTTTGAAAAATTCAGTTATGTATGTCTTTACAAAGTCGTAGGTCCACACCTGAACTTGGGCATATCATGCACCAGAATATCACTCTGGAGTCAGGGCCGTCGCAATGGGGGGGGGATGGGGGGATCCCTCCTCCCCTGCTTTTTCGACTTGGGAAAAAGTAGGGAAATTTCAGGCCATGAAGGTAGAAAAAATAATAGTAGGGGTGAGTGGCGGGGGATCTCTGTCTCTCTCTTATGGGTGTTTGACAGTCCCCCGGTGCAGACCACACGGCACTCAACCAGTAAAGTTATCGGTCAACCACCTAATCCCGCATCTGCGGGTAACAGGCGTTGGCCGGTTTCAAGCTAGATGTGTGGGAGAGGTGCCTCGCAAGAGCCCTCGGCGGCTACTCATCCAACGCTGGAAAGGTAACTTTCCTAACATGAGTGCCCCTCGGGGTAACGTAAGGGTATGCGGTGCAGACCACACGGCGTACACCTAAAAGTTGTTGATGAACCGCCCTATCCCGCACCTACACGGGTAATGGGCGTGACATCTTCGACATATGATGTGTGGTAGAGGATGCTCGAAAGAGTCCTCGACGGTTACTCATCAAACGTTGGAAAGGGAACTTTCCTAACATGAGTTCTAGGGGGGAGGTGAGTGCCCGCTCGCGGCTGGAGGCTAGCGAGCCTCATCTCCAACTGGCGTTGACCTCTTAGGGGCAGCGGCTCCACTAGCGGGTAAAGGGATACAGGGTTGCGGTAATCCATTCATGGGTGCATTGCAGCCCCATACCGAGGCACTGGACGGCTTATGCTGTTACGTGATCCTCGCCTGCTTCTATACAGATCCGAGCGTTCGAGGTGTCGGGGCTCGCGGTCCTTCCGGGCTCTAGTATCCGAGTCTAGTCTTGGAGGGCACCAAGGCAGACGCTTGAGGTGTCGGACCCCGGTTGGACGGAGCTACTAGTATCCGAGCTTAGGACCCCGACCGGCCACTTCCGGGACCATATTCCCAACTGATTTGGCATGGTTGGCGGGGGCAGGTGTGCGACGCGATCACTCTCTGGCGAAAGAAGAGCTCAGTTAACTTATAAGAACGTTCGGTCGAACGCTGCCGATGGTCCTGTCTCTTGGTTAGCCACACTAAGTAGATGTAAGGAGGCAACTCCGGGTTCGATGAGCGGGAGGAAGCCCTGCGAAATCCTGTTGGTGTGGGGTGAAGGGCGGTACCCGCAAGGATTTCCCGAAAATCCACCCCTCCACACCCGATCGCATCCAACGCCAGGGTGCGCCACTCACCCCTTTCATTTGTATTGATAATTCCCATACATGGTAGATATGTTGGAAGACCAAGGACCTTGGTCCAAAGTAGAATAATTCCCATTATTATTTTCATTATTAACAAAACAAACAAAATTTTTGTTTGTGCATACATTAACGCATACGCGAATCTTTGGATAGCTAAGTAAGAAATTAATATATTATAGTAGTAACTGATTCCTCGGCTTTCATTTTTTCGAAAGTTGGGAAATTTTGCTGGTGGGGTTGGCAAAATTTGGATTCTCTCCCCCCCTGGGGCTACAGCCCTGCCTGGCGTATGTGTTTGTGGAGTTGTTTTCGTACGTTGTCTAGAAGTGGCGTACTGGGCATCCTACTGAATCAACTGCAGATAGAGCTTATGACTACAGTTGGAATCGTGATTTTGTTCACTCCTTCTGAAATGACCTGCCCGGTACTGACGAAGAGAAAGTACCTCGAAACCGGTCTATCTGTGGTTTTCCTGACCAAATGAAATTAAATTTCTGCTTTCAAATGGAAGACGATACACAGGGTGCCTGATGGTTTTACTTCAGCTTTCTGCGCGGCATTAGCTGGGTTAGTTGTTGTTTTTCCATCGGGTATCTACCACATGTACCTAAAAAGTCGAAGATCCACATGAGAGGCAAGGGGTAAGGAGTTTTTCACCTGAACTTGTCAGTTCAGCGTTTATACCGAGGTTTCTCCGAATTTCTAAAAACATCTACTTTTCCTCAATTCCATAAAACTTTTCAATTGTTTCAATATCAGAATTCACTGAAATGTATTATTGATTTGGGTTCACACCAGATCTTTTGTGAGTTATTCCGTTATTTCAGTATCTCGACACGTGTTTCGATTACCAAGTGGCCATTTTCAAGAAGAATATTGAACTAGTTCAATATTCCTCTTGTTCATGTTCATATCCACTCAGAGTGGTGTTTTACCAAGGTTTTGTACTTTGATTCTGCAGGATCTTCTTTTATATACTTGACGAGTATGAGTAAGAATTTAAAATTCAATTTCAAACAAATTTCACGACTATTACTTACTTGTAGATATCGCACTGATGATGGCGTAAGAGCCGAAAGCGCTTTGCAACTTACAATTAATTATTCACGCGAAATACGAGTCTATTCCTGATGTATTGAAATTATTTCAGTCATATTCTAGCCACGTCAAAAATTATTATTATATTACAATATTGCTCGTAATTTGTTTCCAAAGATATACATTAAATAGTGAATCTACTGATAAATATCCAGTATGTAAAAAAACTGAACCAATAAAATGGATAAATCCATTGACTTCAGTATTATTTATTATCATTATTTTAAAGAGTCGTAAATCCCAATGGACCTGAACCAGTTAATTTCTAACTTCATAGACATCTACATGTGGCTCATATAATAAAATCTTATCTTCCCCATAAGTCTTTTCGAGTAATAAATTCAAATTTCAGTGAAGACCCATGAAAACTATCCGACTGAAGGGCAAGATAAATGTTTTAATCCTCGAATCTTATCGGATATGTCAAATAGAGCGATGGTCGAATATCTGAATTTATCAGCAGACCGTGATTAATATCCCAATCTTTTCTGATAGTCTTGTTAAGCGTTACAAATGCTTCAACTCTAAGGTTCGGTTCACGGAACATGTGAAGGATTTTCCTAGTAGGCGGGGAATTTACCACCGTTTTTGGGCGTTTATTAAGGTATGGGATAATGAACTGATATATCAATGAAATGCTGACGTTAGAAAGTTGAGATTTGAGAATTCGAGTCTTTCAAAAAAGATAATATGAAAAACTGCAGTTCAAAGTTGTTGTTGACCTTTTTTGGGTTCCTTCACCTCTCACATATCTCAACTTTTCTAAGGCCAATATCTACTTCACACTGCAGGAGTGGAAAAAAATCTAACAAATCTTTCAGTACTTTCTTGGGTTTCTTGATAGCATTATAATGGTCTCAATTACAATTTCAATTTATTTTCAGATTGTGGAAATGATCGATGGAAACTCTATTTCTTCACAAAAATGACTTTCGTTCAAACTATTCGGATGGAAAAAATTCTGAGAAAAAACCAATTACACTAGCCAACAAATAAGAAAAAAACTAGTGACTAATCCTAACTACGACTTCAACATCAAAAATTTTCCATCACGTAAAGATTTTGCGTTATACGTAGTTATTTTTATTTTATACAAACATTTTCACATATTATAGGGAAATATAAGATCAAAACAAGAAAAAAACAATATATTTTGAGGATAACAGACTTTATTTACAATACACATGAAAAAACATTCAAATTAAGCCTTTTGTGCATAACCTTTTTGCAAATGTTGACTCTCGTTTATGTTTATGTTTAATAGTTTTCCCTCATAAAGAACCAACAATAATCCCCCATCGTCGCTGCATCCCATCTGCCTTGGTAACGTTGCTTCATGGTGAGCATGTCTTGGTGGAACCTTTCCCCTTGTTCGTCACTGACAGCACCCAAATTTCCTGAGAAAAATTCAAATAGGAGTGTAATAGTTTTCCTACAATTGTTTTGTAATTTTCTACTTTCTTGTTTCCCAAAAACTCCGAAACAATTCTTTTGAAAGAACTCCACGCAGCTAATTCAACATTATTTAATTTTTGATCAAACTTGGTAGTTTTCTAATTTGTGGTCCAACAAATATACCTTCCATGAGCTTTGCATCACCTAATTTTGGAAAAACGTTTTCAAGAAATTAAAACGCATAACCTTCTTTGTCTAATGCTTTTACAAAATTTTTCATCAACCCCAGATTAATATGTAACGGGGGTAACAAAAATTTTTGGAATTAACAAGAGATATATTCTTCACGTTAGCTTGACCTCTGTAATATATTTATCTCTCGGAGGCCACTCTTTTACTTGATGAAGGCTCTGTGTTGCTCTACTGTTCCAAAGGCAAAGAAAACAGCAAAACTTCGTAAATCCGCCCTGAAGACCTGGTAATAGTCCTATGACTTTTAGCTTTAGACGAATCTATAAATAAAAGCCATTCGTCCGGGTTATGTGCAAATCCTAATTTATTCCATCACACCATTTAGATTTACACAAATACACATTTTATCCTGCATAGTAAAAAACGAGGATAGCTCTTGGTTACGGTTCCTAAATATTGTAACTTTGGTTTTAGAGGTTAGTTGTAATCTAGACCCTAATAGTTCAGCATTCTCTTTGGACACGTGGAGGTCCCGAACTAGGTCATTTAATTCAGGTTATTCGATTAAATGGGGTGTTCTTCCTTCACTCTCGGGAAAATGAGGACAGTCTTTTTCTGGCACATCATGGAAATCTGCCTGGTCATCATACATTGGTAAACTGGAACTGGTAAACCTTCTCTATGAATACTGGACAGAGCCGCTGTGTTGCCAGATTTTAAACAATTTCCTCAATCAAGGGTTAATTTTTGTGAAAAAATCATAACTCAAAAATCTTATCTAGTGTTATCATCATAAACACGAAGGAAAACAATCATTGAAATGAGGAAAAAACTGCAACTCAAATTCAGTAATCGATCTGAACGAGAAACTTATCACATGAAGTGAAAATTTCATAACAAATAAAAAGGAAAATTGATATGATAATATTTCAAACTCTATAAATCAGCAACTGTTATCTTCAGATGATGAGTTATTTAGTCTAGTAATACTAACATATATTTTGCAGGCTGATTCAGTACAAATTCTACAATGCACATAACTAATGATGCTAACTTGGTTACCTATTACGATTACCTAAAAAAAACATTTCTGGACTCTATAGACACTTTCACAAATGATATTGATATTTCGTGATTTTGTCTTTCAAAATACTAGAAGAAATGACGAGAAGAAAATAACTATCGAAAACGAAATTGATTATTTCAGGCCCAACAGCACAAATATGACAAAAAATATCTTGTAATATGAATATTCAATGTTTTCAAATCTATGGATTGCTAAAAAAATAAGGTAAATGTTCAATTTTCGCGGGATACTTACACTCAATTAGCGATTTTTCATTTTTTATGTTAGTACACTCGTCTCAAACATATGTTCACAGTTTCAGTTGTTTAGCATGTTTTGTTTGTTGACAGGGGCATACGGTGATTGTACTCTGAGTCAGAAAAATGTTCACAAGTGGTACAAGCTTTTCACAGAAGTTCGAGGGTATGTGAATGACAACGCTCGTCCTGGATGCCTCAGCACATTGACACCCGATGGAAATCTTGGAAAAGTGATGGAAATTATTATGGAGAATCGTCGAATCACTATCAGAGATGTTGATGCGGAGGTCGGCGTATCGGTTGGTTCATGACATGCAATGCAAAATTGCTGAATTTTAACCAAAAAAACCGTCGCATGAGCATAGCTCAGGAATTTCGAATATGTCAAGATTTCACTCACTGTTTTCTTAGATTACCGTGCCATAGTGTATCAGTAGTTCTTCCTACATGGTCGTACAGTCAATAAGGAGTATTGAAGGCATGCGCCGCTGGCGAGAAGCAATACAAAAAAAAACGTCCGGTATTGTGAAAGAACAGTTCATGACTTTTGCATCCCGATAATGCACCTGCTCACTAGTCATTGCTTGTTCGTAATTTTTTGGCCAAAATCATGCCTCAGCCACCGTATTCACCCGATTTTCCCCCTTGCGAACTTCTTCCTGTTCCCACTATTGAAGAGACACATGAAAGAACAAAGTTCTGAGAAATTGAGGAGACAAACCTAATCACTAAGAAACCTCAAGGACATACCAAAAAGTGTATATCTTAGGGAACCAGTCAGGTTTTCGAAGTGAACATTCTTGTGAAACAGCCTTACAACTGACAATCACTAGGTGGAACCAATTGATTGATAAAGGAAAGTATATCGTGGCAGTCTTCATTGCTCTGAAACGAGCATTTGAAACAATAGATAGAGGTATTCTAGTGCAGAAATTAAAAACATATGGAATCAAATCAACTGCTTTGAAATGGTTGGAAAGCTACCTGAGTGATAGAAAATAGATTGTGAAAATAAATAACCATTTACTACAAGACAGATAAATATAGGTGTACCACAAGGTATTGTAATTTGACCTCTACTATTTATACTATACATGAATGACATCAACTGCTCTGTTAATTGTGAATTTATTAATCTTTATGCAGATGGTACTCTGTTGGCAGTTACTGGTGGTTGTATGGAGACCTCTGTTCAAAAAATGAATGATGAATTAATTAACCTTGAAAAATACTTGAAGGGAAATAAGTTGAAATTTAATGTACAAAAAACAAAAGCTATGATCATTTCCAATTACAACAGGACAAAAAATATAGATGAAGATAACATAACTTTAATTATAGAAAATACTTACAAAAATTGAAAATATAAAACAATTCAAGTACCTTGAAAATTTAACATATAAAGAACACTTTATATCAATACAGAAAAAAATTCTAAAAAACTCTTTTTCTTCTCAAGAATAGCTGCTCATATATTGTTGAAAGCAAGATTGATTGTAATTTCAAAAACTACACCTCACGGTGTAGATTGATAGTTTTTAATAGTATCATTAAACCACATTTTGACTTTTGTCCTACAATATACTATTTCCATCAGACAATAACAGGGAAGCTTCTCTACAAAAACTTCAAAATCGTGGGATAGGATTAATCCTAAAATGTAATAGATATGCCCCAATAACCCATATGTTAGAGACTTTACAGTGGCAATCAGTAACCAAAAGGTTGACTTTCTCAGTAATGATTCATTTTTAAAATTGTCAAAGGTTTGATGCCAACTCATTTCAAACAGTTGATCAAGTTTAATCATGAGGTCCACGAATACTGTACTAGAAGTACAAACAATTTTCATGTATATAGAGCCAATACCAGAAAATGTATGAACTGACTATTCATACGAGGTTTAGTTGAATATAATTCCCTTCCGAATGAAATTAAAGGATGTGGCACACTTGCATCGTTTAAGAAAATACTTGCAAAATATCTGTGATTGTTATGAATATAGTTATATTGTATTATAGATTTTCAGCTGAATTGAGTCAGTTATTGTATTGTTTTGATATTTGTATTATCTCAAGCTCACTTTGTTTATTGTTAATAATGTATTTTATTCTAAATTTATATACGGATTCATTTACTGTATTATGTTTTGATATAGTATTTACTTAATAATCATTTATTGTAGAATTATAACTTTGTATTGTGAATATTACGATTATTCCTATTCAATGAAGACTAGTTACTCACTTAGAACAACTTCAAGGACTGGAAAAACGTTGAAATTAGTCAATCATATCTGAGGGGACTACTTTGAAGATGACAAACTAGAAATTGATTAATTAATAAATATTTTTCGAAAAAAATTATAATTCACCCTATTGAAAATTCATTGTTTTTAATTAATGTGTAACTTTTGTATTGCTTGTATCACAACCAGAAGCCAACTGATGTTCTGTCAATTTATAAATTCTTGTTCAACATTAATTGAATTCGAAAACTGTACAGTTGCTAAAGTTCAGTCATAAATTAAAATTTTATCCAAGAAACAGATATATTAGCATTCAAAAACAGACGCGGATTAAATCAGGAATGTATATATTTGCAATATCTCACCATTTTTATAAGCAGTTTTGTTTAACGTCTTCTTAACTCCTGACGAAATTACTGATAATAAATTACCTGAAGATACATTTCATAACAATTTCGGCATCTTTGATTTGTAATACATATTAATATGATCAAGTCATATAATTTCATAGTTATTGTCTATTAATTATCATTTATCATGTATGTAAAGTAATCGAAATTTTCCAAAAATGTCACAAGAAAGTATATTCGAAATTTTTTCGATTTAATACAGAATATGTCGACAGAATATGGATCACAAGGCCATCTACAATAATGTAACGGGGTGTGGATAATTCAACTCGGATATTATTCAAAATAATTGGAAAAACATATTATTGTTTTTTTATCCATTTATACATTTGAGAATTAAAAAAAACAGCGATATGTTATTTATTCGATGTGGACATAACGAAAGTATACAGAGTGGGTCATCAAAAAGGTAGCGTAACACAGATTTAGAAAGAACCCAAAACTCCACATACTAATGACAAGTATGTTTATGAAAAACACAAACTGAAAGATTCCTAGGAATATCATCGATGACACGAGTAGATTTAACTTATTCGTGACACAACATTGTGATTTTCTGAATAAATTGAGGGCTTCCACTCGTAATGTTATCCAGATTTGTGCTGAAGAATGTTTGAAGTAGAAATGGAATGGAAGTAGTTGTTTCGCAAGTACTCTTTTGTTCGTATATTTCAATTTTTTTTTCTGATTGATTCGGTCGTTACTTGATGAAGATCCATAGTAATTTCATAAACTACAACTCACAATTTGATCTCCACGAACATCATTTGAAAAATATATTATAACATGTTCCGCAAACATAGTAGCTTCTTCAATAGTGATTTCTCTATTAGCAAACAAAGTAGCTTCTTCAACAGTGATTTCACTGTTGAAGAAGCTACTGTCTTAGCGAAACACCTCGTGATATATTTCTCAAATTAAGTTTGTAGGATCAAATCGTGAGGTGCACTTTATGAAATGTTTATTTGGATTTATTTGGTTGGAGAGGTTTTTTTCTCCATTCTGTGTCTGAAAGTTACTTCTTTGCATGAACTACACACTTTTGTGTAGAGTTTGATTTGAAATTTATTGGTTTCTTCATTTAGAAGCCAAAACCTTGCTTTTCCAAAAATTGAACTTGGTATTTTGCGTCTCTTTTGGTTCGAATTTATAATCTCTTTTGTTCGCGATTTTTATTAATGATTCAACAAAAATAATACACAATTCAAAACTGCTCTACGCCAATGAACTTAAAATTGTTCAAAAGTGATAGGAAATTATAGGGACTGCTTAGACTTATAGTATGAATTAGATCTGATATATGATTGGTGTTCCAACAATCGTTTGAATTTTAACAATGCTAAATGTCATGTATTGTCTTTTTCCAGAAAGGCAAGTCTAATACAATTTACTTATGAAATTGATAACAATACCACAAGTCGTGTTAATGAAATTAAAGATCTTGGCCATTAATTTTGATCAGAAATTGACTTTTGTTTCACATATAGACCAAACTGTTTCGTCCGCTAGTGGAATGTTGGGCTTCATAATGAGAAACACCAGAGAATTTAAAGATGTTAAGGTGATAATCACGTTATTCTATGCTTATGTGAGGTCAAACTAGAATATGGGGCGATGATCTGGTACCCCACTTATAATTCTCACATACAGTTGTCTGAAGAAAGTTCTTGAAATTCTTGTCTTTTAGCACTACAGGTATTTACCCCCAAAGGGGAGTAGACTCCTCATTACGGCCACATTTCTATATAATTTAATAAATAACAGCATCTCTTGTGCTCTGCTTCTACAAAAAATAAATTTTTATTTACCACGCCTCAACTCAAGATACGAGAAAACATTTTATTGTCGGAGTAGCATAACAAATATGAATTTCAAATCACCAGTAAATTTAATGTGTTATAATTTCAATTTAGTATGTAATATGTATTTTATGTCAACATTGTGAAGGCTAATTCATTTTTGATATGTCAAATGCGGTTTTTTCTATTGATTGGGAATGGGATAAAAAATGTTCGTAAATAAACAATTTAGTTCAATGTCAACGTTTCGGACCTTATTAAATCCATCATCAGGGATCAACCATTAGTTATCCATGTCAAAAAAAAGTTTAAAATATATGTGTCAGACAACATAGGTACAAACGAAAATGAGGACTAACTAAATGAAAACACATACACCACAGACACATTTTTAATGTGTCATATTCGTTTGTACCTATGTTGTCTGACACATATATTTTAAACGTTTTTTTGACATGGATAACTAATGTTTGAGCCCTGATAATGGATTTAATAAAGTCCGAACGTTGATATAAAAGTAATTTTTTCATCTACAAACATTTTTGATCCCTTTCCCAACCAATAGAAAAAACCGCATTTGAAAATATTTTGGATCACCAAACCAGCCAAATTTAATATGTCAATTGAATCTTATATTATGTCATTTACATTATTCATATCATTTGTAATTTGTCCATTCAATTTTGTAATATGTAGATTTAATTAAATTGAATGTTAATTTTTCAGTATATTTTTAATATTTTCTGTAATTGGGTGTACACCTGTTGGAAATAAAGTGTTATCTATCTATCTACCTATCTATCTATCTATCTATCTATTTTTTTTTTTTTTCAGGAGGAGGGGAAATCTTCATAGACTCTGTGCCGGATTCCTACCGACTAAAACCCCTCCCCCGTTGCTTAGCAATACGTACCGGAAACTGCTCTCGCATTACTTCGATACGTTTTCCCTAGACAGTGTTTGTACGAAACACTAAAAGTAAAAAATTGAAGAACTATAGGACGTTTACATATACATTTAAAGAAAATATCACAGTTATTATCACGAACTTTTGGCAGCTATCACATTTGGTCATCGATTTGTGCTCCGCCTGATCTCAAGTTTCCTTGAGCTTATTTCTCGTCACCTGCTCTCTTTTTCCTTACTTTTGATGATTCCTCTTATCGTCATATAGGTTTTGTTCCAAGTCTCTTTGCCACACAAGAGGCTTCCCATCATATTTTCGGCATTGAATATGGTGTTTGTTTCACATGCATACAGAAGTCTCGCATTTTCCCATCTTATACAGACAAAAAGGGTGTGTTCTACGTCGTCGTCTGCAATGCAATAAATACAGTCTGGAGATTCTGCTCTTCTACGGTTATATAGGTACCTACGGAAACAACCGTGCCCCGACAGTGCCTGGGTGAGGTGATAGTCCACCTCTCCGTAGGTTCGATTCAACCAACTCTCTATCACAGGTATTAATCGGTGTGTCCATCTACCGTATTGACCGCTATCCCATTTTCGTTGCCAGTTATTTATCAAATTTTCTCTAGCGATTCCCTTTGAAAAGTCTGCATATTTCTCTTTTCTCTCGATGACTTGGAGCTCTATTGGTGGAACTCCAGCAATAACACATGCTGCTTCTGCAGATATAGTTCTATATGCACTACATATTCTAACTGTTAATTTCTTCTGTAGGCCGGTGAGTTTTTGGACCAATTTTTTGTTTCGCGTTACTGTGTGCCATGATGGTGAACCGTATAAAATCTGGGAGTGTACTACTCCAGACAAAATCTTCCTCTTGGAGGACCTAGGACCCCCAACATGGGCATCAGATTGGCCAGCGCAAAAACTGTTCTTTCTGCCTTGAGGATACTTTGGGTTACGTGTTCGGCAAAAGTGAGCTTCGTGTCAAGCCATACCCCAAGATACTTGACAGCTTTGCTCAGTACTATCTCTGTGCCTTGCAGATCAAAAGTTATTGGTCCCATTTTTCTCCTCTTAGTGAGCAATACTGCTTCGATTTTTTCTGGAGCTAAACTAAGAAGTCTACTCTCCATCCAGTTTGCCACCAGCAAAAGTGCTCTGTTTGCAGTGTTAACTAAAAGTTCTTCTCTTTTTTCTGCAACGATCATCGCCACATCATCAGCAAAGCCGACCAATTCAACTCCTTCGGGCATTTTTATAGAAAATAGACCATCGTATAATATATTCCACAAAGTAGGGCCAAGAACTGAGCCTTGAAGCACGCTGCTAGTGATGCTAACAAGTTTTGTCGCTTCCTTTGTTTCCAGAACAATCTCTCTTTCTGATAGATATGATGCCATTATAGTAATCATGCTCTCATTAATTCCCCTAATCCTAATTGACTCCAGTATCACCCGCCACGATGCACTATTGAAGGCATTTTTTACGTCTAGAGTGATTAACGCACATACTTCTTGTTGAGCGGCAGCTCCTTGTGCAATATTCACTACCATATTGATCGCGTCTACAGTTTGTCTTCCTTTTCGAAATCCAAACTGCTGATCTGACAGTCCTCCGGTACGTATTAGTTCTTCATTGAGTCGTGTAAGCAGGAGTTGCTCATATAGTTTACCTTCTGAATCAAGTAAGCATATTGGTCTATATGACGAAGGATTATCTATGAGTTTGTTGCCTTTTCTCAAAAGCACAAGCTTAGCATTCTTCCATTCAATTGGAAAGTTTCCTTGCTTCGCTAATCTATCTATCTATCTATCTATCTATCGGCTCAAATTCGGCTCGATACATCACTTATTCAAATAGATGAATCAATGTATTTCAGAGTGAATATTACTGGAGTTTTATTCCAACACGAAACCGTTATTTTCAACACCTAGACACGTGTTTCCATCACCAAGTGATTATCTTCGATAGAAAGATTAAACTGTTTAATCTTCCTTTTGAAGTTGATCACTTGGTGATTGAAACACGTGTCGAGGTGTTGAAAATAACGGTTTGGTGTTGGGATATAACTCCAGTAATATTCATTAATACACCAAAGGTTCCAAACAGTGCATTACAAGTACATGATGACATCGAGGTCAACGGAACCGAATCCGTATCGTAACAATTCAACAAAAATTAAGCTAAAATAAGCAGATATTTGGTTTGTAGAGAGCCAGTTTGATGTTTCTCTTGGGGATGATCACTTGGTGGTTGAAACACGTGTTAAGATGTTGAAAATATCTGTTTGGGTTGGGATAAAATTTCAGTAATATTCATTACTACGCCAAATATTCCAAACAGTGCATAACAAGTATTCCAAAGTGTTGAAAATGATAATGTTTGTTATTTTGGATCACAAAATCGATCATTTACGTATCTTTTAAAGCAATTGATCATGAAAACATCATGAATAACTGGTTAATAACATTCGAGAGTTATGATTATTGAAATATTAAAAAAAGACTTTATAGCGTTTTCTGTGAATGTTGAAAATATGATTTGAACCATAATCGATCATACATTTTTTGTTGACCTACATATTCATAAATAACTCATCCACTTCAAAAAATATTTTCTCATTGTGTCACTGGAAGTCTGAGTAGAGTGGCATATTTGTTATGACAGACATTATCGAATGCTTTTGAACAATATATGGAACAATATATAAAGTGTTTTTGGAATACGTTAGTTATGGATTTTCATCAAGTATCGGCCGATTCCATCATATATATATGGATAAATTTCAAGTTGGCCTCTTTTTTGTCGAAATCATCAAAAATTTGAGATGCATATCCAGCATTTTTTGTAGGTCGAAATCTACACTTTTAGTTTGACTTATCTGTATATATGTATTTTCCTCATTTATTACACCACACACAAGTAACATATGTTGCTTCCATGGATTGTACGATATTTATTTGCAATGTATTTCTCTTCTACTTGTCTTGTATGTGAGCAAATGAATATATTAACAGTAATAATATACTGTTATATTTGTTACAAAAACTAGACAAAAATTAATTGGCGCTCCGGTGACTTTCTTGACTCAAGTGGCGCATTTGCTTTTTTAGCTACAGGAAAACACGAAAAAACCTGCAGCACCACTTCATCTGAAGATCTTGATCTGCCAATGTCCTCTCTTTCATAAAACAAAATGTAGGCAGTCTCCACGAGGCTCCAATAAATTCAAGACATCGCCAGAACACTTAGTAATACGACTATCGTGAAACTTAAATCAGTTCGTTTCGTCTTTGGTCAATGCGTAATAATGACCATATTCAACACAATATCCACAGTGAACAATTACTACATGAAGATTATAATAGTAGTTTGCTAGATTGAAGTGTTCATCTACCCTGAATCTTTGTAAGAGTTTGGTTCTTGAGTCATGTTTGAAGATCATCAGTATTATTATTAGAAATTAGTAGAAGTGTTTCATATTTGATGAATTTCTCATACAACATTGGTATAGGACCAAAGTTGACCATATTCTACTAGTATGATTTATTATACATCGTGACTTCTTGATAGTTTTAGTGACAAGCGAAGAAAATCTTACGGAAAATCCACCTTTTTTTTAAGCCATTATTAATTCCGGTCGTGAAAGCAGAAGAGCTATCCATGAAAATCAGCCAAGATATTTCCTCTCTGAAATATATCTCTTGTAAGTGTTTTAAACGACGAACTGAACTATTCAAAATTAGTTACGCTTCGAAAGTCGACTTTACCGTTTTGTAGCCAATACTTAAAATAACTCATTTGAATATACCGCATCTGATCCACCTACCCGACAAGTTGTTCCATCTAATGAACATTTAGCAGATAATTATAAAATCTATTTCTTCGTAAACAGATTTTATGTTCAAAAACATTCACAAATCGTAATAAAATGATCGCGGGAGAGTCTCAATAAGATACGCCCAGATGAACAAGGTATTCGACAGGAAGAAATAGTTGGGATTTTACCACAAGTAACGAGTGACGTAAAACAGTTTTTTTTAATAACTCTGCTTAGCTTCATGCATATTAATTGATGTGAAATTTTTTTCACGTTGTGAGTACTTACGAACTCTTTTAATTTGGATGACTCGAATGACCTTGGAAAATATTTTTCAATATCCTGGATTGTCATACATTATTCCATTATATTACCATTTGAAAATTTCGCTGAAATTTCCATCAGAAGGTAAATAAAATTCTGCTAGAAGAACTGAAATGTATTTCATTCATTTTATTGCTTATACAGTTTTTCGGCTGTAGTAGATTTTGATGATCCTTTGTTGAATGTTTGCCATATTGAACCAAAGTCATTTTTTGTAAAGGAAAATAGCATTCCTATAGTCTTTTTTTGGTTATTTTCACCTTCTACAAACTCAAGTTGCGATGGAGGACTTTATACAGATGTAGAAAAGGCTAACTTCTTTGGAGTATTGTTCTCATGTATGGAGCTCCACCCCTAAGAATAACCTGAACCTGAAGTTGCTGCCATCCAGAAAAGAACTTTATGCCTGATTGGAGACGCAAACATCACTTGCAACCTTGATAGTCTGGAACATCGAAGAAAAGTTAAGGATTTGCCTCTCTTCTATAGATTCTTTCACAGAAAGTGTTCAAGTGACTTGACCCATTTGATTCCACCAAGAACGATACATATCAGAAATACGCGACAGACTGTGGCTGCTCATCGTTTCAAAGTTCAACCCAGTACACCTCGAGCTCCACTGTTTAAGAAGTATTTCATTTGGAGAACTGCGTCTACGTGGAATAAACTTCCTGAGAACGTTTTTCTGAATGGATTGAATCTCCAGCGATTCAAATCTAATGTGGATCGCTACTTTCATACAGGCACTGCTCTACTGTATCTGAATGTGTAGAGTAGGGAAGGTGAGTGTAGGCCCACAGCACTTAGGCCACATGTGACCCATTGTACATCCTCCCGAGGAGTTTTCCTCCTAGGTCATCGTCCATCCTGTCCTTTCCAGGAAGGTGGACAGATCACTAGGAGACATATCCTTTATATCGGCAGGTGTAGTCCATGACTCACTGAACACACACTCCCTTATTGACGTTAATTCCGGACATTCGCATAGGACATGCCTGACAGTTTCATCTTCCTGTTCACACATCCTGCATAGAGATGTGTCCACTAGCCCCATATTATGGAAGTGTTTCCTTAGTTGACAGTGGCCATTCAGAAATCGTACTGTTAAGCGTCCTGGTCATTTCCAGATATTTCTTTGGCGCCAGCTTCCCAGTGATCCTGGCAAGATTGCATCCTTTGATTCCATTCCATCTCTTTAGGAATTGAGCATCGGTATGAAGTTTAGCTGGTTCCGCAATTGTCGAAGTCATTAGGCCGTAGGTGTCACTGGGTCCCAAAATTCTCAGTTCAGCCGCTTCCTTGGCTAAAGAATCGGCAATGCGATCACCTTCACTCCTGTCATGGTCTTTAACCCACCTCAGAATAGTGTCATTATCTACCAAAGCTTTGGCTAAATCTTGGTGGCACTTTAATACTAGCCCTGAGGTAACACGTTGTCTGTTCAATGCTTATAGGGCTTGTCTACTATCAGTGCAGATTGTAATGTTTTTGCCAGAAACTCCTTTTCTGATTATTTCTTTTATGGTGATTGAGTTACCAGCCAGTTCTGTTTAAACCACGTTTCCCCATTCCCCACTCAATCCTTAGGCTTAGTGATTTGAAGTACACTCCACATTTCACTAGTTCGGACTTCCATTGTCTACTATATAAAATGATTTGAAATCCCTGAAACAAGTAAAAAAGAATAATTAAAAAAGAATAGTTGAAAATAACAATTATATTAACCAACAATAAACCTGAAATGAAATGATAGTCAAATAACCTACAAGTAAAAATATAATAATTGAATAAATAAAAATTGAAGGAATGAAAAAAGAAAATAATTAAAAAAAAAATAAAAAAGTGTAAAGATTTCAAGTCACGTTAGTTCACGACGTTTCGATTGTTGGTATCTACAATCGTCTTCGGGTGATGACTGGACTGATTCCTTCGAGAGATGACTATTTTATAGGCCGTTGAAATACTTTCACTTTCTCTACTTTCCATTTTCCGCTTCATTGATTCCGTGAGAGATGACCGTTTTGGCGGGAGTTGGTCATTTTTCGTTTGATGATGGGTTTCCATATGTTTCGTATATCTACGCTGGCCTGGCTGAATACGTTGTTGGACAACATGTATGCGGCTTCCTTAAATTTTCTCCTGAACCAATGTTTCTCTCTGTGCAAGATCTCAGCTTGGGACCACTCGATGTTGTGTTGATGGGTCCAAATATGGTCTGCTATTCCTGATTTGCTGGTTTCTCCTCGCTGTGTGTGCTTCTTGTGCTCGGCAATGCGAACATTCAATGGCCTCTTAGTTTCAAGTACAACATTAGAACCTGTTTCAGATCCGGTAACACTATCCGTAGCAGCCTCACGAAAACCAGGCCCCCAAACGCGGACTGCGATTCCAAGAATTGCATTTACCGGATACCCTGTGAGTGCGGAAAATCCTATATTGGTGAAACTAAGAGGCCATTGAATGTTCGCATTGCCGAGCACAAGAAGCACACACAGCGAGGAGAAACCAGCAAATCAGGAATAGCAGACCATGTTTGGACCCATCAACACAACATCGAGTGGTTTCAAGCTGAGATCTTGCACAGAGAGGAACATTGGTTCAGGAGAAAATTTAAGGAAGCCGCATACATGTTGTCCAACAACGTATTCAGCCAGGCCAGCGTAGATATACGAAACATATGGAAACCCATCATCAAACGAAAAATGACCAACTCCCGCCAAAACGGTCATCTCTCACGGAATCAATGAAGCGCAAAATGGAAAGTAGAGAAAGTGAAAGTATTTCAACGGCCTATAAAATAGTCATCTCTCGGAGGAATCAGTCCAGTCATCACCCGAAGACGATTGTAGATACCAACAATCGAAACGTCGTGAACTAACGTGACTTGAAATCTCTACACTTTTTTATTTTTTTTTTACTTATTTTCTTTTTTCATTCCTTTAATTTTTATTTATTCAATGATTATATTTTTACTTGTAGGTTATTTCACTATCATTTCATTTCAGGTTTATTGTTGCTTAATATAATTGTTATTTTCAACTATTCTTTTTTAATTATTCTTTTTTACTTGTTTCAGGGATTTCAAATCATTTTATATAGTAGACAATGGAAGTCCGAACTAGTGAAATTCATCACGAAACATTGTCAATCACCTTCAAACGTACACTCCACATCCTGAGTGTGATTGATATCCTGTATATAGTTTGTAAGTGTAGCACTCTTTACATAGTACTTTTTTATATATTATCTACGTACCGATGAGCAGTATGACTAGGTGAGCGACAGAATAAAGAACGGAGAATAAGGAGTTGTTTTATTTGAGTTGATTACATCACACTGAGCCTTCTTTGATTTTTAAGCCTTCAGTATATACGCGTATTGCATTTAGGCACGGCTCCTAGAGTGTCTTAAATATTTTCCTGTAGTGTTTGTGTTTTGTCCTTGAGAAAACATTTTCAGTTCACCCCGATAAGTCACTGCGTAAATTCAAAATATTTGTTAAATTTGACTATCAATAAACCTAAAAAATTAAACAAATATGACTACTTATCTTAACGTTTCGGATGCTAAAATCTGCCTGGTCTTATATCTTATAATAGTTTTTCCTTCGCCGGTTCGCTTTATTTTGAATCGTCTTTGACACATACCCAACGAGTTCTAAAATGTGAAATATTTCAATGTTGATTAACTTCTGGAATATTCGAGGTTGTACAGGTTGTAGTAGCCTGTTGCAAGCACAAATTTTATATTTTTTCAGATGTGGCAAACTGTTTGGCATAATTTAAGTTGTTGTCGGAATGTTATTCGGGCAGATACGCAATTTCAAAATATTTTGAGTCCAACATTCTCATTATTGTGAGCGATTCTAATCAGTTTTCTACTAGGTTTCGACAAAAAAAATGTATAGTATACTAATATAATTAGTATACATATTATACTAATTTAATGATGTTGATATTGGATAGATTCGATTGGCAGATTTGATCATTTTATTGATGCGAGTGGAATAGTTGAATTGTGAATTATAAGTACACGTAACACCAAGATCCTTCATTTCAGTTTTTCAGTACATGTCCAAGAGAATCAACTCATACTGTAACAAGTCACCTACGGATCTTATAACGTAAAGCACTATTTGCTACTGGTACTAAATATGAACGATTTCTCAAGTGTGCAACTCTATCATCGTGACTGTACTATTGTTTTCACTGATTCAATTAAAGAACCGATATAGCAGTTGCACGAGACTATAATTTCAACCATTCTCCGAGTCTATAAACAAGTACGTAAAAGATGGCTTCCTGGTTCGGTTTGGGCACGATGTTTTGATTTCCTTTGGTGGAACTTCACGATATTGTGAGTTACCTTGCACCTATTCATCTAGAATTCAACAAAAACCGGTGAATATATGCATTTTCTATATATTACACACACTACGACACAAGGTGAGTCTGAAAAATATTCCATGGATGAAATTATTCAGTTTCTCAACTTGGATGTACCAAGAATATGGGTCTGAACTCATTTTCGATTAATAATGGGAGCAACTATATCTTGGGGGGAAGTGAAGATATATTAAGTTGTTTCAAAAGTTTTGTCCGTTTTATTGTTGTGTTTTTTTCAAGAACAAAACACAAGCGCTACAGGAAAATCCCTAAAGCGCTCTCAGAGCGATGCCTGTGCGACAGTAGCTATTCACATTGGATTTGAATCGCTGGAGATTGAATCCATTTAGAAAAACTTTCTCAGGAAGTTTATTCCACATAAACGAAGTTCTACAGATGAAAGAGTTCTTACACAGTGGAGTTCGAGGTGTACTGGGTTGAATCTCAAAACGATGAGCAACCACAGTCCGTTGCGTATTTCTATTATGTACCGCTCTTCGTGGAATCAAATGTGCCGAGTCACATGAACACCTCCCGTGAAAGTATCTATAGAAGAGAGACAAATCTCCAACCTTTCTTCGATGTTCCAGGCTATCAAGGTTGCACGTGATGTTCGCGTCTCCAATCAGGCGGATGGCTCTTTTATGGATGGAATCCAACAACTTCAGGGTATGTTTGGGGACAGAGCTCCATATATGATAACAATACTCCAAAGAAGGTCTGATCTGAGGTCTGTACAGTTTTCTGATTCGGAACAGTGTTCCAAGCTTTTGAGAATCAGCCTTTGCGACTCCAGCGATATGATTGTGCTAAGACATATTGGTGCCCATTTTAACCCCCAACAACTTATCGAAGCAGAAAGCGGAATTGTCCGACTTGACAATATTAGGTATATCCATTTCGGAGACATTTATCTTTTTGGAGGAAACCGATGCTTGGATTTGTGTGGCATTGAATTGAACCTGATTACTTTCACCCCACTTCAAAATCACTTCTAGATCCACATTGAGATATGCAACATTCTGCTGATGGTGAAGATGTGCCTCTGTAGCCAATGCCCAGGAATCCAAATGGAATGACGAGCCAAGTGTTGTCAGCAAAACAATATATTGGATTCTTGTTTTTTTCCAACAAAAATATACAATATATACAATATACAATAAAAAGAGGGGTGGAAACAATAATGATCCCTGGGGAACACCAGCGTCGATGGTGAAAGTATTCGAGAAATATAAATCGACGGCCACTCGCAGGGAACGTTTATTCAGGAAGCTGAAGAGTCATACACAGAAATGATCCGAAAAGCCATAGCATCAAAGTTTGGCCAGCAAACCCTTATGCCACACACGGTCAAAGGCCTTAGAAATATTCAGCGTGATAGCTCTTGATTTTCCCTGTTTCTCGATTGCGTTGTTCCAAATGTGGGTCGCCTGTTGATCTTCGTTTCCAAAAGCCATATTGATGATCGCTCAAGATGTTGAAGCCTTCCAACTATTCGAAGATATGGTGGTTTACGACTTTTTTTATGATTTTTGATATCACTGATATCAAAGCGAGTGGTCTATAGTTATTTGAAACATTTTTCTTGCCCTCATCAGGAATAGGCTGAACGCGAGCAATCTTCCAACAAGAAGGAAAAACCCGTTTCTTATGTGTTTTTGTAACTTCATATCTCAATGAATATTTATTCTACTCTATCTGGGTATGTACCGCGAAGATGAACCCGTAGTGGTCAACCTACAGTAACCCAGTACGAGGATTTGAGGATCGCAGTGGAAACTTACCCATCACGAACGGTGGATAAGATTGTGGAAGAACTGGGCTTCAGTTCCCATGCGGTATTCAATGGTTTCAAACGTATTGGTAAGGTCAAAAAGCTAGAAACGATCGACCGGAACTGTCACGTTTCGAGGTCTGTTCTTCTTTGCTTTTGCACAACCAAAACGATCCTTTCTTGGACCGGATCGTCACGTGCGATGAAAAATGGATCCACTACGACAAAATGGGACGTTTAGAACAGTGGTCGGACACCGATGAGCCACCCAGCCACTTCTAAAAGGGTTAATTCATGGTGCAACCGACCAAACAATCACAGCAAAGTTCTATCGTGAGGAAATTGACGAAATGTAATAAAAATAGCGGTAACAGCAGCCACCACTGGTCAAGAGACGAGATCTGATTCCGCTCCACGACAACACCTGTCCGCACGTTTCACAAATAACCGTACAAAAATTGAACGAATCGAGCATCGAATATCTGCTTCATCCACCATTCTTCCCAGACCGCTGGCCAATCGACTACACCATTTGACGCCCTTCGATGACTTTCCCACCGGCAGAACCTTCGCCAATCGGTACCAGGCAAAACGGTCTTCTTCGATTTCATCGAATCCCAAGCACGAATCAATCGACTTGTGTTACGTTGCAAAAATTGCACTGATTCAAATGATGCATATATCGATTGAATTATAAGTTTTTGCCGAGATATTGCATATTGAAGTAGATTCATAAAAACAGATTTCTTTTTAACAGCTTCAAAGTACTACTTCTGTTTTGCTACGCATCTAGAATGGAGAGGTTTTGTGAAAATTGTTCAATTATTATAATGAATAATGTTATTAATTTTCGTCAATTAATAGATCAGTCTATTCATAAAAAAATATATGTTGTATTCTTGCAATTGCACATTTTTTTCAAACAGAGAATCTGCTCTATCATATCTATCATCCAAGAGAATTCGAAAGAACAAAAATTATTACATTAACAAATAACGTTAAAACAGTTATTTCGTAAATAATTCAAAATGTAACGTTCCAAAACTGAGCGAATGAAAAAAATTGGGGGAACACAGTTGAAATTTAAATTTTGCTTATATTCCATACGTTCCATCCCATCTAGAGCAGATCTCTGTAAAAAAAAATCTGTTTTACCGTTAATCAGCTGTTGCCCCCATACGAACGACAACTCTCAGAAGTTGAAAAACGTGTGCGAGCTAAGGACTAACGAGGTCTTACCTTTCAACGTGTGATTCCTAACACGGTTGCAGAATCAGATAGATTATCTCGAGAAAAATATCTGGTCGAGGCAGGAATCGAACCCACGATTTTCCGATCGTCAGTCGGGCGCACTACCACCGCGGCCAATACCACAACAAAGTAGCTGTTTTAAGAGGGCTTTATCTTACAGTTTCTGTCTGAAAGTTACTGTATTGCAAGATCTATTCACCTTCGTATGGAGTTATTTTTTTTAATTGATTGTTTCCGTTATTTTATTGTAATTAAGATGGTGAAGTAAAAAGCCACAACCATTCTTTCCCAAAAATTTATCTCTCCTAAAATTAAAACTCTTCCAATTCAAACAGATTAATGACGTTTTATTTGATATGAAAAGGACAACTCATGGGATAGATGATATATCAATGATGATGTTAAGATACTGCAGTCCTTCTAGTGGTCCCTCCGTAGCTCATCTGATAGCATAGAAACAAATGTAATGAAAAATTTATGTATTCACAAATTACAGAAAATGCTCAAACCAATTAACTAAATCCCTTCCGTCCAACTGGATGCTAGAAAAAAATACTACATCTGATTCTCACATGCAGGTTTCTTGATTCGGTAATTGTTGATCTTGATGAAAAAAACATTAGTGTGTCGACATATAGAGATTTTTCGAAAGCGTTCGATAAAATTAATCATAATCTCTCATATGTCAATCTAACGTCATATCTAACTAATCGAAAGCAAAATATGATTTCAAACGGAAGGAACTCTGATTACGTTGGACTCGAAGAGGAACTGCCACAAGGAGGTATTCTTGGTCCCTTGTTTTTCTTTATTTATACCGCTGATTTTTCAGGAATATGCAGATGATACCAGTTATTCATTAATTTTTAAAGAACATCTTAATGATGCCCAGAATCATCTCAATAATGAACCTGAAGTTATGTACTAAAAAGGTAACAATCACAATCTGAAACTGAACTCGACTGAGTTGAAAATATCAGTTCTCTCACCAAAATCACAATATGATTTTTTTCATTCAAATTTGGCAGTTGCTATCAATAATGTGCCATTAGTCGTGAATTTGAATTACATGGAAATAAAATTCCCCTCTTATGTTTCTGAAAACTCTTCATTGCAACAAGTTCATCCTTGATATAAGTTGGCGCAAAACTCTATGTGAAACTCTTGCTCATTTTTGTACAGTCCTTGTCTTTATATTGAATATAAATATAAAATCCAGAAAGTTCATAATTTTTGTGTGAGTTTCATTTGCGGAATACGTGTTTATGATCACGTATCTTATTCTTAGTATTATGAATATAGAATAAAGAAAATACTTTTATCTGGTTTCTACTGTGTTTACTTATTCGTTACGACCGGTTTCGGCATATAAGGCCATTTTCAAGTAACTACTACAAATTGTCAAGTTCCGTCTTAAATAGTGTGGACGGGTATCTGCTCTAGGTACCTGACCTAACACGTTACCAATATTACAATATGTCACGATTACCAACTATTGGATGGATCCTAAAATCCCTAAATTCAAAAGGGGTGAGCTGCATAGATCTAGATAGTAGTTGAGTGTTATGAACTTGGGGCCCTTGTACAATTTATTTATTTCCAACGCTTCCAATAAATTCATCTCCCTTCTTTTGTTACATGTATGAAGAATGTTTCCTTCATTTATTGTATGGTTTGTTTCTTTTAGATGTCCATATATGGCTGATTTTTTATCTGATAATATATGTTCTCGGTATCTTAGAAATCACAGTAGAAACCAGTATTTTATTTATTCTATATTCAACATGAATTTCTACAAAATTAATAAGTCATCAATCGAACAACTTAGTATTATGAATAAAACGCTACCATCACCCAGTATACCACACAATGCTCAATCAATTCTGGCCGCTCAGGGTTCAGCTGTTCCGAAACATTAGAGAGAGATTAGCTCCTCCCAAACGGTCATCTTCGATACTTTTATCACCGTAATAGCAAGGTACGAGCTAATTTCCGAAGAACTAATTATGGGTACTATATAACTTATTACTTATTATAACATGTCAAACATAATGAAGCCGTACCCGTAACGTCTTGAATATTATTTTTCTTCTGACATAATTGAGACCATTACTGTTCTTTTCTACGATATGATTTACAGTAGTGTCTGGGTTATACGAAGATAATGGTTGGTCACAAACACTGATTAACCAATGTTTTTTGCGTGCATGGATTGTCATTATCTGAAAAATGTATATGTCTACTTCAATAGTGATGTACATAAGTATAATCAACGGACAACTAAAATTTTGTTTCGCAATATAAAACAAAATTCGAGTCTGATATAACCCGGTCAAGTTTTATATGGTCGGTGATTATTCAAATTATTTGAAGTATCTATATTGTCGCTGAAGGATATATACACAGAATTTGAAATATTTTGTTCCTTTCGGCATCTGTTTGCCGGCCATACTTTCTTCTAGGTTTGTCAAAAATTAAATTCCAACAAATTCTCAAGTTTGGCAAACCAATTTTCATGTAGCTGCAACAGTCCAGGATATTGTGGAAAATATCATTCACTCGAACCATAATAAATTCGTAACATATCACGCTTTTCTGAATTCGAAAACGGCATTTTTATACAGGCATTTTTATAAATTTCTTGAGGTTCATTGGCGGTAGATTCGGATACATTTCATTGTACTTTCTACATGTTCTGCTGATAATTTTGTCACACTGTCCAAAAATAATAAACAAATTCATAAGAACTTCGTCTGAATAGTTTTGTTCCATCGTTTTGAAGGTATTTGCAACTTCTGAAGTGATGAAAATGTCGATATTATTAGGAGAATGTCACAACGCTACTGTCAAATAGTAATCATGGCCTGCTTACCAAATACCGAATGGAAATACCATTCTGAAGGGACATTTTCACAAATAAATGTTCATAAGTCCGAAACTTGACTAGATAGGTATAGGTATGATATACATAGAAAGAAAGCAAATTTCAGCAGCTTTCCGAATTTTCAATAATATACAAGGTGTTTCATTCAAAATAATCAAATTTCAGCAACTTTTTCAAGCAAACGAAAAAACTGTATTTTTTTACCACCCTGTATTGAAGTAACGGAGATTAGGCTGACGTGTGGGAAGTGTCCAAGTATCACCTAACTCCAAACCAAATTTCGATATCATAGTACTTCTTATCTGAAAGATATCGGCATTTTTAGAAGTCATGATTTTCGAAGAAAAAAATTGAAATTAATTTTCATTTCGAAAACGGTAACAGATAGGTATAGGGAAATATCAAGAAAAGTTGTCGGGCAATTGTTGGAGATTCCAAAAATGATATTATATACAGAGTGTTCCATTTGAAAAATCAAAGTTGCTACTGCTTTCTAATAGAAGCGGCAACACCGAATTGTCGAAAATATTTCAGTTGGCTAGAGAATGTCCGAATATGCCCTCCATTAAATTTTCAAAGTGATCCGTTGTCTGGTTCACCAGAAACGTCTAATGTGCCATCCACCGTGAATCAGCCTGTATAGAACTAGTACTATGTTGCTGTATCGCTGATGTTCCAATGTTTTGACTGAAACAGAATCAACGAATTCAGGAGTGCGTAACGTAATGGCGAGTTACAGAAAAATTGATAGCCTAAAAACCTTCTCTATGAAACATTACTTATACATGTCAAGTTTCATCACGATCGGTTGACTGATGTAGAAGTTTATCACTTACCAACCAACCAACCAACCAACATCCATTTTTATATATTAGATTTGGAAATTGAAATAACAAATATTGTCGTTTCATTTGAACAAATACATTTTCATTTCGGTGCATAGATTAAACTAAGTTAGGTCTAAAGTGGGTGGGTCTATTCGACCCTCCACCGCAGCCCGCAAGGGTTTATTATGGCTCACACCTATTTACACTCGACCAAATAAACCCAGCTTCTTAACGAAGCCGATTTGTTTGTATGGTGAGTGATCTTTCAGATCAAATGGTAAGAGTACAGCTCTGCAATTGGCTATGTGCACAAGTCTATATACAGTCCATCTAGCCTCTCTCTCCAGACAAATGTATGCCAGAGAGCTTCGCCTGGGTAGTTTTTTGTAAAGCCTTCGGCCACCAGGCAATTACACAATAAGTGATAATCGGTCTGACAATCATCCCATAGATCCAATGGATTTGTTTGGGATCTAAGCCCCAAGTTTCATCACAAATCCTTCGACATGTCCTAAGGGACAGTCTGGCTTTGTGTGAAACTTTTTACAAGTGATCGTTCCAGGTGAGTTTTTTATCAAGGATAATGCCAAGATATTACACTTCCGTTCCAAATGAAATGACCTCACCATTGAGGAAAATTGACGTTAGATCTTCCAATTTTCTCCTCCTAGTGAAGGGAATTATCACATTTTTGCTGGGGTTACAGACATCTGGTCCCTCAGGCACCAATTATGAACAACATCCATCGTACTTTAGAGGATATTCGGTGCATAGTCACTTTTCATTTTATTCAGTTACCCGGCCAATGTCGTCTTCGACAAAAAATATTTCCAAATAATGGATTGTGATATATCAATGAATTTCTCTTGAAAACTTCTATCGAATGCAGTATATTTCATTTTATTGGTCCGTATAAAAAACCAAGCTGATGATGTCAAGAATGAAACGGCGGATTCCAAATCTGAGTCTTGCATATTAAGGATATTTTCAGGGAGATTTCAAAACAGCATTCTGAATAGTATCAAATTACTCAACTTTTCCTTGATTTGAACGAACCTGTATTTCTAATGGTTTCCAAGATTCCAATAGTAACCGTCGAATTTGGTACACCCTGTAAATATTTCGAAAAGATTGGTCCATCCAGTTTGTACCCGATAAAAAAATGTCCATGTTCTATACATTTCCGTCGAGTATCCTCATTGTAGTTATTTTCTTTCTTCCTTTCTTCAACAGTTAACCATATTTTTCGTTTGTTGGAGGAAACGTACAAAGTATCTTTTTCTTAATTCTTTTTTCCTATCTATCATCTTCAAACAAGTCGTGGAAGACTTTTGAACGTCCAACCTTATTCATTTCCATTTTTTCACTTTGTTTTGTTTTTGTATTTCTATGTAGATAAATTTTATCATTATTGTTCCTTCTTTGCTATCATTTGTATTTCTTGTTACTCTCAAGAACTTAAGAATACTTACATTTACCATCTCGTCATAATAAACTGGTCTGGTATTCATCATAGACCCTATATGAATATTACTGGAGTTTTTTCCCAACTACAAACCGTTAATTTGATTCCTCGACGCGTGTTTCGATCACCAAGTGATCACCTTCAAGAGAAAGATCAGTTTGAAGAAAAGTGTAAGACAATTAACTGTATTTCCCAGCTGTTTTATCCTTCTTCAGATTTCTGAAACTCGAGAAGCTCGGTTAATAAGCATTTCGAATATAAATATTTGGTATCAGACAAATTATATTGAACTGAAAGTTGAGCACAATTTCCAATAGAATGAATCAATGATAACGTTGGCTCTAGAAGAATATTGACATTATTTATCGAACAAAACTAAACTATCTTGGATATAAATCTGATTCTTGACTGACAGTCTTCTCATTCATTCTCTCAAGATATCAATGTGAGTCTGTAGCTATATATAGAAAACATACGATAAAGTAACCATCAACGATAAAAGTGTGTCTATGAAACGACTGAGGCCATTAGAAATTGGTGCTTATCTTTGAAATAATCGGGCCGTCTTGTCATCGTTCAATAATGTTTTCAATACAGCCCATCAAAAGTTGTGGAATACAGTTACACACTTCTTATACTCTTCGACTGTGTTGTCTTCGTGCTAACGTTTCTCAGACGGCAGTTGAAGTAGACTAATCCAAAATGACTTTTCGAAATCAAGCATTGGTGACGTAAATATATACATTTTTCAAAATAAGTCATCATACTGAATTTCAATAGTTAGGGCTTCCGTTGCTTTCATTCCACATGAAATTGAAATTTTTGATTTTATTCGTTCTTTCAGACATTTCAAATAATATAATATCATATTAGAAAACGAACTAGTGAAATTCACCATGAAACATTGTCAATCACTTAAAAACAAAGTCATCACGATGAATTTCATGTCATGTCAATCACTTTCAAACAAAAGTCATAATATTGTGAAAAATGAGAAATGAAACTGTAACTAACGTTATTGCAGTTTCCTTCTATAAAGAAATTCACAAACTTATACAATAAACTTCATTGCATAAGTTTGAAAATGTCCTTATAGTACAAAACTGCAGTGACGTTAGATACAAAACAAGTTATAAAAAACAGAAAGTTTAATTTATGATTTTAAATGATGATCTGCTACCCGTACTAATGGCTGGCTACATCCATCAATTTATTATCATATTGTTATATCTGAAACTGAACAGTCTCCATGTTTACTGGAAATATGGTATTCATGTTCGCATGTTTGAAACATGTAGTTTCGATTTATTATTTCGAATGGAAAAGTGTTTTTGTACAACTGTCATTAAAAGTGACATTTTTAATGGTTGTCAAGAGTATTAAAAGGTGATGTTTACAAAGTAGCGTGTTAAAAACTTTAAAAACTCCCGTTGGCTCAATATGAAAAACCGTATGATTCATCATTTAGGTTGTTTTGTCCATAAATTGATCACCCTTCCCCATTCTCCTCTTTTGATACAAAAACTAATTCTGCGTGAAAATATTCACTGAAGAAACATTAGACATAAAAACAAATTAACCATGCCACAACATCGCACTGCACAGTTTCAGAGATCATTTCTTTTTGGTGCTGTAAAACTCTATAATTCATTGCCTGAGCAATTGAAGAGATTCAATATCAGGAAATTCAAATACAAATATAAAAATTATATCTATGATAGTCAGTAATGTCAACTTTTGCTTTTTAGACAACAGATCAATTAAATTAAATTATTTATCAACTATCTTTAGAAGGTAATCACTAATTATTATTTTATTTACGGTTCTCATTTCGTGGTACCATCACTGTTAATCGCTTTTATTTTTGTATGTTTGCGTGCATTATGGAGTGGTGCTTGTAGGTTGAGTTAGAATACCTTTGAGCTAGACTTCCCCAAGGAGTACCAGAATCTCCTGTAACCTATTTTCATCTCCAAATATATCTTTGTATTTTTTTTGTATTATCAATAAAGCCGATTTATTATTTTTTTTTCACCGTACTGTGCGCTGGTCAGGCCCTATCCCCCGAAGCCCCGATACATTCGGGAGGGCGCGCCAGCATAATCAACCAATGACCACTCCCCACACTGTGGGGTAAGTGATCATTGGGTCCGAGAATCATGTGCCCTGAGCAAACGCAGTGAGCCAAAAATGACAGCCTTCTGCATCTGTGCGGCTAATATTTCTGCCTTAGTGCGGCAAGCCGGTATGATTTTGAGATTCGAGAGTAGAGAAGACATCATTCCACCGTGGTGGTATGGTGTGAGTCTCCTCTCCAGCCGTGCCAACGGGTGGTAGAACTGCCACTTCTACCACTTCGTTAGCAGACTGGGGAGGAGCTATATAGCCCTGCCGCCGAAGATAGGATACGTAATCCCTAAGATTTTGGGCGGAAAAGGCGGCATGCTCCGGATGTGTTTCACACCACAGAGCATGCAATCTCGCCATGTACCCTCTTCGCGCGGACTCACTACTCTCGTAGCAATGCATAAGGCTATCTCTCAGCTCATGCGTCCACTCAAAGCGTCCGTTGTCGTTGCCAGGGTTGTCATCAGTAGGCAAATCATCGTTATGGGCCCCACCACCTTGCTTCTGACCCCTCCGAGCGGGTCGATTGTGGGGGCCCCTTCCTTGATCACTGGGAACCAAGTGTTGGGTCCACCGGGTGGTTAGCCCTGTGGACCCACAGCCGGCACCGGAGGGAGAATAGAGTTCTCCTTCCCGGGTGCGCCTGGGCTGCCGGTCCGGTTTTGCACCAGTTGCTCGGGTAAGTGGTGTCGCAACTCACCAAAGGCCAAGGGTGTTAGTGGCCATCCCTGCTTATTATTATTATTATTATTATTATTAAATGTATTTTTAACACTAGTATTGAAATTAATTTTACCACGATTCTTTTGATCAAATAGTAATGAACAAAACATAATTATTCAATTTCCAAGGAAGTTTTATTGTGAGTAATAGATATAGATACAATGAAAATATGTTACAAATGTATTATATACATTAATTACATTATTATTACTATTTATGAACATTAATATTAGAAAAACTGCTGATATTGATACCTTGCGATGTTGAAGAACCTTGTAATATATTTGAACTATCTGAGGTGACAATTTCATGGGCATTAACATTCGATTCTTGAAGTGAAAAAGACGATGCTGTAACGCTGGAGCTAGATGTTCGGATTATTTTTTCAGCTATAGCCTTTTTATAAGAAATAGATTTATCGATGTAACCCTCAGGTACTGTTTTAGCCTTCTATCCTCTTTGTTTCTTAATATCCATTATATTTGCTCCTGATTTTGCTAGCAGAGAAGCCCTTGAGGGCATTTTCCCAAACGTATTCATACCAACTGGGTTGGCACTGCATTTATAATTTGAGTATATCAGAAAAAAACGTTGATGATTGATAATAGAATTGCGTAATGCATCGAACTTATTAAAATAGTCAATGTTTTTTCTAACAATGCAAAAAGAACGACCTATTTTCGTTTTTTTGTATTTGGAATTTTAACAATCAATGATTTATCCATTAATTTAATATCTTCCATTAATAAATGGCACAGCCCTTCACGCCGGCAGACTCCTTATATTCCGAAAATAGTAGCAACTTTTACCATCAGATATTTTTCATCTGGCGCATCATTTATAAACCTCTGGACTTGTTCAAACGTAAGAGTTTTGGATTTTTTATGCCTATAACTTTCATTTTTCCGCTGTAAGAATGCTATTAACTTGAAATATTTGCTTGTATTAACACCATTTTTAACGAGCGCACTCGACTGTATCATTGAAAACTTGCTCCAGATAAGAAGACGATTTCGCTGAAATTCCCTCCGACGTTTCCTCAGTTTCAAAATCACCGGAAGTTATCCCCCAAGAAATCGTAATTTTGAGAACTTGATCAGAACTTGATTTTTCTCAAAGAATATAAACTTTCACGGCCTGAGCCAACTGTATGAAAGCTATTTTCCGGGTTTTTCGTCCGTGGTCTGCAGGTTTATTACGCCTGACGTTTCATCTACTACTGCTGTAGACCTTGTTTATGCACCTTTGAGGACAAGTAGCCAGATTTCATTAATGTTAATTGTCTCTTCTCTTCTATTGAGATTATCCCTCATCGAATCTCTATTCGTGTCTCAGCCTTGGATAGTTATTTTGAGTTTCATCGAATATTACTGTATCTTCCAATGAGATAATATGAGTGCCCTCTTTGTCGATAGCATAATCGGCTACAGCTGATATGTCGGTTTGTCCGAGTCGATAATTAGGTACGGAGGTGGCAAACTTCTTCATGGAAAGTTATGAACAATGAACCTTAAAGCAAGCGGCCATGAAACCATTTTGTTGGATGCATTTTGTTGATGACACCTTCATGGTAAGGCAAGATGGCGAAGAGACACCAAACGAATTTCTATTATATCCAAGCTCTCTGGACTCAAAAATCCAATTCACAATGGAACAAAAAACCCAAGGGTCTCTAGCCTTTTTGGATATTCTTGTGAAGAGACGTGAATATGCTGCATTGGATTACAGAAAGCACAAGGAACGAACATAATAGATTAGAGTAGATTGCTGGTGAGCTGGCCCATGTCCTGATTCACTGCGACCATTTCAGATCTATTGAGATGCTCCTTGGTTGTTAGAGGTCTTTGTCTAGCTTGATCTCTTTGATGAGACTCCATAACCTCAACACTGTTCCCTTCATATAGCTGGCAGCCTCTGGTTTCTCTTCCCCGCATCTTACGTGTCTCAGCCTTACTATCGCTTCGCATTCACAGAGCACATACATGAATAATGCCATTGCCCTGCGCAATCCTGCGAAATCCTTTCAACTTGGCATCTTCCCTCTATCCAAACGTCACCACTGCCAAACGCCCCGTGCTCATCCAAACCAGCGGGGGTCGAAGACCCAAAACTTTATTGAATGCCAAAATAAATTACAATTCTTTACATGTTTCAATATAACATATCCATATTATACTATTTGATCTAAAAAAAAAACAATCCAGTATAAGGTGATATATAAGTAATAAGGAAGTTATTCCATATCGTTATAATGATTTAAATATATACAAATATTTCTATATTTCCCATACTGAACAATTAATTTTGCCATATATATTAGAGTTTCACAAATCACTTTTTTGAGTACCCTAGATTGGGAAGATCGTCGTCATTCCAAATTGGCAACACCGGTTGCCTCTCACTCGTCCCACTCATTTCTCACTACACTCTCTGTCCATTCATCCGCCACGCGTAATCATTCATTTTTCCTTCCATTCCTATCTCTTAACTGCATACCTCCCTTTTCTTGTTCCAGCCGTTCTTTCCATTCACGTCACCCAACTCTATCTCAGTCCATACATTTCTCTATCACATGTTCTGCCGTTTCAGGCTCCCCCCATTCACATGGGCACAGCACCTCCGGCGCCAGGTTAAACCTAGCCAGATATCCCGGGAAGTTACCGTGCCCCGTGAACAGTTGAACTGCCTTCCTCGACAGATCCAGTGACTCATACCCGACTGCTTTACATAATCTGTAGAGCAGTCGCCCAGTCAGGCCGTTATCCCATTTTCACTGCCATTCTTCCATAATCCATCCCTTTATCCTTTTTCTCTCGTCGCTCTTGCTACTCATTTTTCATAGATTCCATGCCTTCTTATGCCTTTGGTGGCCTCCTTGTGGGCCTTTCCATTGCCAAGATTATCATTTCGGTGCCCTCTTCGCCATAAGATTTCGGTCCGTGCCCCCTTTCATACCTCGCTTCAACCATTCTCTGAATCATTGCCATCCATTTACTCCTCACTCGTGCCACTTTCATCCTTTCCACATTGGATTACAGAAGGCACAAGGAACGAACATAATAGATTAGATTGAATTGCCGGTGAGCTAGCCCATGGCCTGATTCACTGCGACCCTTTCAGATCTATTGAGATGCTCCTTGGTTGTTAGAGGTCGTTGTCTAGCTTGATCTCTTTGATGAGACTCCATAATCTCAACACTGTTCCCTTCATATAGCTGGCAGCCTCTGGTTTCTCTTCCCCTCATCTTACCTGTCTCAGCCTTGCTATCGCTTCGCATTCACAGAGCACCTACAGAGCGGTTCCTTTCTCTCCATGACAGAACCTGCATTGGGTTTCTCCTTCAGATCCTTGTTGCTCATATGTTTCCTGAGTCAATTATGCCCCGTTAGTAGACCCACCATTACCTTACAACCTTATGGTTAGGGTTTAGCAGGTCTTCCGTGAATCTGGGCGATGATTTCTTTATGAATTCTTTCGCCTGCCTCATTCCTGGGAGCTTATTCCACCAGAACCAACACATAAAGACAGGTACCTGAACAAAAATTGGAACCACCAGCTACAACAAAAGAGAGGGGTGATTGAAACGTTAGTAGAGAGAGCACGACGTATCTGTGAACCTGTCAGTCTTCTCGATAAACTCAATGACCTAAAAAATGCCTTCGAAGGGAATGGGTACAGCGAGGGAGAATTCGAGCGGCCATTCCACTAAGGAGAGATAACGTCAAAGTAACCGCAGCTAGGCAAAAATTGTCTTTCCCTATGTTGAAAATGTTACAGACCGAATTAGGAAAATCTTAGAGAAACACGACGTGAAACTAATATTTAGGCAAAAAGTGTAAGGTCAGCTAAGGACCCCAGAGAACCTTCAACAACACCCAGGGTATAGCGGATTCTTTGTAACTGCGGGTTGGTCTACACTGACATCACGAAAAGAAGTGTAGGCACCCGTCTCTCTGAACGCCTTGGACACACCGAAAAATCAGCTGTAGCCGAAAATGTCTTGACAAAGAGGGCATTTACATTATATCATTCGAAGAAGCAGTAATATTCGATGAAACTCAAAATTACTATCAAAGTGTTTACTCAAATTTATAAACAAACGTACAAAATCAAATAGATGTCTATAAATATTAAAAAAAAATTAGTACATGCATAATGTTTTAACACAGTCCTAAGTGTAAACACTTGTGTTTGACTGGGTTAGTTAAAAAATAAAGATTATGTCAACTGTTAATAGATATTGTTCATAAAAAATAAATTGAAATGAAGAAATGTATCAACAATAGTATTTTATTATGGATAAATTATCTGTTGAACTGAATTATTTCAATGTGAGCACTTTTTCAATTTTTTTAGTATTATCGAATATCCAATTGTGTAATCTTCTTTAAAATGCGTTGTTTCCAACTTTTCAATTTTTCGTGTAATTATATTGTAAATTTCACAATCAATACATATGCAGTGTATTTACATTAAATGTAGACTACACTTATTAGCAATTTGAAAGCATTTATTGGTCTTTGATCTTGTATTACTGATGTTCAATTATGTAAGCATTTGCGAAATGTTTTTTATATAGATGGTAGTGATTTTGTGAAATGTTTGTCTGATATTCAAAATGAAATATTTTCTGAATGAAACTTTCGATGGAAATGGAATTTTTAAAATTTTTTTTTTGCTCACTTGGACGGTTGTTCACTCAATCAATCGGCCGACCTCATTAATCTTCAGCTCGCTTTAGCTTTAGCTATTTAGATTTGATAGATTTTAATGAATTTACAGGCCAGGTTATGATTCCATAAGTCATAATTTCGAAAAATAATGCATGGTGAAACAACAATAGTCTTTTCACTTCAAATATATTTCTCAGAAGTCTAAACCTGTAAAGACATTTTCTTAATTTTTTTATTGATTCAAGTAAATGTTTCTTACACTTCAGGCAACAATCTGTATATGAATTCCTGAATATTTTATTTCTGTTTTTTTTTTAATTCAAGAGTTGAATTGCATTTCTGAAAATGTTTCTGCAAACATTTCGAACTATGAATTTTTATTTCATAAAATTTTGGTTGATATTTTTCACTATATGAAATGAATTTAGTTTTCCTGATATTAGATGTGAGCAAGTCATAACTCAAGTTATGTTTCAAAAGTGACATGCAACTTCATCCTTTGATATGGTCTCATCACAGTTACCTCCATCCACGTCATCAAGATTTGTATTCAGTAAATCATTAATGTAAATCAAAAAAAGGACAGGTCCTAAATCCGCGCCTTAAGGAACACCACACTTTGTTATTTGTTGATTACTCTTATATTCATTTATTTTTACGAACTGTTTTATGTTCCTCAAGAAACTCAGGAAAAGTTCAAAGCAATAGAAATTAAAAAAGCACGCTCAAAAGACCTGGAAATAGGCTTTCACACAATTGATATTTCTGTTCCAAGATGAACATCTAGGCAGAGTCATACTTTTTTGTGCAAAAAGGGCACAAACTTACTTTATGTTGAAATCAACAATTAACCTAACCTAACCTAATTTGTCGTAATGCAATGGACTGATATTTGATGAAAATTAATAACACTATCCATGATAATGATTTCACAATGTTCTCAAACATTTTGATTTCTAGACTAGTATCGCTAGCACCATAGCTTCCTACCGAGAAAGCTACAGTGTTAGTGAAACGCGTCTAGAAATTAAAATGTTAATGAACATTTTATAATTATTATCATGGATAGTATATTATATATAAATGTTCACAATCTTTAATTTTTGTTAATTTTTTTAAGTAAATGGTAAACTGTTGGACAATGAACGGCATTATTATTATTATGCAGGGTTTTTTCTACAACTACTTAGCTCAGAGTTTATTTCTTTATTAATTTTTATTTTGTATTATAAATTTTTGTGAGGAAAATAACTTTTCATAACTCTATTATCGAGCGGTCGTCCAAAGTATCCATCTGCTTGGGTTTTTATGTTGATTCTTTTATTTTAATTTTTACTTATTATTTTCGTATTTTCTCATCGTATATCATTGAAATTCTCTCTTCTCTCGAAACGAAAGTTTATTGCCGAAAAACAGATGAATATTTAGAACGACACCACTGGGGATGTTTCGAGTAGGTACTCATTGTTAACACTCTTATGGATTAAGACAAGGAATTCGGGCCCAAGTGGTTGACCCTTCTTGACTATATGTATGATCCCTACCATTGTCAGTGATGATTTTTCGAGAGTTACTTTGAACACATTTTTTGGCCGATGCATTCATTCTGTTCTGGGATTCGGCCGGGAACTAATTCGGATTCTGATTCTTCTCGCCACGAGGTTGCACTGTTTTGTTGGTGTTATTAATGAATTTTATTATTTGTAAACGCTCTGTCCGTCTGATTAATAATTCACCTATCACTAGTCCCGACAATTATCATTATCATTATTCCAAAAGGGTGAGCAGGATCCCAATAATCAGAAGAACCATTTTAACACAGTGGTCGGGAAGAAGTTTGCGGAGTTCGAAGAGAAAATCTCGATATTTCATCCGTTTTTCCTTCTCTTTTCGGATATTCGTCTCGACAGTACACATAGGGGTATTTCACCTTTCCAGCCGGTCAAAAGTCCAATCTCTCAAACTTGTCACATAGAACAAATTCAGCCACCCACTATGAGCCAGATAGTGGGTGAATTCTGGGCAACCCTTTTCCACCCCGCTCAGTGCCTCAATCGTGTAAAATGTTAGTCAAAAGTCAACCGTTCCGTTGTGGCACGCACGCTCGACTTGGTGGCGATATTTGTAAGGTGGATATCCACGTAAATAATACATTTGGTGAATTTCTATGGGGAACGTTTCTAGTTCAGGTAAGATCACATATTTATATGATAAGTTTGCATTGATGTATGCTTGATGATTGGTGTAAATGTCAGCTTGAAGTATGTACTTTTTCGAAAGAACATTTAATATATTTCTATGTTTATGAGTCTGAAAGTTATACATCCGGGTGCTTCCGAGCTAAATTTTTGAATGTATATCATAGATTAGTTCAAGAATATTATTCTGATATATTAAGTAGGTTTGCCTCTTTTCAACCTAATCACACTCTATTGGCGACAGTAATAAATATCTAATTTCTCAACTTTTATTATTTCGTGGGTAACATGATTTGTACTTCGTGTAGGGATACCTGGTGGTTCGAAGTATAGAGTCGTGACTCGAAGAGGATTGTTTAATAAAATGCAGCAACAGAACTTGCCTACTTTTGAAGAAAAATTGAATTATTTGGAAACTGACATTCAATCATCTGAACATTTTTCTGAAGTTTAAATGAAACATTTAAAACATAAAATTTCACATTTGAAGTGTGAATTAAAAAAAAATGGTTGAAGGCAAATAGAACACAAAACAAATTTTTAGTCAGTAGTACCACATGGCTGCAAGGAACTTTTGGAATACCAAAGGTGTCATTGCAAAAACGTGTCGGTTGTCCAACAAAACCATTTTGTGAGCTATCTGACAGAAGCAAGAGAAGAAAAACAAATGAAACAAGGGGATATGTAAATCAGGAAGTACTCTTACATGCTGTGAGGTCATCATTACATACATCTGGAGATAGAAATGTGTCACATGTGCTTTCTGAAAATACAAAGTCTTCGAAACGAGCTAAGAAATACAGGAAAGCGTATTCCACATCTTCACAAGTCAAAAATGGTCAGCTAACTCCTCTAAAAGCATTGACGATGTTTGTGGAAGCAAACCTTTCAAGAAAACAATATGAAATAATAAGAAATTCGAACAGATAGCGTTACCCCAGTTATAGTATTCTACAGAGAGAGAAAAAAAATTGTTACCTTCCACAAGAGTTATTTACAGTGAATGAAATATGTGTAGAAGTAAATTTGCAAGATTTGTTGAATCACACAGTTAGTCGATTATTGACATAATTATTAGAAATCCTTACCACATTGACTCAAGAAGAACTTGATTCATTAGAGCTTATATACAAGTGGGCTTGTGATGGTTCTCAGCAATCACAGTTCAAGCAAAAAATGCAAAACGAAGAAGCTACAGATGCAAATATCTTCCAAAGTTGCTTAGTTCCTCTACAGCTAGTTTGTTGTAGGCAGTTACGGTCCGAAGCAGACAAAACTATTGTTAAAGAAAGAAAAGCGTACATTCAACAAAAATTCAGGATGGAAACTGGGTTAATAGTGGATGTTTCAAAGTCGAGTTCGGAAACACTAATGATGGAAACACAAGCAGAAGATTTTTTGCAGATCCACAACAAGCTAGTGAAATAACAGGTGTGGACTTTGATCTCATCTATAGATTGAAAATTATTTTAGAAGTGATTTCAAGTGGCCATAAAGTCGATGTGAACAAATTTGGAAATTATTGTTTAGAAACTGCTAAACTCTATATTTCGTTATACCCTTGGCATCCCATGACACTAACAATGCATAAGATTTTGATCCATGGCACAACAGTCATAGACAAAGCATTATTACTAATTGGCTTGCTTTCAGAAGAAACTGCTGAAGCCAGGAATAAACATTTAAGAATGTTTTGCTATAATTTAGCGAGAAAATTTTCCAGGACAAACTGCTACTTTGATGTTCTGTATCGGTTATTGCTTTCCTCTGATCCGTTGCTATCGAGTCTTAGGCCAAAACACATAAAAAAATCGCAGCCATTCTCGAAGGAAACAATACATATGCTATTACCTGCTGATCCCAAACCTGAAGTTTCTAACTCTAAAGAGTCGGAAGCAGAAGAAGATGAAGAATCTGATGAAGAACCCTGGCACTTGTCATCATTTGATTAATGCAAGTCATACTACCAGATCTTTCTGTAATTTCATAAATGAATTTATCAGCACATAGTGTTCCTACTTTTGTTCTTAACAATTTTTTTTATGTTATTGTTTATTGATTAAATATATACTTTGTATTTACTCAAGAAAGAGGTTTCTTCACAGAGAGTTTCTGATTCTGTGAATACTGATTCATTCATAAAAATATAAATAAATACTGTTTTTGTGATGTTTTGTAGAGTAATACTTATTGTATTTTGTAAATATTATTATTATAATTATTATTATTTGCTGAAAAACACTTGGTTTCAACTCAAATCGCAATATAAATAACTCAACCCAACAAAAAACTACAAAAATAATTTTGACCAGCTATAAAAGTGAAATAACCCTATGTGCAGTAGCTGAAAACTCCACGATTAATATCGTCTTCCTCTGATGCTCGAGAAGAACTACATCAGCCTCATCAGCTTGTATAAGCCTGAGGGTGGTGAATGAATATTTCCAATATATTCGGCATTTCTCATTCCCCACAATGGATTCAATATCCCCCGGAGCGTAAGGAAATACAGGTGTCCCGTCAATAACGTCATAATTAAAATCATTGTTATTATTTTCTGCTAACTGTGCGAAACAGGGTCGTTTTCAATAATTTTGTTAGGAATCACACGTTAAAAGGTAAAACCTCGTTAGTCCTTAGCTCGCACAAGTTTCTCAACTTCTGAGAGTTGTCGTTCGTATGGGGGCGACAACTGATTAACAAAAAAAACCGATTTTAAACAGAAACAAATTCAGATTATATCGAAAACATGCATTCCATTATGTATGCACTGTAAATGTGTATAAGTACGCGTTCAAAACGTTCAAGGCCCAAGGTAAATCCTTCGCCCGATGAGACTTCATTAGAAAAATGCAGAGCCTACGTCGAAAGCCGATAGCAGAATCATCGGCAGCTTTACTCAACAAAAGCTCGCCTCGTACCCCCGGCCGCTTGTGCTGTCACACGAGCCATGTGCTATATGGCTGGAATGGCCCTTCCTCCAGCAACAACATTCAGTTCACTCAGAACGTTTCGTTCGGCCACTACGCTTTGGTTGGCAAGATTGCCGTGCGACACGCGCCTACTTTGCAAGTCAAATATTTTGTTTGTTTTCCTTGGAGCATTGTCTTTTAGTTGACTTCGGAGCATGGGCGATTGAATTCGATTTTGTTCAAGAACTACCTACTTCTGGTTGGAAAATTGTGAGTTTTTATATCAATTAATATTTACAAATAGAACTATAGTGATGATTTGGTAGCTAATATTGAGAAACACATTGCAAGTTCATAGTCGGGGTAAATAACAATAACATTTATTTACTACAAAATATAAAAAGTAACAATAATGGATACGGATTTCGAAAAAATAGTTCGCATTGTCAGATACCATAACCCATTTCAAGCTAGATTTAGAATCGAACAAAAAATGTGGAGTGTTTCATTAGACCTGAAGAAAGCATTCGATACTATGGACCATAAAATTCATCTGAAAATAATGCATAATATTGGTACCTGAGGTTTAGTTAATAATTGGTTTCGAAATTATTTAATGAATAAAAAGCAATATGTATATATTGGCGACATAATTAGTTCCGAAAAAAAATAATATGTGGGGTACCGCAAGGATCCATACTTGGGTCTGTTTTGTTTCTTATATGTTTCAATTCTTTGGATACAGTGAACTTATTCGGTAAATTACAAATGTTTGCTGATTACGTCACTTTCATTTACAATGGAAATAGTGTACAAGAAATTAAAATTATTACTTCAAAAGATCCTAATCAAATATCTTCATGGCTCCAATGCCATGAAATGTCACTAAATCTTCAGTAATCTTCATATGTGTTTATATCAATTGATTCAAAACACCCAGCTAAATTCAATAATGAAAATTTTAATTAGGTACTCTCCTGAATGTCTTGGTCTTCAGTCTGGATGAAAATGTTTCATGAAGACAACACATTGAAACAAGAAAAAAAAGAAATAGCTCCCATAACTGGAATTTTATTCAGAATGAGAAAAAACCTCAATTTGATTAGTATCTTCCAAAATTTATTATCTAATATCAGTATGGGGAATGAATAACTTTTCATTAGTTTATTCCAAAATTCATTATCTAATATCAGTATGGGAAACGGCAACAAATTCCTTATTGAAACCAATTAAAAAAATTCAGAACAAAATTATAAGGTTGATCGATTTTCACTTGCTATCGTCCAACCTGTGTTAGGAATCACACGGTAAAAGGTAAGACCTCGTTAATCCTTAGCTCGAACAAGTTTCGACTTTTGGGGGTTGTCGCTCGTAGGAGTGCGACAGCTGGTTAACGGAAAAACAGATTTAAAACAGATTTTTATATTCAAGTTGAACTACAAGGAGCCTACAGTCAACTGGTATAAACCGAAAAAACTGTTAGATTTGTCATCCTCACTTGAATCAAATTATGTACCTTCCATTCATTTGGTCGAAAAGAAGTTCAAACATTCAAAACTGATGTTTGTTTGAAGGTGGCTGACAATGTTTCGTGTGGCATTTTATTAGTTCTGACTTCCATTGACTAACATGATGTAAATTGATATTAAATCCCTGAAAGAATCTGTAAAAAAAATTAAAAAAATCAGCTAGAAAATAACAATTATATTAAGCAAAAAAAATTTTTCGTCACAATTTTCCTTTTTTGATTCACAGTACCATTACTAACGCACGGAAGGTTTTTTTACTCTAGAATAAACAATTCGAAACATAAATTCACCGACCTGTATATGAAGAATAAAAATCCATGAAGCTGCCCACTCATGTTTGATAATTTTAATTAATCAATTACGGTAACTGCTAATTCACTCATTGACTACGACTATAGTTCTACAGGCGACGAAATGGACGTGTTATTAAAAGTAATAATGGCTCTTTGTGGTACATTGGCGTAGTTGTCAGTGAGTTTTCTGTGGGAGCTGATGAATTGAATAACCAGATATTTTGACTGATACATGAAACTGTAAATATATGGGTTATGGGCTAAATACGAAAGTCCAGTGGATCCAGTAACTAATTATGATCATTGATCAGTGTTTCTTACTAAGAATTCCAAACCGTTCACAAAACTTACAACAGATATTTCACTAATGCCCCCCTTTTTATTTTTTGAACTGGTCAACTCAAAAAATTGAAATTTGGGATAATGAAATTGATGCATGAATACTTTATCTTGAAGTGAAATTGACAGATGAAACTTTCAAGATAGCGCCTGGGAAAAAAAAATAAATGGAAAGGGGGATCTTGTGACATCTTGTCAAAGATCCTAACAAATGCTTCACTAACCTAGAATATAATGGTTGCCTTGAACTTCTTGACATATGAAAAGCCTATCCGGTATTTCACGTCGAACATTTTCGAACACAGTAACGTCAATATCTCTACAAATATTCCTGATTCTCTGCCGTATATCCAATATTGAAGCAGGTTCAGTTTCGTACACCTTTTGCTTCAAGTAGCCCCACAAAAAAAGTCCATAGGTGTCAAATCTGGCGAGCGGGCTGGCCATACTGTAGGACCTCGGCGGCCAATACAACGACTGGTAAAAGTAGTATCCAAATAGTGTCTTACTTGTCTGCATGTTTTGCATGTTGGTGCTCTATCTTGTTGGAATACAATATCCATACCGAATTCATTAGGATTCGCTTTGACGATTTCAGTGACGAGAGGGTCAGCATTAGTTTCCAAATACAGTGATCAATAAATAGAGGTGCTACAATATGGTTTCAGAATATTCCTGCACAAACTTTAATTTTCTCTGGATATTGGATATGTGTTTCCAGGAAAACGGGAGGGTTGGTGTTACTCCAATAACAGCAATTTTGTCTGTGAACATTGCCGTTTAAAAAATGTACATTCGTCACTAAAAAAAATATTGTGGAGATACGTAGGATGCCTTGCAATGGTTTCCGTCATGATTTCGCAGAATTCTGTTCTTCGATCAATGTCATTTTCAGTTGATTGGTGTACCATTTTAATTTTGTATGGATGATACCTATTCCTCTTCAAAAGTCTCCACACAGTAGAAGGAGACACCTCACAAACATTCGCGACGGAATAAGTAGACTGTTCAGGATTTACTACCATCTCATCAATCATTTGCACTTGCTGTTCTTCCGTAATGGACGGATGACCTGGGGGCTTTTTGTTATGTACACTACCAGTAGTTGTGAATATGGATACAAGTTCCTTCAAATATTTTCTACAGATAGGATGATTCGGAAAACGTTCATTGAAAATCCTTTCGGTCTCGTGAAAGTTACGCGTTGCACTGTAAATAAAAATCGATTGAATTTTTTTTTCCAATGGACGAGAATTGACCATTTTAGAGATTGTTGACGTGGTACCTTTCTAGTAGTAAAACCGATAACTAAATGATAATATCCTCACTGAACAATGATGTTCATTGTCGTACTGACATTTTTTGATGTTTTTATAAACAAAAATTAACTTAACAAACCTTATCGGGTTGTTGGAATTACCATATGGCAGATACAAAGGAATATTTATAGAAATATGGATATTAATGTGTTTGTCTTCAGGAAATTATTAAATGTTCCGCCATTTTGTAGTAGGTGAAAATATTGACTTCATATTCTAGGGTTGTGAAGTATTCGTCAGGAGCTTCAAAATGATGTGTCACAAGACCCCCCTTTCCATTATTTTTTGCCCAAATGGCGCCCAGTCGCCATTTGGGCGCCAGATTCATCTGTCAATTTTACTACAAAATAAAGTAATCAATCATCAATTTTATTATCCTAAATTTCGATATTTTTGAGTTATCGCGTTCAAAAAATAAAAGGGGGAGGAACATTAAAGAAATGCACAGGTACTTCAAGCGTGTTCAATGAAAACTGAATTCTGCCTAATTAGTGCTTCTTATATACATTACTAATTTATAATATCACTTAATTTGAATGTGTAATGAAACTACTTGAGTTCAATATTGCATTATTCAATTACCTACATAATTTCAACATTAAGTTACAAGTTCAACAAGTCTATTTACCTTTTCACACACACACAAAATATATGTTGTTACTATTTTGGCAAGGGTTAAAAAATCATGTGCTCCATAAGATGAAATACAAAAAAATAAGGTCAGGTATTGATGAAGAATAAATGATTTGCATCTTGTTTCTTAATGAATTATCTGTTTTTCAATCCAATAAGCTCATTGTATTTTCCACTAGACAGTTTTGCAGAACAAAAATTTTAATGTGAGAATTCCAGTTGGAAGTTTATAAAACCGTTGGTAATACCTCAAAACTGGTCTGTAGGTGATTTACTCAAATAATTTCAGCAAGGTTCTACTGCTGGATTTCTATCATATATAATTGAATATCCAGCGTAGTATTAGCCGGGGAAGTAGTTGTTTTTCGACAGGCATTTACCAGAACCTACGGTGTGAGTAGTTGAGAGAGATGAATGTTTCGAAATTCTATTTCGTCATAAATACTTCCTTAATGACAATACTGTTGAGACTAGATGAGTTAATAATTCCTACTTGAACTGAACTGAACTGAATATAAATTTAACTAGAGAATAATGAAGTCGGGCTCATACAAGAGGTTCAATATTACAAACTTCTGGCCCGAGGTATGGGTAGGTTTTTCATATTAAATTTTTTTCAGGTTTTCTCATAGCGTAATTAGACTTATATTTATTGCGAATTCCATAAGAAAGACCTATTCAAATTATTTTTTTTTTATTGTACTATTATTCACAATACTAACAACTGTGTCAAATAAAAAAAAAATCTTCATATATTTTTGTTGAAAATAATCAAGGCTTCTGAAAGGTGATTTTTAAAATTCATCTTCGATTTATTTTCAAGTTTGAGGTGTGGCATTCATATGACCCGCCCCCATGAATAAATACTGTAAATCAAATGAATACTACTGTTGTAATGAATACTGATCTCGAAGATCGAAGATCGAAAAGTGCTTCAAAAAGAAAAATACACGAAGATCGTAAGAGACCCTACTGCATCAATTGAAAGAAAGTTGTACCAGACTTTGAAAAGACACCAAGTCTATTTTAAAGAAAAAGAGAGATTATCGCTAACACAAAAAGGATGTTCCGCTCAGACCGATCATTAGCTCCAGAGATTCAGCCACTCAGAACTTGTCCAGATTTTTACTACCAATAATTAAACCTCTGCAAGGTGAAACATCATCTTTTGTGAGAAATTCAAGGCATTTCGTTTCCACATCGGTGAAACTAAGAGGCCATTGGAAGTTCGCATTGCTTAACACAAGAAATACACACAGCGAGGAGATACCAGCAAATCCAGAATAGCAGAGCATGTTTGGACTCATCAATACAACATCAAGTGGGCTCAAGCTGAAATCATCCACAAAGAGGAACACTGGTTTGGGAGAAAATTCAAAGAAGCCGCGTATATGTTGTCCAACAACGCATTTAGTCAAGCTAGCGTAGAGATACCTAACATATGGAAACCTCTAATCAAGCGAAAAACGACCAGCTCCCGCCAAACGGTCATCTCCCGCCAAAACCAATGAAGCGGAAAGAGGGAAGAGGAATTAGATGAAAGCACTCGAATGACCTATAAATAGTCAGATCTCGGAGGAATAAGTCCAGTTATCACCCGAAGACGATTGTGGATATTAACAATCGAAACGTTGTGACATTACTTGGTTTGAAATCTTTTGATTTTTATTTTTCCATTTTTTGTTAATAATATTTTTAATTTTTCAATATTTTCAGCTTTTATTAATACTTCAATTTTTATTCGTTTGGTTGCTGTTGTAGATTATTTCTTTGTAATTTCAGTTTTTTGTTTAATGAAATTGTTATTTTCAGTTAATCTTTTTTTATTTTTTCACGGTTATCAAATCAATTTATATTATATTAGACAATGGAAGTCCGAACTGATGAAATACACCACGAAACAATGTTAACCACCTTCAAACTATCGGCCACTTGCAAGGAACGTTTTTTCAGGAAGCTGAAGAGCCCTACACAAAAATGATAGGTACGACAAGCCATAACATCAAAGTTTGGCCAGCAAACCCTCATGTTACACACGGTCGAAGGCCTTATAAATATCAAGCGTAACAGGTCTTAATTCTTCATGTTTCTCGTTTGCGTTATTCCAAATATGGGTGACGTACAATAGAAGGTCGCCTGTTGATCTTTTGTTTCCGAAAGCAATATGCATCATTTTGAAGCCTTCCAAATATTTGAGGATACGTTGGTTTACGACTTTCTCCATAATTTTTGATATCACTGATAGCAAAGCGACTGGTCTATAGTTATTTGGAAGATTTTCCTTGTCCTTTTCTAATGAGACAGGTTGAATAGTCTGCAAAATAATGGTGCGAGTTCATTTGCGTACTTTTTAAGTACGATGACGGGCACTCCATGTAGCTCAAAGCAATACTTACATTTTTAGGTTTCAGAAATATCGTACTTATTTTTCCAACATATTCGCGATTGTTAACTTTTCAGTGGTGAGATGACCTGTTCTTTTTATATTTTACCAAACGCTGTTTTATTTTGTTTTTCATAACTGATTTTTCAAAGAGTCTCAGAATTTGTTTCGTTTCTTCAAGATACTCTTGGTAGGATTCATTGTTGGCCTCAGTTAAAGTTATGCTTGTTTTGATCGAAAGGATTTTGCTACATCTCCCTATGAAACTGATATTTTGTCAGCTGATTCCATTAGTGACTTTGTGATTCAAAGAATCCACTTTATCTGTGATCTTTTGAAATCGATTATGTTTGTAATATTTTCAATTATTTTTGTAACATTGAATGTCTGACCAATTTTCTTTCAATTTCACTAGTTCGGACTTCCATTGTCTACTATATAAAATGATTTGAAATCCCTGAAACAAGTAAAAAAGGATAATTAAAAAAGAATAGTTGAAAATAACAATTATATTAAGCAACAATAAACCTGAAATGAAATGATAGTGAAATAACCTACAAGTAAAAATATAATAATTGAATAAATAAAAATTAAAGGAATGAAAAAAAGAAAATAACAAAAATAAAAAGGTGTAGAGATTCCAAGTCATGTTAGTTCACGACGTTTCAATTGTTGGTATCTACAATCGTCTTCGGGTGATGACTGGACTGATTCCTCCGAGAGATGACTATTTTATAGGTCGTTGTTTCAGGGATTTCAAATCATTTTATATAGTAGACAATGGAAGTCCGAACTAGTGAAATTCATCACGAAACATTGTCAATCACCTTCAAACCAATTTTCTTTCATTCCACTCAGTTTGCTTTCATCCATAAATAATGTTTACTTAATTTTCCAAACGTCCAACTCAAATTATGTGTTTTTTCCGGATTATTGTGGATAAGTTATCAATTAGATCGATTTCTATGACAACAGATTCGCTTTAGAATATTTTCAATAGCGTCACTAATAAAATAGTAGTCTATGTAGGATCGTGAATTATTGATTGGACAGAAATCTTCAAGAACCCATAGTACTCTAGAGGTGTTTTATAGAAAACTGGAACAGCTTACAGAATTTTAAGATGGATTTCTATAAGAGGGCATTATATGGTTTCCAAAACATTCAATTTAGAATAAGTCTGAAGTCATGATTCACCTGTTATGGAGCCCAATGAAAAATGTATCTCTACGCCTACGTTAAATGACGCCCAGCATGTGTATGGTGATCAATTAAGAATACGGGGCTTTCTGTCTTGACGCTCTATCAACTCATATAAAATGAATTCACAAACAATGTTGTCATCACTTTAGGAGCCGGCTTACAGAAGCCTGACTACACTAATTGTTCTTTATTCGCGGAACATTCTAAAGGTGATTTCAGTGAAGCTATTCTTGATGTAAGAATACTTTTTTGCGATAGTTATTCTTCTAGTCCAACCTGGTAAATTGAATCAAAATTCATAAAAAAAGAATTTTATGCAAAGGTATTGTCTAGAAAATGTTCTTTATTGAATAATACTTCTTTATTATATACTATGAATTTTTTTATTCGTTGCACAATTGAAACTGAAATACTATCAAAAGTTTATGCATGTCTGATGCCCATACTGAATTCGTTCAGAAAATAGGACTGTTTATTCAAAAATTCAATAAAATGTTATTGACAAAATACTTTTTGTCTATGACTGCTATGAAAACACCAATAAACACAAGAAGCAACGCCTGGAAGTGACCAATTTTCTACAAATATGTGAAATTTTTCATACGGTTCGGTGTATTTGAAAATTATGGCCTACTCAATATTTATTTCATAAACCGATATGTTCTATGTAAAAGAAAGCTACGTAACGCCGAAAAAAGTTCAGCAAAACTGGATCGAGAAGGTAATGGTTTTTGGTTGCCAGATTTTCCAGTCGTCCAAAGTATTTTGAAATATTTTTGTACTGTTGTAAGTTATCATCTTCATCATGTGGAAAATGAATTCCTATTCTCAATACTTAAAGTTACTCTCAACATAGAACACGAAATATTGCTCTTCAGGCAATATTGCCTAAAGAGTAAATCAGAAAATTATACCCCGAACCAACAAACAATTTTTCAAGGTTCTAAATACGGTGCTGGACTGAAAATATCTGCAGAGAATGTACTCATTTCTGAAAATTCTTTTGCCACTAATACCTAGGTAAGCTGTGACTATTTTACTTCACGATAACGCAAAAGCGAGTATGTTTATTTGATACTCCTCACTCGTCAATAAGTGATGCTTCAAAAATAGAGAGAATCAGGCACCATAAATTTAAACTTATTCGCAGGATAAATGCTATTCTTCTGAAGTGTAAAACGAGTATTAGTCTTTCAGAATGTGGTTGCTGTTGGACTTACAAGAGCATGTACAGATAAAAAACTATGGAAATTATCCGTTAATGGTAACAAAGATTTAACTTCAACTATGTTGTTGAGAAAACACAAGAAACAAAATGGCAAGATCATTCATTTCAACAACATTTGCAGAAAATCTTGGATCAAAAGATATATTCGAAAAAAGATTGTTTTAAATCAGAAAGGGAGATGCATCAGTTTTGGACAAGAATGATTCTGGTAACATGACTACAGGTATGGCGAGTTTTTCAAAACTCAGTGACCCGAAGGTCCACGTAGGGATTGCTCTCAATGATTTTCTATCATACCTCTGAATGCAGATAGCGATTTTATTGTACCCAGACGCCATGGAGGATGGCATTCCATGCTATTGCGAGTCACGTATATGGCGAAAAAAATGGTTGAATTTATCGAAAACACCACGATACCTTCGTCTTCACAGAAAGTGTGATATCTAGAAGGAGGATCTTCTGGATCATGTTTCACAATCATAACAAAAAAAAAGGATGTACCACATTTTTTTTTTGTTTTGAAAACTGTTCGAACATAACTATAACTTCAAATAATCCGATATGATTTCAACCTATTCTAGTGTTAATTTATGTTTTGAATACCCTGAATATTTCTGTGTAGTTAACATCATTATCATACAGCAATTTTATTACCAATAAATATATTACAAAACAACCAAAAGGTAGATAATTCTGATGAAACAAGAAATACAATCAATTTTGAAGAAATACTAAAATAATGCAACACAGAAGAAGTATCGTAAACAAGTAGTTTGAAAAATATTTTTCACTACCATGTAACTTATGTAATAATCGTGTAAAAAATGCTGTTTCAAAAATGTGTACAATATAGAATTTCCCAATTTCCATTATTATTTTCTTTGTTTTCTTTCTACTCAAACATTTTGTTGTACTCGAGCATTGAAGATTTAAATTTTGAACGAGATCACCGAATTTTTAACCTCTAATATCATTTCACAGCTATTATTTACCCATATTCAGTGCTATCGCAACTATATGTCAATGTATAAATGGAATAATCAATCTTTAAAGTAATTGAATCTACTCCTTCTCATATTCGGTCAAACTAAAACGTGAATGAATATACTATCAACATTTTTAAAAGACCGTGTACAACTTGATTTTATCGAAATCTGGATTATTTCACAGTTCTCAGAGAAATAACCTTTGGAAATGTTAATTCATTGCTGTGTACAGTATTGGTGAAAATGCAAATTAAGTTTTGTATGCAAATCGGAATGCAAATTGTGCTCACTTATATTTGTTTTTCCATGAAATTCAAATATATCCATTCACAGAACATAATGAATTATCGGACTTTCTGATATCAGTGTCTGAACTCTTCAATTATTTTAGGTTAGATTGCTCACCAGAAAAATATTTAGCCGAAAAATCATTCGATGAGAAAATGTTGCTGATTTTTTTGGTGATAACTGCTGTTTATTCCTTTGGAGGGTGAATTGAGCATTTGACTCCTTGTTATTTCATTTCGAAATTATTGCAACAAAATCTTTCAAAGTCCAATTATCGTGAAGCAGTCATTTTCGATAATTGATTTAAGTAATAATTAATAATGAATCAAATATGGTCTTATAATAAAAGCTGAAAATATTCACTATTTTGAAACCTCAGTGGTAGAATTATTTAGACGACTCTACCTTCCATTTCACGTGCAATCACAAAAAAAGCTGATGGTGTTAGATCAGGAAAACGATCAGGTCATTCAATACTCCGTCAATACTTCATTACTTTATCCAAATTGTCAAAATAATTCGTTGGTTTGTTTCTTCAATACGGTCCGATTATTTATTCAGTGTCTTTTAAAATTGGTCTTATTGATCTCCAATAATATTTTTGAATGTACTTCGTACCAAAATAACCAGAAAATTGGAATTCTGATTTCTCTCATTAGTACATGCATATCAAATTTGAAAATTGAAGACTATTTGTGTTATAAACTAATAGAATTGATGGAAAAATTTAGGTATGTATTTGGAAGATTCGATAGCAAAAAACAAACCAAAAGCTAGTGAAATGTGAACTCACATGTTCCAAAATTGAAAATTCCAATTGTCTAAACATTTGAAACAGTAACACTAGTTAATTTTTATGGGAAAATCTATTGATTCATTCACTTGGAGAATCAAGAGCTGTTGCGCTTGTTGATTTGGAGTGTTGGTTTCGTGACTTTTTTTAGATTCTCCAAATATTGGTTTCCAATATGATTTTTAAATGATGGTACTCAATATTACTTATAAATTCGGTCTTCAAGTCTTTGTTCAATTTCTATCATCATTATCATTACTGAAGAATAAAATCCTTAAATTATAAAAATACTTTTTGTCAACTAGCAAGAAATGGTCTCAAATAAGATATATCTGCTATGCAGTAAGCATTACAGAATATTTGAAGCATGGAAATAATGTAAGTATTACATCACTAAACAAACATTTTCTAGTTACAAAAAACAAAAAAAATATAGACAGTTTTCTAAGGAACTGTCGGGACTGGTGATAGGTGAATTATTATTTAGACGAACACAGCGTTTTTCAATAATAAAATGTATTAACAACAAAACACAATGACAAACAAAACACGAAAAAGAAAATTAGAGGGTAACCTCGAGGAACTAACGCCAAGTTTTTTCTCGATCAGCGAGCGGGTTTAGTTCTCGGCGGAGACCCCTGAATAAGAAATAGTTCTCGGCCGGAATCCGGAATCCCAGAAGCGAATGAACGAATGCATTGGTTAAAAAATGTGTTAGAAGTAACTCTCTCACTGACAATGGTTGTGGTCATAAATATAGTCAAGAAGGGTCAACTACTTGGTCCCAAATTCCTTGTCTTAATCCATAAAAGTGTTAACAATAAGTACCTACTCGAAACATCCTGTCTGTCTTTGTAAAGACAGAGAGAAGAGAATGTTTCAATGAAATACGATGAGAAAATACAAAAATAATAAGTAAAAATAAAAATGAAAGATTTAACATGAAAACTCAAGCAGATGGATATTTTGGACGACTGCTCGATAATGCAGTTATGGAAAGTTGATGTCCCAACAAAAACTTATAATACAAACTAAAAATTAAAAGGAATGCAATGTTGCTAAACTAAGTAGTTGTAGGAAAAACTCCACAGAACCAAAATAAATGGTATTTGGGCATTTTTCAAATAACGTATTTAATGCGGCTCAAGAATAAGGTTTTTTTTGATCATCTTGTTCATTTTCTGTTTGTAATAATATATCGGTAGGAGTACAGGCTTTTCATCCAACAAATGACCTATTAGTCCAGTCATTTTAGGGGGTTTGCCTAGGAAAGTAAACATACCCAGTTGTAAATTTGTATAAACTCTGTATTTTGGCATCATCAAAGTATTCTCAAAATTCACATATGATTCGTCGGCCGCAACTTCAAAAATTGGTGGTCAAAAGTCAAAAGTCAAGAGAATTAAATTCTCTACAACTTTTGTTTCGAACATTTTTTCATACGTTGAATCGTTTTTGAGCAGCGCGAGCGCATTTTGAATATTATTTGAAATCAACTGGATGTCCCGATCGAAATCAGCTCATTGAAGGTTTATAAATTATAACTTGATGAATAATTATAAATAATTTTAATTTTTTATCAATAAATACATTATATTCAAATATTTTTTTCATTAATTATTTATTTTCAATTATTCTTTAATAAATAAAAATGAATAGAAAAGAAATACAATTTTAAATGATATTTTTATTAAAAAATGTCATTTGATACATTTGTGAATGTCAAAATTAAAAAACAGACAAAATAATTGAAAGAATAATGAGTTTTAATTTCAATTTTCTTCTTCTTCATCGTCGTCGTTTTCTTGCAGCTGTAAAAATTCAAGGGCGTTATCATCTTCATTGTCAGCTTCACCCAGATTCGTTTCCAATTCTTACATGATTTCTGGATCAAAGGACTTATCTTCGTTAACATCGGTCTCATATGGTACAGAATTAAGACAAGCTTGCCCATCACACTGGCCACAAGCTAAAGAGCATTGCAACTCCGCTTTCCTGCATCCACATCTTGAACCACAACCACTTTTGCAATTACAGAATATCGTATTGAATACTCAACTGGAGCAAGTGGTAAAATGGATAGGTTCTAGCAATCCGTTACGCATTGTCCAACCCCATTCCTGGGATTCCAAATCATGTCCTGACCAAGTTTGAACTTGGTAATGAACACGATTGAAATGTTGATGAGCTGCTCCACTTATTGGTGGGATATTTGATAATTGCACAGGTTTATTGAGCTTTGTTAGCTCGACATATTGTGCATAACGAAGATGATCGATAGTATCTACAGTCTTTGGAGCATTATAAACAGTTAATAAAGTTTGCAATCCACTATCAAATAATCTTTGATGCTGCGGCAAGCTCATCCAAATTAGATAGTTTCTCGAATGTTCTTGAAAACGTTTTTTTTTTCTTTTTTGAAGAGTGCAGAAGTTGAATCACAGCCGCTCAAAGCGTGAAGGAACAAAATGTGTTTTTTAGAACTTGAATATTCGTAGAAACTCTTAGAGTAGTATATTTCCGTTTTCACATTTGCTTTGCCAACTTTTTCAAAGAAAATTTCTTGTTCAAGAGATAGTATACGCCCAATTAAAATCACAAGTAAATCAATATCTTCACCGACTATAATTGCTGTTTTTTGACGTTTAGATTCTTCAATAGCTATCTCAATAATGAGAAAAGAGAATACAATTAAAATGTAATTAAAGTATATCCCTTAATGACTTTTTGAAATACAGGAATAAATTGCATACTTGAATTCATAGATCGGTTCATTGATGAAAAAAATATTTAAATATAATGTATTTGTTGAAAAAAAATTAAAATTATTAATGATTATTTATTAAGTAATAATTTATAAACCTTAAATGAGCTGATTTCGATCGGGACAACCAGTTGATTTCAAATAATATTTTAAATGCGCTCGCGCTGCCCTCTATCTCAAAAACGATTCAACGTATAAAAAAATGATTAAAACAAAAGTTGTAGAGAATTTAATTCGCTACAATATTGATAATAAATACAATTAGCACAACGAGATATTGGCAAAAACCTTGCAAAAAGTCGTTTTTTTTTACTTTTGACTCCCAATTTTTGGAGTTGCGGCCGTCGAATAATATGTGAATTTTGAGAATACTTTTATGATGCCAAAATACAAAGTTTATACAAATTTGAAGCTGGGTATGTCAACCTTTCGAAATACAGGCTTAAATCGACCTAAAATGACTGGACAATATATATATTGTTGCAAATACAATGTTTATCGGGTGAAGGATGCCTATGCCTATGCCTATGCAATTTCATAGTTTGCATCTAGCAAAAATACAGCCCACTTTGTGGAAAGAGAGAGGAATACACATATGGCTGAAACCGTTTTCCCATATTCCTCATTAAAAATCCTTTCTCGAAGTGTTCCTGGTGTGATACATTGAGATTAATGCACGCAATATGTATATGCTAATAATAGGCCCGTCCTACCGACACATCATAAAACAGCTTGTACTCTTCCAATGACAAATAATAGACGCATAATTTTAATATTTTATTGGATACCGCTGGGATATTTTCACAATATGTTGTTGTGACAGGAGCACTCAATAAAACGTATGAAAGATTGTGTACAGATACTGCTCGAACCTGCTGTCAGATTTGATGCACGAAGAATGGATCGAGAGGAATTTTAAGAGCCTTCAACCTGTCGACGTTTCATGTGTCGCGGGAGGATTACAAGGCACTTATGGGATGTATTTGAATTTTTTTGCAGCCTGCTAAACATTTTTGAATATGCGATCTCACATAGTTGCTTTGGAAATTATAATGGAATTCGAAATTTAACTCATAAATTATTCGATACTTATTCTAATGAATCACAGTGAGGTGTCAAAAGTGGCCACAGTGTACCAAATAAGTACCAGAAATAGTTGTTGATATAATTGAAGCCGTGGATGAAAACTAGTTCACTATTGAATTTAGAAAAATTAACGAAATAATTCAAACTGGAAAAGAAATGAAAAATATATATCGTGGATTCATTGAAAAGTTAACATATTTCTCAGAGTCTAGGATTATATATATATATATATATATATATATATATATATATATATATATACAGTGTGACCCATTTAAAATGGAACCACCCCTGTAGAATGTGCATTTTTCAATCAATCTCAATTTTTTTTTATTGAAATATTAAGCATGAAAAACTGTATCTTGACACTAACTTTCACAATTTTAGTTTCATTTCCAAGGCACTCTATGGTTTTTTTTGTTTGTCAAAAACGGCAAAAGTTTATTAGGCAATTTTTGTTTTCAAATTTGACTACACCACTGGATTCGTAGTCGTTATAAATCAAAACTGTCAAATTTTCATTAAAAAATATTTGTTAACAACGAAGTTACAACAACTTCAATTTTGGAAACAAAGTATTTGTTTGTAATTTTTATTCAGATTATAGACATATTTGAGATCTGACAACACTGTCATCACCAAGTAGAACACCAGTGAATTTGTACAGTGAAAATCCGAAGTCAACAGCTCAATGCGTTCTACAGTTATAACTCCTGAAAATATGGTAATGTGAGAGATTTGTGGTGCAAGCGTTTTGTAATAAAAATCTGACTACGCCACTGGATTTGTGGATAATATTCCCTTAAAATCATTCATTTGAGTGTAGGTTACGAGAAGTGTATTATAGAATAACAGAAAATTAAAAATTCATTTTCAAGTTATGCAGTACTTAGTACATCCTTCCGCATAGCCGCTGAAATCAAATTGATTTAAAGCATGGAAATCATTTATTCAATAATAAAACAGAGAGCAGGACAAAAATTGTTCCCTGTAAATTCTTCATAACTCAGCTAAAACAATCTTTTAGAGGAGATATCAATAATTTGAGGAAGCTGAAGTCATTATGCAAAGGTTTTATAATAAATCAACAGTAGGCTGTGATTTTGACAGTTAATCATAAATAAAATAATAGTTGTTAGTTACGTGCATTTAATAATGGCTTTGCAATTATCATTAGAAGAAAGAATTGAAATTGTGAGAATTTCTGGGGACAATTATCATAGTGAAAGAGAAGCAGCTAGGATATTTAATCACAGACATCCAAATCGACTTCCCATTGACAGAAGCACCGTCAGTAAAATTAACAAAACATTTAAAGAAACCGGTGCAGTCAGCAAACATATTTTAAAAAATAATCACCGAAGAAGAAATTTAAACGAAGGTGCTGTTTTAGATTATTTTAGAAACCACCCAAACAGAAGTTTACGAGTCGCCAGTTTGGATTTAAACTTACCGAGAGAGACTATTCGACGATGTCTTAAACAAAACAAAATGAGAGCATTTAAACCTAAATTTCTTCACTCTTTAAAGGCAGGTGATGAAGTGAAACGTATGGAATTTTGTTTGTGGGCACAAGGCGAGTACCTGAATACAAGAAATTTTTTAAACTGCATAATGTTTAGTGATGAAGCTTCTTTCAGCACCAATGGGGTAGTTTCATCGCAAAATGCTCGGTATTGGGCTACGGAAAATCCGCACTGGATCATAAATTGTAAAAGTCAATATTCCGAAAAAGTTAACGTTTGGTGTGGTATAGTACAAAATAGAATAATAGGTCCATAATTTTTTGATGGAAACATAAACGGGCAAAATTTTTTGGAATTTCTAAATAACCAATTATCGGACGAAATAGATGAAATGCCTCTTGCGGAACAAGTAAATTTATATTTTCAGCTCGACGGCTGTTCCGTGCACAATTCGAGGATTGTTAAAGAGTGGCTAAATAACCAGTTTCCAAATCATTGGATAGGACGAGGTAGTGACTTAATTGAATGGCCACCTAGATCGCCTGATCTAACAATATTAGACTTTTTTCTGTGGGGTATTCTGACACAAAAAGTATACAGAACAAGACCAACGAATCGAGCTGAACTCATGCAAAGGATACGACAAGCTTGTGCCGAAATTACAGTTCAACAAATAAGAAATAGTGTAAACAATATTCGGAAGAGATACGATAAATGTATTGAACTTAATGGAGGTTTGGTAGAAGCCACAAAAATTTGAATGTTCAGTTTTAAATCAATGTTTATTTTAGTATCAGTTTTTTCTTAATGGCAATTAATTGTTAAATAAATACTTTGAAACTTGTTTGTATACATTTTGTTTTCATCAGCTATAGAAGAAGGTAGAGTAAGTTCAGAATCTCATAAAATGTGATTTTCCAGGTGCGCTGTTACAAAAGTACTATTATTTATTATTGGGAAACTTCCAAAAAGCTTACAAGTATGACCATTAATACTTCAAGATTTGGTAAAAGCGCAATTGGGAGATCCCATGACATGAGATTCTGAACTTGGTCTACTACTGCGTAACTTGAAAATGAACTTTTAATTTTCTGTTATTCAATTATTCAATTTTTATTTTTATTTTCACTTCTCGTAACCTACACTCAAATGAATGATTTTAAGGGAATATTATCCACAAATCCAGTGGCGTAGTCAGATTTTTATTACAAAACGCTTGCACCACAAATCTCTCACATTACCATATTTTCAGGAGTTATAACTGTAGAACGCATTGAGCTGTTGACTTCGGATTTTCACTGTACAAATTCACTGGTGTTCTACTTGGTGATGACAGTGTTGTCAGATCTCAAATATGTCTATAATCTGAATAAAAATTACAAACAAATACTTTGTTTCCAAAATTGAAGTTGTTGTAACTTCGTTGTTAACAAATATTTTTTAATGAAAATTTGACAGTTTTGATTTATAACGACTACGAATCCAGTGGTGTAGTCAAATTTGAAAACAAAAATTGCCTAATAAACTTTTGCCGTTTTTGACAGACAAAAAAAACCATAGAGTGCCTTGGAAATGAAACTAAAATTGTGAAAGTTAGTGTCGAAATACAGTTTTTCATGCTTAATATTTCAATAAAAAAAAAATGAGATTGATTGAAAAATGCACATTCTACAGGGGTGGTTCCATTTTAAATGGGTCACACTGTATATATATATATATATATATATATATATATATATATATATATGATGAAACCAGCAAATACTTGATAAGAATCCTCTATCAAGTATCTCATTGTGAGAACTGAATAATTTTCATGATCTCTGGTAACAAAAATCATGAAATTAGACATACAGTGTCACACATAAAGTCCGCATCAAATGGGTTTTTTTTGTTCATCTCTTCAAGCAACTTTTGATATCTCTATTAGGTTGTGCTTTAAAAATGATGCCAAATGACATGCATATTACCGATCAAGTGATTTTTCTTCCCTGTCCAATTTGACATTTTTTCCAAAAAATGTTCAAAAAAGCAGGTATTGCTCGAAATTTCGAAAATCGGTAAAGAGAAAAGATGATTGTTTTTTCATTTCTTACCCATATACCAATTTTTAGCTCTCTAGTACAAATTTAGTTTTTTTACAGTTTTTCGAAAATTTGACATTTGCCGATTTCTCAAATTAACCAAACCTTAACAAAGTTAGTGCTTTATGCCTAACTTATCTTTCCAACGCATTTTTATTACCAACTGCAATTCTAAATACAACTTATTTCGCAAAAATTTAAAACACCAGAAAAAATTATGCCAAAAATGATGCAAAGTTGATACAGTTTTTAAAAACAGATGAATATTTCACTTTATTTCTACTTTTTGCGAAATAGCTTGATACATAAGCATAATTAAAAAACAATATCAATGAAAAGTCAATAATTTATTCTTTACTGCACTTTTCAAACAGTTAAACTCTGATTTACTAATTACGAAAAATTACAACGCAATTAAACTAAGGGTACTGTGGAAACAATTGAACTGAACTGAATAAGCAAAATATTTTATTGTCATATGACATTCGTTGAATAACTCAAAATAGTGTTTATCAGTTTTAGATTTAAAATAGTTTATTCGTTGTCTAGTGTGTTGTTAAAAATGCTGAATCTTCAAGAGAAAATTGAAATCGTTTTAATATGCGGCGAGAATACCGGTCACCGACAAGTAGCTGATATTTTCAATGCCAGACATCCTGCAAGAAATATTCATCAGTCAACAGTTAGTAGGATAATAGCTAAGTTTAAATCTACTGGCTCGGTTGAGAGTAATTTTAGAAAAGCACATCAGCCATCTAGACATACTGAAGAAGTGGAATTTGAAATATGTTTGGATGTCGTAGAACATAAAAAAACAAGTATTCAAGATATTGCAGATAGAACAGATGTTAACCGAGAGAGTGTACGACGTATTTTACACAAAAATAAATTTACGCCTTATAAACCGAAATTTATCAATACATTAAAAGAAAGGGACTTCGATATGCCCTTGTATTTTTCTTTTTGATTTCAAGGGGAAAAAGAAGAAAATTATCATTTTCCTTATCAAATTTTATGGACAGATGAAACGACCTTCTCTTCAAATGGCGTTGTGAGCTTGCAAAACTGCAGGTGGTGGGCAAAAGAAAACCCACATTTCGTAATCGAATGTCGAGATCAATATTCGCTTAAGACGAATGTATGGTGTGGCATATTAATCGATCAAATTATAGGACCATACTTTTTTAGACATAATTTAAATTCTGCGGACTACCTACACTTTGTGAATACCGAACTATCTGAAGTTTTGGATAATATGCCCCTTCAAGTAAGAAATGTTGTGTGGTATCAGTGTGATGGTGCACCTATTCATACTACAAGGGTGGTTAAAGAGCGTCTTTTGGAAATATTTAGGGGCAAAGTAATCAGTCGCAATATGGAACACTTTTGGCCGCCTAGATCTCCTGATATAACCCCACTAGATTTATTCTTGTGGGGTTACTTAAAACAAAAGGTGTATAAGCAAAGACCTTTTCGAGATATAAATAATTTAGAGGCAGTTATTCGAGAATGTGTTGTAAGCACGAAACCCCGTAGTATAAAGAATGCAGTTAAAGATGTTTTAAAAAGGACAATTGATTGCTTTGAACGTGGTGGACGGCACACCGAAATGTGACTTTTTATTTCAAGTAACGGCCCAATCAATCAGAAAATTATATAAAATGATTTGAATTCCCTAAAAAACTAATAACAGAAGAATTAAAAAGGAATAACTGAAGATAACAATTATATTAAGCAACAAAAAGAAAGAAACATCGTGAAGTCGTGAAGGAACTTGCTTTGGAATCTCTTAACTCTTTATTTTATCTTTACTTTTTGTTCAATTATTCTATTTCTACTTGTATTTTATTTCACTATTATTTCATTTCAGGTTTTTTTTCTCAATATAATTATTATTCTTAGCGATTTATTTTTAATTCTTCCTTTTCATTAGTTTTTTCAGGGATTTCAAACCATTAATGGAAAATCAGACAATGGAAGTCCATTCAAACAATTAAAAGGACAATAAGTGATAATCAGTTAAACTCTTGAGATGGCTGACTTTGGTCCTAGAAAGATTTTTTATTTCACTGTTTTGTCGTTATATCTATACATTGTATAAAACGAACATAGCACTTTCAACCATGAAGTTGAGATTCAGAATCTGAGATTACTTTTATTCGAATTTGGGTATATAAGATTGAGGTTATTATGTGATGAAAACATCTAACTACCAATTGAGTAAGATTTTTGTAGATGAAGATTTGATTATTACTTTTCACTAGAACATGGTCTTGGCCTTTTCCTAATAGAGACCTTACGGTGACTGTGTGAATTCCTGGATTGGCTGTTAGGTATAGGTCCAGAAGACTAGCATGTTATCCATCACTGCCAGGAAACCTGGTTGGCTCATTTATAATCTGAGATAGTCCGCTGCTTATAGCAAAAGCTTCAGCTTCGCGACCTTGGTCGTCGTTGATATTTGAAAATTTTGGCCATTCGATATTGTGGACATTAAAGTCACCGAATATAGAAATTTCGGCACTGGGATGATTGATTCGCAGAAATAGTGTTTGCAAGTAAAGAGAATAGTGTCAAAATCTAGGTAACAACTATCTGTTCCACCCAGCATCGGTTGAAACTTTTGATGTTTGTGGCCCTGAGTCTCTGTTATTCGTTCATGAACTCGGAAGGAGAATAGGCCAAGCAACGAAAGATCACCGATCTACCTGTTTTTTGATGGAAAGAATTAGTATTGCTATTCAACGTGGCAATGCTGCTTCGGTCCTTGGAACTATTCCTCCCTCACATAATTTTGATGGGATCATGCCTTGCCCTAATTTCAGTACGGAACTGAAATCTCTTCGAAACAAGGAAGGATCGATCGCAGCTTGAGAAATGGTTCTTATGGAGATTCTGTGAAACATGTTCTTCCTTACGAATCAGTAGAGTGTTGTCCTAAAAATCTAGAGAAGAAAATTGTATTGGATAATTTAGGAAATACTTGCTACATGAATAGTGTGATGTTTAAATGAAACTACGTTTCTTACTTTCACAACACAAACTATATTTTCTTGGAAAGGTAACAAAACAAGTGCACATAGACTGCCAAAAAAGGAACACGTCCGAAAAACAGATGTTCCCCGGTGCGCGCGCCGTTTGTACTGATGGTATTGCCTATACAGGGTTGTTCAACTATACTACATTACACATGTTCAACTATACTACATTACACACTCCCACCCTTAAATGTGTCGTAACAGAGCCTATCAGGCGCATTTCTATTACGCTTAGGGCGTTCATAGGCGGAGTGAACGAAATTCTTATGATCTAATATATTTGGGATAGGATTATTTATTGACGAAGAACTCGGACCATATGCGATCGTTTCAGGAGCGACCTCCGATTTTGAATTCGAATCAAAATATTTATCATCCAAAGTGAATTCGTCGTCAATACAATATCTTATCTGATTAAAATGTCTTTTCCAATTCAGATTATCTTTTGGAACCTTCACAATGCAAACATTTTTGCCGATAAATTTTTCTATTTTAGCCTTACACCACACGGGTGTTTTCCCTCGATAGTCCCTAACGTACACAATCTGTCCTATTCTGAAGTTGCTTTTTCTTTTCCCTTTATAATTACTTTTATTTACAACCTGCGATTTAACTAAATTATCTTTAACTAAGGAAACATCTTTCACATCAGCACTGCTCCTTCCCGCTGGCCTGAGCAGGTCAAAACGGGTTCGAAGCGATCGCCCCAAAAACAACTTAGCAGGTGATTCCCCCGAAGAACAATGCGGGGTGTTTCTATATTGCAATAGAAATTTACATAACGACAGATTCACGTCCACCAGCTGATTATCAGACAATTCTTTCAATAAAAAAGCTTTAACTGTTTTAACAGAGTTTTCAGCCGCGCCGTTTGAAGATGGATTATAAGGTGGTATGGTTACATGATTTATGCCATTTACTTTGGTGAATGTACTGAATTCTTCTGAAATTAGCTGAGGGCCATTATCTGAAACTAACATTGAGGGTATTCCAAATCTTGAGAAAAGATCGCGCAATTTTTGAATGGTCACTTTGCTTGTAATAGACGTCATCGGAAACACTTCTAGCCATTTGGAATAGGCGTCAGTCACAACCAAAAAGTATAAATTTTTCAAAGGTCCTAGAAAGTCTATATGAATTCTTTGCCAAATTACCTCCGGTATTGGCCACGATACCAAAGGCGTTTTTTCGGGGGTGCTGCGTGCCGACTGACATTCTTGACATTTTTTTACCATCACTTCAATATCTTTACTGAGAGATGGCCACCATACGTAAGATCGAGCAAGTGACTTCGTCTTCACGATACCAAAATGTCCGCTATGCAGTTCGGCCAAAATTGTTTTACGTAAAGAAGACGGAACTAAAACACGGTGCCCCCAAAGGAGAACATCATCTTCAATGCCAATTTCGAAACGTAATTTATAAAAAGGTTTTACTTCCTCGAGACAATTGGAAGGCCATCCATTTTTCACGTATGATACCACCTGCGATAATACAGGATCCATCATGGTTTCTTCTCGCATCCTAGTAACATCAATGGGTAAATATTCCGCATTGGATAAATAATTCAAGTTGATATGAGAATTTTCAAAATCTCTTATGCCTTCTTCGAAATCAAAATTTTTTGAATCACTGTCAGCATCAAGAATCGGCAGTCTGGAAAGGAAGTCTGCAATGTTAGCTGAGGTATTGACATACTCTATCGTGAAGTCAAACCCACTTAGGATATAAGCATAACGTTGTAAACGATTGGCTGCTATAGTTGGTATTCCCTTTTTTGGGCCAAAAATACTAACTAATGGACGGTTGTCACTGCGCAAGATGAAATGTCGACCATATAAATATTGGTAAAAACGCTTGACACCGAATACCACTGCTAGAGCTTCCTTATCTAACTGTGAATATTTTTTCTCCGAATCCGTCAACGTTCGAGACGCAAAGCACACGGGGCGCTCCACCCCGTCCTCACAAATCTGCGACAGAACCGCACCCAAACCGTAGGCACTACTATCCACGGTTAACGTAGATTTGAGGGCTGCATTGAAATGCACTAAAAATGTATCGGAAAGTAGAACTATTTTGATTTTTTTAAATGCATCTTGGCAACTTTCAGTCCAATGCCATACTGCATTCTTCTTCAACAAATTGTACAACGGACTCACAATATTAGGCATACTTGGTATAAATCTGTTGTAATAAGTGACCATCCCCAAAAAAGATTTGAGTTGTGACACCGTTTTGGGCTCAGACATTTTTTCAATCGCCCTCAACTTTTCAGGGGCTTTGTGAATACCATTTTTATCAATAATCAGCCCCAGATATGACACACTATCTGAAAAAAATTCACATTTTTCTTTTTTTATTGTCAAGCCACAATCTTGTAGAATATTGAATACTTTTTCCAAATTACTCAGGTGACTCTCTTTATTTTTGCCAGTGATAATGATATCATCCAAAAAACATCCTACTCCTTCCAGATTCATGAATAACTGTTCCATCATTCTTTGAAACTGCGCCGGCGCACAGGCCAAACCGAATTGCAGAACATTGTAATGAAACAAACCCCTGTGAGTTGAAATAGTCGTCAGAATTCGCGATTCTGGATGTAATGGTACCTGTTGATAAGCATGTGCTAAATCAATTTTAGAGAATTGTTCTCCCCCACTCAATTTTTCTAATAAATCATCCATTCGAGGCAATGGATATTTATCGACTATCAAATGGGGATTTATTGTTATTTTATAATCGCCACATAACCTAACAGTGTTATCTTTTTTTAGGATCGGTACTACAGGTGTTGCCCACGGACTAAACTCCACTGAAGAAATTATTTTATTACTTAGAAGCCTATCAATCTCTTCATCAACTTTCTTCTTCATTGCAAATGGTAAAGGTCGAAATTTACAAAACCTAGGTTGAGCATTTGGATCGACTCGTAACTGCAACTGAAATTTATTGAAGCAACCTAGCTTGCTAGAAAACACCTTTGGAAATTTGTTCATAAAGTAATCTTCAAATGACGTATTACCGTGTAAACTATGAATACTATATTTCGCTTCCTGAAACACCATATTGAATGATCTTATAAAATTTCTGCCAAGAAGTGCTGGGCCTTTCGAATCGACCACACAAAAATCTAAAAACCTTCGTTTTGAACCATAATCTACTTGAAATTTTGCGATCCCCTCAGGTAGCACCCTATCTCCCGAAAAATTTATGAGTTCAATGTTAGTTCCAAACAATTGGACCGTGGAAAAATATTTCTTAAACAACGAAAGTGGCAAAACCGATGTTGCAGCACCTGAATCTAATTCCATTTTCAAAGGAACGTTATTTAAACAAATATCTATAATTATAGACTCATCTGATTTCTGGCGAAGACACAAGACTTGTGAACCAACATTTTGTTCACACTGTAACATCGCATCAGCCTGTGAAATTGACTCTATTTGAGTCAGATAATGTAGCTTATTTCTTTGTTTCTTGCAAACAGAACTCAGATGACCTTTAATTGAGCATGTATTACAAGTATACTCACGATACGGACAAACATTTGCTAAATGATCTTTTCCGCAGCGAAAACACTTCACCTTAACACGAAACACTTCTCCAGCTGCTCTACCACCGAATGATGAATGCCCCTTTTCCACACTGGAACTACTGGAAGCCTCCTTACGACCTCCGTTTCGTTGAACGATTCGATTAACATCGATTTCATTAGGTTCACGTTTGATTTCGGAATCACACTGAAGCATTCCCACTTGGGCCGCTTCTTCTGTCAAGGCCACTTGTAATGCATTTGAAAAAGTTACTGAACTTTTTTCGCTGAACAGCTTGTTTCTCACCTTGCCCGGATTATAACCTGTGATGAATTTGTCACACAACTTCGTATCGAACGATTCACCAAAATCGCAATACATGGATAGCTTTTTCAACCGTGCACTCCATTCTTGGGCACTTTCAGTTTCCTGCTTGAATGCCGAATAAAAACTGAATCTTTCCACAAAAACAACATTTTGTTTCTTGAAATAATTATCCAAATGACCGGTTAATATCACCAAACTGGACGTTTCTGGCTCATCTGGTACACATAAAGTTTGAAGCAACCCGTATGCATCCTGGTGCAAGCCGTTTAGTAGTATTGCACGCTTAATATTGTCGTCAGTAATATTATTCGCAATAAAGTACTGCTGCAACCTTTTCCAATGCACAACCCAGTCATTAACAGCTGGATTGAACTCCAGTTGAATTCCTCTCGGAGCCGCCATCCTTCCTCACTAGCACAAGTTTTTGTACTTTGTTCGCAAATGTATTAGCAATGAAGTAAGAATAAATAGCACTTTATCCTCGTCGCCAGAATATGTGATGTTTAAATGAAACTACGTTTCTTACTTTCACAACACAAACTATATTTTCTTGGAAAGGTAACAAAACAAGTGCACATAGACTGCCAAAAAAGGAACACGTCCGAAAAACAGATGTTCCCCGGTGCGCGCGCCGTTTGTACTGATGGTATTGCCTATACAGGGTTGTTCAACTATACTACATTACACATGTTCAACTATACTACATTACAAATAGCATTTTACAAGCGTTGTTCATGACAAAAAATTTCAAGAACGAGGTTTTAATGATGAACGAGAACGGGAATGTTTCCTACTTATTCATCAAACTCTAACACCTGTTCATGCAGCTGCAGTTTCGTAAGAATGTATCATATTTTTCTCCAACCGATTTCCTGGAGTCTTTGAAGACTAGACACTCATTAGGACAACAAGAGGATTGTTCCAAATTCTTGGGGTTCTTGTTGAATACTCTTCGTGATCAAAACAATAGCAGAATCAATACTCCTGACCACTCTGGATTGAATGATTCCGTACAGTCCATCTCTTTTTGTGTTTGTGAATCTTTTGCTGGAAAAATCCTCAGTTGTAGTAAATGTTCAAAAGGTAGCGAAAACTCATGTGAATTTCTGGAACTTCATCTAGCGGTTCCTAATATATGACTAATAACCAGTCCGTGCAAAGATTATTGTGAAGCCATCTGAAATTGGAGTTTTTAACAGGTGATGATCGTCTGTATTGCCAAACTAACTGAATGTTATGAGAAAACAAGTATAACTGAGGCACCAGTCAATCTAATAATAACACTGATGATCTTCAAACAAGACTCAACCTCTGACGGAAGCAGACTACTATTATAATATTCATGGAGTAATTGTTCGCTGTGGTTCTGGCGTTGAATTTGGTCATTATTACGCCTTGGTCAAAGACGAAACGGACTGGTTTAAGTTTGACGATAGTCGTGTCACGAAGTGTTCTGGTGATGTATTGAATCTATTGGAACCTCTGGAGACACCCTACATTTTGTTTAATGGGAAAGAGGACATTGACAGATCAAGATTTTCAGATGATGTGGTGCAGCAGGTTTTTCCGGGTTTTCCTGCAGCTGAAAAAGCAAATGCGCCACTGGAATCAATGAAGTCGCCCCAGAGCTCCAGTTAGTTTTCATTGTTGTTTTAATTTTTAGCCTTATATTGTGTCCATTGAGAGGACACCTGAATGAAATAATAGGTCTATACAACGACAATGCAACAAAGGGATAAAGACACCTCGTTATTTCTCATGCGAAGCAGCTGGATCCCATCCAGAAAAGAGCCATCCGCTTGATTGGAGACGCGAACATCACTTGCAACCTTGATAGTCTGGAATATCTAAGATAGGTTGGAAATGTGTCTCTCTTCTGTAGAAGTGTGATTTGGCACATTTGATTCCAACAAGAGCGGTACATATCAGAAATAGGCGACGGACTGTAGCTACTCATCCTTTTGAGGTCCAACTCAGTACACCTCGAACTTCACTATTTGATAACTCTTTCATTTGGAGTACTGCTTTTATGAGAACGTTCCTGTGAATGTTTTTCCAAATAGATTTGATCTCCTGAGATTCAAATCCAATGTGAATCAGGCACCGCTCTAAGAACGCCTCAAGGATTTTTCTGTAGTGCTTGTGTTTTATCCTTAGAAGAAAAGAGAACGTGCGGCACTGAAACGGAAGGCAAAACATTTATGGACAATCCAAAATATGTCCAAAAGAATATGACATACACTCACCAGAGGAACTGCACCAACTTGTCCAGGGAACGGGTGTTATGAGAAAGATGGATGAAAAACACAATACGCCCATGAATCTGCAGCGTTTACTGGAAAATTGGAAGAAATAGACAAGTCAAAAGTAGAACAAAAAGTATTTAAACTGAAATTATTATCCATTCAACGATGTAGTAATCGGTGATAGCAATCTGCTTGTCGTCCGGGATGGGAAAGCTGCTGCTAAGAGGAACGTGAATACCAACTGAAACTATGGAAACATATTTCACATCGGAACAAAAACGAAATAATCGATTTTAATCGGAGAACGCGACAAAGTCGTGATTCTGTGTATCACATCCCGATATGCGGGGTCGATAAATTTTGATTTGATTCATATCGTGGTTATGGAGCTCTCCTTTTAAAGTGTACGATCGCAATATTCAGTGCAGTGAATGGTTTTGCATTTTTATGTTCGGTTATTTATAAGTGCGGATGCAGGAGGATTGCGGTGAATGATGGTCTTTTTGTCTCCAACAAGACAATTCCAACTATTTAACAGTGCTTGCATTTCTGCTGTCTTCTCACGGATCTTCTTCGAGTATTTTAAATGTTTCTGTGTTGATACAAATGAAATATCTGGGAGAAAAACCTTTGACTTTCTACTTTTCCATCATCATACAAAAAATTAGGGAAACATTCAAAGAAAATAATAGAAAAAATAATTTTAAAATTAACTCTTCGCAAAGATGTGTAGATCATACAAAAATGTAATTTCTAAACACAAACTGCAAGAAAAAACACTCTAGGAACAATTACTTTTATATGAACACCGAATTATACACAAACAATTTTTTCTATGTAGTTTATACTCCAAATATTCGTTATTAAATTGAATCAGATATTACTCACAAGACTACTACACAATATAGTATATGAAAAAGAAACATCCTCAATCGAGGACTTTCTTTATATAGAAATAAGAAGTAGAATGCCAAAACTTTTCTTTCCCAAAAAATAATCTCTCCTAAGAATATACCCCTTTCAATTTAAACAAGATTCATATGAATGGTATGCATAAATATGCTACACATCTTTCTGAATGGTTCATTTTGTTATTAAATGCTTCCTTTCTTTCGTCAGAAATTTCCCACATTTTTTGTATAAAAATGGAGAAGTAGAAAGCCGGAATCTTCCTTTCCCAAAAATTAATACCTATCTCCTAAAAATTCCCAGATTCATATGGCTGGTATTGAATTGAATACGCTATTGAATGTCATAATGTACTGTCATCAAACATTTTTTTTTAAGATTCCCACATTTTTCTATATCAAGATGGAGTAGTAGAAAGCCAAAAACTTGTTTTCCCAAAAATTATTGGTGCTGAACAGGCAATAAGGAAAGTGTCTCATGTAAGAGGAATTTCACTTCTTCCAATAATTATATTGTGTAGGAATCCTTCGAATGATATCTGATTCGATTCCATTACGAATGTTTGAAATGCAAACGAAAGAGAAAAAAGTGTTTTTGCATAAATCAATATTCATATAAAAGTAGTTGTTTCAAAGTATTTTTTTTTTCGTGTAATTCAATGTTTATATGAAAATAGTTATTTCGAGACTATTTTTTCTTCCAGTTTGTTTCTGAAAGTTACTTCTTTACTGATCCAACACCTTTATTAAGAGTTCATTTTGGAATCAATTGCTTTCTTTCTTCCTTCAGAAGTTTTTCACGTTTTTTGTATAAAGATGGAAAAGTGAAAAGTCAAAATATTTTTTACTTAAACATTATTCTCTCATAAAAATGTAACCCTCAAAATCCAAATGAAATATCATTTCATAATCGATTAATACATTTTTTTTTGGTTTAGAAAAACAAATTGCCCCTAAAACTATATCTAATCTAGATAATCAGTTAATGAAGTTATACCTATATTCGAAATATGAATAACCATTTACGGAGATATGGGAGTTTCCAGAGGACTACATGTAAATGTGATGAATTTACCAGAAATTATTGGTTAGTTGATCTTTTCAAAAATAATTGTAATCCAATATTCTGAAAGATCAAACTGAATTTTCCTCAGTAAAAGCAGTATTATATACTAGGACACGTGTTGCGGTTTTGAACTGACCAGAGAAAATCTCACCACGAAGTGTTACTTTTGTAGTGTTTTTGTTCTCTGTCCTGTTAAAGCTCAAATCAGCCACCACCCAGGTATTCTATTGGAGGAATATTTTACCTCCAGTAAATGTTGAACCTGTGAGCTCCATTACGCATTTTGTCTTTGTTCCCATTCTTGGTACCGAAAACAGCCTAGTTATATCAAGCTACCTAACTTGTATGTCACCCATATTTGGAATAACACAATCGAGAACCATTGGGAATCAAGAGCTGTGTCTAAGGCCTTTGACCATGTCCGGCATAAGAGTTTGTTGGCCAAACTTTCATGCTATGGCTTGTCTTACCATTTTTATGTATGGCTCTTCAGCTTCCTGATGAAACGTTCCCTGCAAGTGGCCGTTGATGAATATCTCTCGAATACATTCACCATCAACGCTGGTGTTCCCCAGGGATCCATATTGTTTCCAACCCTCTTTTTATTGTATATCAACGACTTATTGGAAAAAAACCAAGAATCCAATATATTTCTTTATTGACGACAGCACACTTGTCTCATCATTCCATTTGGATTGCAGGACATCGGCTACGGAGGCATATCTTCACCGGCAGCAGGAGGTTATACCGCGTGACTCACGGTCGATGGTAGGTTAGACGTTTCTGGAAAACGCAAAGCATGATTTTTCTGAAAATTTCACCTCTCACATTCACTTACCTGTTCTATCGATCTAAAATATTTTCAGCATTGCGGCGTTGCCACTTCCATCAAAAAGTCCTAGCAACTTAATTTTTTTGAATGAAACACCCCGTACATTAATACATTTTTGGAATCGCTCTGGTATTTTAATACCTTTTTGTTAATAATGTCCTATACCTATCTCTATCTGTTTTCGAGATAAAAAATAAATTGTGCTAAATATGGTCCAAAACATAGCCTTAATTGAAATTAAGTACACCAGTACTCATGAAAAGTTGATATTTTGATGATGGTTTGGACAAACTCGAAATATTCAAATAACACCAAGAAATCGACTCCATATCATACAGGGCGTGCTAAAATTACTATTATTTCCATTGTGCATAAAAGTAGTGAAAAGTTCATTTTTTCAAATGAAACCCCCTGTATATTCCTCGGTGAAAGATGGTGAAAAATGCTTCAAGATGATATGTCATGTCCCCATACCTAAATCGTCAAGTTTTCTCAATAAAGTCGCTTCTTCTAGAAACATTATTTTTTTTTTTTAGAATTTGGATTTAGGTAGCAGTGGAATTATCAAGCTTATAGCAGTTCGGTTACTTTTATAAGTAATTTACAAAGAGTTATCGACGGTGTTTCGAATCATCTTCCAAAATGAATGGAAATGTCGATTATTCAAACGAAGTTCTTATGAAATTATTTATTATACACATGAACAAAGTGATCAAATCATTGTCAGAATGTGTAAAAAATTCAACCAAATGTATCCTGAATTAACACCAATGAACGAGAGGAAGTTTGTAAGGTTACAAAATAATTTCCTTAACTATGGCTCGAAGTTTCCAGGGAACAACTGTACCAAAAATCATTCATTTCTATAGGTAAAAAGTAAGATTTTGTGGGCCAAAACATGTGAAAATACAGTCAATAACATAATAGGATGATTCAAAATAACAAAATTATAAACAAAATATCACATTTTCACAATAAATGCTGAAAATGTTGTCCATTAAATTATAAACACTGTAAAATGTTTTTTTGTACGCGACTTGTGGTTGCTTTCTCAATTTCCTGGGGATCCAGATCTCAATACTTCACACTATTCGCCGTCGCAATTCTTCTTTGGTAGGCACTGGAGTATCCCACGGCCCTAAACGCCTAAACCAACGATCGTCGAAGAGTTCGTCAAGTTTCCTGGAAACTTTCTGGGTGGAATGAGCTGGCGCTCCGCCCGGTTGAAACCACGAATTCCTATATTCCTCTAAAGGCAAATTTTCAAGAAAATCGGTTACAGTCGTCCTTAATATTTGGAAATATATTTCTGCATTCAGTGTATCTTCATAAATAAAAAAGCTAATTTTATTGTTCTTCAGAATATAGAAAACATTCAGGTCAAATTTTTCCTGAAAACCCATTTCTTTTGTAACATCAGGATTATTTTTTTTAATTAGCTTTATTTATTGTCTCATCAACTATTGCAGTTATTGAAGACATTCATATTGTTAGTGAATACATTGATACTGTGTTACGGTACCTACTAAATTTTGTTTAAGAGATTAGTTTGTTTTAAAAAGTTCATCACATTTTCGACTGCACTGTATTCTCCTAAGATTTGCGCGATGATCAGCCCAAAAATGTTTATTCCTTCTATTGAAAATACCATCCCTCGTAAATTTTGATTCGTCGCTCCAAATTATTTTTGACAAAAATTCCCGATCTCCCTGTGTATGAATCAAAAGTGATTCACAAAAATGCATTCTACGTTCGAAGTCTTCTGCTTTTAGAGCTTGAACTTTGGTAAATTTATACGGATGCATTCCGTGATTTTTCAAAATTCGTTGTACTGAAGCATGTGATACACCTAAATCTTTTTCTGCACTGCGAATGGATATGCATTAAAATATGCCAAAACGTTAACAGTATTGTTCTCATTTGAAGTAACAGGTTTTGGTAATGTTGAACGGATACATTTGGTTGAATTTTCTACAAGTTCTGGCAATGATTTGATCACACTGTCCGTGTATAATAAATAATTTGCATTCATTTTTGGCGATTTTTTTAAACACCGTCAATAACCATTTATCAATTACTTATAAAAGTCACCAAACTGTCATAAGCTTGATATTTCCACGGCTACCTAGAAATCAAATTCTTTAAAAATAATTTTTTGTACAACTGTTATTGAAAATCTCTATGATAGAAACACTTCAATCAGAACACCTACCAAAAATCATTTAGAAAAGTTCACACATGCAGTTCGTGCTATTGGTAATATTAAATCCCTGTGAAGTTACTGACGATGACGAAGTAGTATTCAGTCCAACTGTAGAAAGTCCTTCATGACTAACCAATAATCCTCCTTAAAATAACGTGAGTTGGCGTACGTAGTTGTAACATATGCCTTGTAAACCAAAGATCGTGTGTTCAAATCCCATGGACTCTATAATTGTTTTTATTATCAGCAGTAACGTTATACAAAAAATTTGTATGATACATTTGTTGAAAGTGATTTTGTTTCGCTCGTGAGTTTGCTCCACTTGCTGACGCTCGTTTTGCAATAATTCCCACTCACAAAATAAAATGTCACTTTCAACACTTGTAGGTAAAACGTGAATAACTATTTTTCCAAAAAAACGGCTTTGTTAAAAAAACTTGACGATTCAGGTATAGGGACATGTATATCATCTTGAAGCATTTTTCACCATATTTCAATTTATCGAGTAATATGCAGGGGGTTTCATTTGAAAAAATGATCTTTCGACTACTTTTATGCACAATAGAAAAAATAGTAATTTTAGCACGCCCTGTATGATATGGAGTCGATTTCTTGGTGTTATTTGAATATTTCGAGTTTGTCCAAACTATCATCAAAATATCAACTTTTCATGAATTGAGAGTACTGATGTACTTAATTTCAATTAAGGCTATGTTTTGGACCATATATAGCACAATTTATTTTTTATCTCGAAAACAGATGGAGATATGTATAGGACATCATCAACAAAAAAGTATTGAAATACCAGAGCGATTTCAAAAATGTATTAATATACGGGGTGTTCCATTTAAAAAAATATAATTGCCAGGACTTTTTGATAGAAGTGGCAACGTCGCAATGCTGAAAATATTTTAGATCGATAGAACAGGTAAGGAAATGTGAGAGGTGAAATTTTCAGAAAAATCATGCTTTGCGTTTTCCAGAAACGTCTAACCTACCATCGACCGTGAGTCACGCTGTATACCTTAATGAGGATCTGGAAGTGATTTCGAACTGGAGTGAAAGTGAACAGGTTCAATTCAATCTCACAAAAAAGCAGGCATCGGTTTTCTCCAAGAATATAAATGTCTCCGAAGCGGATATAATAATGGCAGGTCAAACAATTCCGCTTTCTACTTCGATAAGTTTGTTGGAGGTTGAAATGGACACCAATATGTTTTGGCACAATCATGTCGCTTTAATTGCAAAGGCTGCTTCTCGACAGCTCGGAACACTGTTCCGAACCAGAAAACTATACACACCTCAGCAACTTTTGATGCTTTATAAAGCTCAGATCAGACCTTCTTTGGAGTATTGTTGTCATGTACGGAGCTCTGCCTCCAAACATACCCTGAAGTTGCTGGGTTCCATCCAGAAAATAGCCATTTGCCTGATTGGAGACGCGAACATCACGTGCAACCTTGATAGCCTGGAATATCGAAGAAAGGTTCGAGATTTGTCTCTCTTCCATAGATACTTTCACGGGAAGTGTTCAAGTGACTTGGCACTTTTGATTCCACCAAGACCGGTACATATCAGAAATACGCGACGGACTCTGTGGCTGGTCATCGTTCCGAGGGTCAACTCAGTACACCTCGAACATCACTGTTTGAGAACTATTTCATTTGGAGAACCGCGTTTATGAAGAATAAACTCCCTGAGAATGTTTTTCCAAATGGATTTAATCTCCAGCGATTCAAATCCAATGTGAATATCTACTTTCGCACAAGCACCGCTCTGAGAGCGCTTTTTAAGTATTTTTCTGCAGTGCTCGTGTTTTCTGCTTGAAAAATCCTTACTTGTTGCAAAAGTATCTTCAGTTCAACCATCGTTCACCATTTGTATGATAAGTGATCAACAACTATTCTGACTCACTTCGTATAACCATCACAGTTATATCAAATTAAATCGAAACTCAAATCAAGTCGTTGGTTTTTTTGATTGTGAAATCCTAGATCGAAGAGAAACGAAACCAAATAAATAAGTCTGAAAATGTATCATCTGATTAGCTTTATTATATTATATCCATAAATAACAAATCAGTAAAAAATATTCAATTCTGATGAAAACAGGACTCGATAGATCACATTTTGATTTAATGTTCCTCATAATAATAACATATTAATAAACTTAATGAGAACTCTCAATATCGGTCGTAAGGCTGATAACTTATCGCCAGAAGTTATTGCTTTTAGTCTGTCAGCTGCACTGTTCCAAACAAGATATCCTTCAAAAACTTGTGCTTGGTGAGTTAGTTGTTTGTTAATTATTTATCATTCATTTTCTGGAGAAATCCGGTGTGATTTATTCAAACTGCTCTGTAGTTTATTTCTACTGAGTCTTTGATGCATGAAAAAGTTTCATATTTTTTCACACAATCTGAAGATTTTGGAATGGAAAATGTGTCACTTTACGATTCTGCCATATGGTGAATGAGTTTCACAAAGAACTTCGGCTAGATTCAGAAAGTTACAATCACGTCAAATCTCATTCCAAATAAGCGTGATTTCAGAGTATGTATTTTGAAATTAAGGTACATGATACACACAAGATAACATTAATGGTAAGCTATAAAATAATTGGTGAAAGTATTCGATAAAAACACTCATATAGGTGGATTTTTATGTTTATATTGCTACTGGAAATGTATTTTTCAACCATCATTATTCACGTTTAAGAGGTGACAAACCCAATTTTGAAAATTCATATGGCAAAGTACCTACTCCCTCTGATATCTCAAATAATGGATAACAATGTACAATAAACACTGACAAGCTACATTCCCGTTGATAAATAAAGTAGGCACTATTCAAAATTTATTCAAATATCAATATCAATATTCGTGGAAAAATTGGCCCAGCTGCCATGCCAATGTTGTAGAAACTATTGCAACTTATCTAATATTCATTTCACATGATCAAGTGGATTCAGTCTTTGATTCATAACTCAATAAAATCATCTCAAATCGTCTAACATCGGATTAACGTGTACGAAAAAAACCTCATTGGTCTGGAAGTTCGTTTCATATCCTATCGGTTCGTCAGAGTTTTATCTGAGCATGATTTTCACCTGTGAAATATGCAATGGATACAAGAACTATTCGGAAATAATTCTTATCAAAAAGTATATGTATATTCTTGTTTAATTCGAATGGTTTCTAGATTATCTACCTGCTACGTTAGAAACTATGCACAAAACGAAGAATTACTGCTCTCATTCCCTACTGATATACAGGGCTATTCAAATTCGTTTCTGTACATGGGGATTTCTTGAACGATAAGAGATAGAGAATCGGTTAAATTGTGGCAAAGTTGCGTATTTTAGAGACCTATTCAATGATGTGAAAAAATCGAATATGGTTCTTTTGGTCCCAAATTATATTTTTTCCTATATCTTCTTTATTCGCAGACATATTGAAAATCTATCCACATTTAGCTGTAGACATTTGATGTGGGCTATCAGAATATGTCCATGAATATTTTATATAGGGTGTCATCTGACTTGAGCCACCCCCATCTTTGAATTTTTGAATACGGACCTGTATTTTTTGTTGTAGTTTTTGAATCGAAGTCGTTCACGTCATACTGAGAAATTCAATTTTATTTTATATTTCGGGATGTTTCGGTAATATTCCATTATAATTGGGCGAATTATTCCCTTTTAAATTACGGCCCTGGAAATTGGTTGACTGAGTTGAATAAAAACACAATAGCAACTTTCACGTCTCCCTATGTACCGTAGAGTTTTAGGTACCTATTGATATTTTTTCATATTTCGAATTTCGAATAAGAAAATCCTTTATGATTATCTGAAACATATCTACCACAAAAATATATTATATATGTTTTGATGAGCAGAAAAGGAAATGATAGCAATAATAACATCCAAAACGAACACTATAATTGTAATGAAAATTGAAGTGAAGTAATTTATATACCCAAAAAAAGTAATGGCACATTAAATGTTCGAACTGGAGTCCTTTCATATCAAGACAAATAATGGGACAATTAGATGGCCTGCAAGATCACCAGATCTCACTATTTTGGACTATTTTCTTTGGGGGACATTGAAAAATAGGATTTACGCTGGCAGAGAGATAGAAAATGTGGAAGACTCGAGATTGAGGATTTTGAATGATTTCATCAAAAACTTCATTATTAGGTTCAACAACTACTCAATCAAGTCGCCCCGGAGCGCCAATTAATTTTTCTTGTTTCACGATTTTTCATAATTTGTATTACTATTTTGTATGTTTCTATAATCAAAAATTCATCTTTCCTTAGAGGTTAGTATTATTATTTTGCAACTGATCTCAATATATGTTCTTCACATGTTGACTAAAAAAATATTTTATGCAAAATTCTACGCGTGGGTAGAAAAATGTAACAAATCTACTGTAGAATAAATTATAATGAATTAAGTCACAATTAATTTGAATATTTGACAAAATTAAATATTTCGCCGAGTTGAAATATCATTTGAAACATTTTTAATATTTATGTGATGATGGTACTCCTTATGGTATTCAACATAAAAAATTAATAGAATTCCAGCTTTTCTTACAGAACGTTATGAATATTCAAATCGAAGGTATTAAGGAGCAAAGTGACGACATTATATATACGCTTGAGAAATTCATTGGAGACAATATCTATGAAAGTCATTTGACAAAAGCAAGCTCATTTTCACCAAAGTCATTCGGTGATCACTCAAATATGTAATTCGAAGAAATTTTTGTTTGAAGGTGATGAATTTCATTAGTTCGGACTTCCATTGTCTAATATTATATAAAATGATTTAAAATCCCTGAAAGAATCAATAAAAAAGAAAAATTGAAAAAAGAATAGCTAAAACTTACAATTATATTAAGCAAAAGAAACCCTGAAATGAAATTACAGTGAAATAAAATACAAGTAAAACAATTAAACAAAAAATTAACAGATGGCTTGGAAGCCAAGTTACTTCACGACGTTTCGATTGTTAGTATCCACAATCGTCTTCGGGTAATGACTGGACTAATTCCTCCGAGAGATGACTATTTATGGGTCATTCGAGTACTTTCACTTATCTCCGCTTTCCTCATTCCGCTTTACCGCTTTAGCTGGAGATGAGTTTGGCGGGAGTTGGCCATTTTTTCCTCAATTATGGGTTTCCATATGTTGCTTATCTCTACGCTAGCTTGGCTGAATACATTGGTCAACATGTATGCGGCTTCTTTGAATTTCCTTCTGAACCAATGTTCCTCCCTGTGTATGATCTCAGCTTGGGACCAGTCGATGTTATGTTGATGGATCCAAACACGATCTGCTATTCCTGATTTGCTGGTTTTTCCTAGCTGTGTGTGTTTCTTGTGCTCGGCAATGGCCTCTTAGTTTCACCGATTTAGGATTTTCCGTACTCACATGGTATCGGGTAAATGCAATTCCTGGAATTGCAGTCCGCCCACTAATAATAATATAAAACCAGAGTTAAAAACGAGCATTGTAGTTAATGCGATCGAAACGATGGGCACTGCGACCGTTACCACATTGCCTTTGATAATGTCTACCGTAGTAATCGACGAAACTTCAGGCATCAAACGATGATCCTAATCCTAACGACAGATGAGATTAGTTATTTTCACGACGTTTGCATCAGTTTCAGAAGTTGAAGGTCATCCTGGACGTGGATCATTTTCGATGTCTTCTCGAGCTAGAATAAGTCTATATCATAGATTAACCAAGTTTCACTAAATATTTCGCTTCGACAGAGGTTCTTAATCAAATCACAGAAAAACGGCAGATTCCTGGCCTGACACAAACAAAGGCTATAGCCCAACTGAGCAAGCTAGATCCCTTCAACCGCCTGGAACATGTCATATTACATCCCGGCAATATGATATTTGACCTTGAGACTAGCACCGTTGGTCTCACAGAGAACCAGTACCGTTATTTTCTAGTCAAACCTCGTAGTTTGCTGACACGTATACAATTTTGAGAAAAACTAAGGTTTTCCATGAAAAAACTTGGACATTGTGGGCGCAATTGATAATACGTCTCTATAATCAATCATCCAGGCGTCAAGGAGAGAAGGAATGGACGACACAAGCTATAGGTGGATTTACTGTATGATATACATGACCATTATAGGAAAAACAGTAGTGGCAGGGGGGCTGTCATCACGGTGAGGTTTCCTCCCCACTGTTTTGAAACTTCATAATGGATGAGTTACTCAGTATTCTGGCCATACCGCTCTGTACAGTCATCAGAGAATGATATAGTGGAGGGACGCATGCAGCAGAAATATTAAAACAAGATGGACGGAGGAAGAAGGGCTGACTATAAGCTCAATGAAATAGAAAATAGTAGCATTCACCAAGAGGTCCAAAACAGATGGCCTAGTATCATCAATACTTCGACATGAAGACATACTTTCGTCGGGGGAAGTCAAATAACTGGAAGTTATATTAGATCCCACCCTGACCTGACATCAACGTCTAGAAGGGGTGAAAAGAAACCCGAAGGTAGCACTGATACTAACCAGATGCATCTATGGAAAGACATAGGGGGTGAAACAAGACATGACGTATTGACCCTACACCATGGTGGTTAAACCCACGATAACATTATGCATCTGTGGTCTTGTGGTCGAAGATAAAATATTCGACCCATATTAACACACTGAGCAGCGTGCAAATACTTGCATGTCTGGGAATAACGGTATCTATGAAAACCACCCCAACAGCTGCATTGGAAACACTCTTCAGTCTTCCTACTCTAGATCTTGTAATTGAGGAAGCAAGAGTTGCAAAACAGAAATTTCCTTCTCGAACCACATGACACCGAATAACATGTTCGACGCAAACTACGCGGTTGAGGTTGTAGAATGCGAAGAGTGGAGACTGATCAGTCATTCCAACAGACGCGGGAAAAGTTTTATCAAAACAGCTATCCGATAAGAGAATCTATGAACTGCATCAACAAAGCAGGGATCGGCTCCGAACGATTCCAGGGCTACTCATTGGACACTGTCCATCAAGAGGACACTTGTACAACGGAGACCTTAGCTGCAGACAAGGAAACAAAAGGACAAGGACGGCTCGTTATATTTCATGAGCCCTTATTATGCCCAGAAGAATATGACATAGGTCCAGCAAGAAACCAGTAGAGATTAGTACAGGAAATAAGATTGTAGGAATGGGTCACGAGAAACATGGGGAAAATGCAAGAAACCTTTGAGACTTTGGGGTATTTTCCGGAGACTTTGAAGAAATGGACGAGTTAGACGGCTCCCAAAAAGGAAAAAAATTGACAGATGCAAGGATGCAAATGAATGAAGTTTTGCACAATGCGATTGGGGAAACACTTGAAGAAACTGCTTGAAACAGAAGATTTTTCAACTTTGGAATTAGAGAGAATTGGATCAAAGCGCTAAGTTTTGACCCTACTCCAAAAACAAATTTTTCAAAAATCAGCGCGAGCCGATGAAACGAATATTGAACTTCCATTTTATTGTCTCTTGGTCAATAACTCGGAAATCTCCTCGCTTAATTTCCACGAGAGCATCATTCCCTAATTACGACCAGTTACCATTATAAATGTAAATTGTACGTCAGAGTCTCGAGTCCGCTGCAGAACGTTCTTCAATTTAAATCCGCAATAAATCGCCAGTCAGTGCGGCCGCTTGAAATATGAACCATAATCCACCTGAGAAATATCATAGGCCAGCTCTGCTAGACTGGACACTCCATTTATCATTACCGACGGCCACGAATAAATTAACATTGTCTTAGGATGAACTGCGGGATTAAATGGCATTAAGTGATTTATCATAAACGGCAGAACGCCCGCGGAAAGTCCAATATCCGCATTTTCTGTTTTGCCGTTCGTTAGCGAAACTTCCTAGGTTTCCAACGGTACGAAAACAAGTTGTGTAAATACGATTTTCTTTTCACAGTCGATTTTCTGGGAAAGGTACTACCCACTATTCCCCCTCTAGAATTCAAAATGCCGGAAATTACTTTTCGACAGCATCTAGTCAGGCGAATTTTGAAACAGCTTAATATCAACAAGGAGTCTGGCCCTGATGAAGTGCCAGTGCGCAAATGAACTCACACCAGTATTTTGCAGACTTTTCAACTTGTCTTAAAAAAATAGTATATTGTACAACAAGTGAGACAAACGACATATTTCTCATGAGCGCAGAAGTTTCTTGAGACGAGTGTCGTAAATCAAGCAAGTGGGAAATATGTCATTTTCTCACAAATTGTACACTGTACTTTTTCTACGGTAGCGTTGTTTTCAAGTATTGAAAAATAAAATACATATACAGGGTGTCCCTGGACTTCCTCTTTTCCTCTCGGGAATGTATAGATGGGGTCAAAATATCACCAGTACTTCATATAACTTTTTTTCCTAAAATCCTTCGTTACCAAGTAACGGGCCCTCGAAGTTACAAAATGAAAAATGTTTTTCTTTGATAACTTTTCAAGTGAATATTCAAAATCATCCAAATTTTGGTAATTGACTAAACAAATGAATTCCTTCGATGAGCTTTCATGCAGGAGTCAGTTATGTTGCTACAAAGTCAGGAACGGACTACCCCCGATGGTCCACACCCCAAAACTTTGAAATGACAGATATTTTTCAATATTTTTCAACAAATTAAGGTTACTTGGACAATTTTATGAATAAAAGTACTCATGTGGAAAGTCGATCGGAGCAACGAGTCTTGATAAAAATGTAGTTTCCCTCGACGACATCAAACCCGCTCGCCCACCATTATTTGAAATGAATAATTATCAAAGCAGAAATAATAATGATAACGTTAATTCAACCACATTTATCCTGAGATGTCTACCATTATTCGAAAATATTAGTTTTTAAGGAAAATGGAAATGATAGGTAAAATGTTCATAACGAATTTTTATAATGCAAACTCGTTTAACTAACGAAACTCAAGAGCCTCAAGAGCAAACAGAAATGAAAAATCCGCTACAGAAACTGCTCGATATGACCACCTTCTCTCTCTATACATTTTCTTAGTCTGCGAAGACTCCCTCTCTGTACTTGAAATAGCATTCCAGGGTCGTTTCGTATGGCTTCACAATGTAATGTTATTCTATTCAACAATGCATCTCTTGTGTGAATAGGTGTAGCGTAAACAATGCTTTTTAGATGCCCCCACAGAAAGAAATCCAATGGATTTAAATCCGGAGACCGCGATGGCCATGAATATGGCCCACCTCTACCAATCCATCTATTGTGGAAAATATGGTTCAGATGGTCACGCACAATCAAACTAAAATGAGGAGGAGCGCCATCATGCATAAACCACATATCTCTTCGGGTTTGCAATGGAACATGTTCCAAAAGTCCATTCAAATCGTTCTGAATGAACTCCAAATAACGTTCTCCATTCAATCGGTCCTGTAGAATGAATGGTCCTATAAGATGGTTTCCTATGATACCAGCCCAAACATTCACGTTGAATTTCCGTTGGTGTTTGTTTTGCAATATCCCATGGGGATTTTCTTCGGCCCATATATGGAGATTATGAGAGTTGATAACTCCATCTCTACTGAAACCTGCTTCATCAGTGAATAAAACTCGATTAATAAAAGTCATATCCTCTCTTTGCCTATCCATGAACCAATTGGCATATTCCAGTCGTGCTGGAAAATCTTGAGGTGTCATGGCATGTACCTTCTGGATGTGAAATGGGTGGAGCAGTTGTTCCCTAATTATTCTATGAATAGTGGACTTGGATGTATGGAACTGTTCTGATAGATTTCTGATGCTCATTGAAGGATCATCAGCGACGGCTTCCAAAATATTTTCCTCCAATACAACGGTACGTACAGTCCTAGGAGCGCCCTCACCACCTCGTTTTGGCAAAACTGTACCTACAATAATATCGAAATAAAACAACGTGCTCAAATTAATTATCAATTATTACATACCTGTCTCCCTCAAGCTGCGATCGACACGCTCGAATGTTTCTCTTGACGGTACCGTTCGATTGGGAAAATGCTCGGAATACAGACGACGAGCTTCTGCAGCATTACAAAATGCTCGTCCATAAAATACATGCATATCTGCATATTCATTGAATGTAAACTGTTCGGCCATATCAAAAAAATTCAAAATATTCTATAGAATATTGACAATACAATGATAGTCATATGACAACGCACCACTCAACAAAACAAAATTTCATTCCAGTGTCTCATTTTTTATCAAAACTTTCTAAAAGGTTTTTTTGTCAATATTGTTGAAAGAAATGGAACATAATTATTCCCCGGATATTTTTCACCTGATCATGTGCAGCCGTTTTTGTAGTTCATTCGTTTGCTTTTTATTAGTATAGTAAATATTTTTTCCGATGTGCGTTTTTTCAGCTAAATTTAGATTCGTGTTAAAGAATTTCTCCCATAAAATTATAATTATCAGTGAAACTCCTCAACAGTTTAGCTGTGAAGAAGAATTTGAAACATTCGAATGTTGAGTTTCATGAGATTCAGATAACTGATCAACACGAAACGTGATTATTCCACACGTATTATGTACATACAAAATATGGAATGAATTCGATATTTCATAGTAAAGTAGCTTGTTAGTTTAAAAACACCACGAATCTACAGAACTTGATATTTCTTTTGAAAAAATATCTGCTATCACAATTGTGACTTAAACTTCCATATAGGTACTGTACTTTTTGTTTACGACTTCATTTTAGCATACTTCGACTTATTCCTGTTATAAATGTTGTTGAATTAACGTTATCATTATTATTTCTGCTTTGATAATTATTCATTTCAAATAATAGTGGACGAGCGGATTTGATGTCGTCGAGTAGAACTACATTTTTATCAAGACTCGTTGCTCCGATCGACTTTCCACACGAGTACTTTTATTCATAAAATTGTCCAAGTAACCTTATTTTGTTGAAAAATATTGAAAAATATCTGTCATTTCAAAGTTTTGAGGTGTGGACCATCGGGGGTAGTCCGTTCCTGACTTTGTAGCAAAACAACTGACTCCTGCATGAAAGCTCATCGACGGAATTCATTTGTTTAGTCAATTACCAAAATTTGGATGATTTTGAATATTCACTTGAAAAGTTATCAAAGAAAAACATTTTTCATTTTGTAACTTCGAGGGCCCGTAACTTGGTTACGAAGACTTTTAGGAAAAAAAGTTATATGAAGTACTGGTGATATTTTGACCCCATCTATACATTACCGAGAGGAAAAGAGGAAGTCCAGGGACACCCTGTATAATAATACTTGTATGTAGTAATAATATAGTAATTAACAGTTATATTTGAACAATTTTGTAAAGTAATTCCTGATAAGTCGTTTTGTTTCAACATGTTCTACGGTTGAAGTTAAAGTTGATGGGGAAACGTACTGAGCTTCCACAAAATTGTTGTGTTCAGGTACTAATTGCGCTGGAGGCTGAAGGGATTCTACTATACTTTTTCTGATTGATTCGGCCGTTACTTGATGAAGATCCATAGTAATTACAAAAACTACATCTCAACGATTTGATCTCCACAAACTTTATTCGAAAAATATATCACATCACAATACAACACTTGAAAAAGCTAATATCTTAGCGAAACATGTTGTGATATATTTTTCAAATAAAGTTTGTGGAGATCAAATCGTTGAGGTGTAGTTTTTGAAATGTCTACTATACTTTTTGAAATTTTCATTTTGTTAGCTATGGAGATGTCGATATAAAATTCAGCAACATTGCTGGATTTCCAACCCTCATGGCATTTCAAAGTTAAAAGATCTGCCCCTGCATTAAGTAAAATAGTCGCAGATGACCTTCGGAAACAGTGGCCAGTATATAATTCAGGGTTCGGTAATTGCAAAAATTTCGCTATTTCTTTCGCCATGGTACCAAATTTATTCATCCCCACAGGCTGTTTCGTAATTAAAAAAAAACGTGTTTCATTTGTGCATGGTCGAGACTTCACACATTTTTTTTTGCAAATTTGGTAGAATTCTCCTGTGACTGTGTAATGTTTTAGTATCGGGTAATTTTATTAAAAAGGCCGGATTAAAATCTTCCATGTCATCAATTTTTAATTATCGAAGTTCATCTCAACGGCATGCCCCTGTAAGACCAACATGAAGAAGCTTCCCATTAGAAGCGAAAGCTTGGCAAAGTAAAGCAGAGTTTGATTTTTGATTTTTTTACTGAGAGATCCTGTTAATCTATTTTACTATACATATATATATACACATATATACACACATACATATATATATATATATATATATATATATATACAAAAAATAATTTAAGAAGATGTATATAAACTCATGATAATAATAATGTAAATAAACTCCCTGTAGATCTGTTTCCAAATGGATTTAATCTCCAGCGATTCAAATCCAATGTGAATCGCCACTTTCGCACTGGCACCGCTCTGAGAGCGCCTTAAGGATTTTTCTGTAGTGCTTGTATTTTGTCCTTAAAAAAATCCCTCTTCGTCTTATATTTCCCATACTTCTCCCTGAAATTTCAAACACTTTCTTATTCACATCTCATAACGATGCTTTGTTGCACTTTGACATGCTGTCTACCGCCAAACATTACACTAGGTAGCTAATCTGTGTGAAAAAAATCACAAATTGTTATCATCTCCTGATAGGTGAGTGAAACATATGCCGAAATAAAGCAATTCACGGAAATTCAAAGCAATGAAATATCACACAAAATATCAATACACCTGAACACAATTACAAAACAAAGCCAAACAGTTGCCAGAAGAATTTATCAACGGTTTTTGTATATCTACATTTTCTTTCCAAGCATTAAAATGATCGATTACAAAATTCACTTGAGTTATACTCCTTTATATCTCTTTGAAAGAGGTTAAGGTATAGGTTTTATTTTCGAATGTTTCTTCAACTGTGTTAGGTTGTTGTAATCTTCAGTTTCATCCTAGATTCAGTAGGGCCATCTGCTTTTCAATTCGAAGCCATTCTGATTAGAACTAATATGCTTACCGAACATGCTCTTGGCGATATTCAAGTTTCGATATAGTACTACTGTTACTGTTACTACTGATATAGTATCGCTGTTCTTGTTCATCTTTCACTGCTTGAACCATTGTGCATGCTGTTTTTGGCGAGTGTATTGGCTTAGGATGTGGTGGTTGAGCAAACCGGCCCTCGGATGCCTGCTTCCACGGATATGTGAATGACAGAATCACTTGTGGTTCTGAATGGCATCCCAACGATGGCTTACCACTGAGGTTTGTGTATCCGTGCCGAGAGCCTATCAGCTGTCTCTAACGGAACCTTCAAGATACCGGGCGCCCTCTCGTCGTAGTATCGCCTTGTCACGGTAATGCGGGGCTCTGCCATGATTGACCTGCCTTCCCTAGCTACTCGTGGGGGGACTTTTATGGACAGAGTAAACTTGAAAACTCTTTCTGACGCTGAGTCTACAGTGGAGATGGATGTCGAGCTCACGACTCCAACTGACCCTTGTGTAAATTTAGTTCAGGAGTGAGAGCTTCTCAACTCTCCAACTCCTGATCCAATAACTGAACCCGAAAAAAAGACTTGGGGGTGCAGCCAGGAAACGACCGCAGTGATGCCAACTTGAGGGTTTTCCCCCTAAATTTAGGATATATAATTTGAAAAAGGGGATTTTTTGGAGGGGGGCATTTTTTTAGGGTATTTTTTAGGGAGAACTGATTTCGACACAAATGAAGAACAGGAAGCTGATGAGTTTTTCGAAATTATTAATGAATTGGGAATTAATATAGTATAAGTATTCATGCTCAAATATGTGTGTTCATTTGATGTATTTATTTTTTATTCATTAGTTGATGTTATTTATTACTGACGTACTCACATAAAGGCAATAGAAAAGTTACCATGTTTCAAAAATCTTATGTAACATTTTTCAATAACCTTTTTATTTAAAACTTCGTTATAATGAGAATATGAAGGTAAGTTAATCTATTAACTTTTTAACTGTTTAATGTTATAGCAACTTTGAATATTCAATTCATTCACTAATTCACTAAAAAAATTTGGGGTTTCTCGGTTTGAATTTAGGGGGTTTTAAAATAGGCTTAGGGGAAAAAATTGAGCAGTTGGCATCACTGAATGACTGAGTCGTCTCCTCAAGAGCGGGGTACCTTATGAAACCGCCTTGAACCACATTCTTGAGCGGCGTACGGAAAATCTGTCTAAGGTGGAGGATCAAACCCCCCATGAGCAGGTTAGCAAACTTTTGCGCTCAAGTGATTATTCACCAAAACCAGAGGTCAAAAAGTCCTGCACGGTTGAATTTAAGGCACCGTCAGGTGTAGCTGACGTGCAAAAACCGTCATATGGGAAGGTTGTCGCGGGTATCAAGGTAGGAATCTTGCACCTTGACTATCCGACTACCTCATCAATGATGAAACAGCAGAGCATATACTTTCTGCCCGCCCTGCTGGCGACCGAATCAGGTTTTTAGAGTTCTGCAGAGCCGTACGCTCACCATCTGACCTGAAATACCACTCACCATACAAACTAATCGGCTTCGTTAAGAAGCTGGGTTTATTTGGTCGAGTGTGAATAGGTGTGAGCCACAATAAACCCTTGCAGGTTGCGGTGGAGGGTCAAATAGACCCACTCAGTTTGGACCTAACCTAACCTAACTTCAAATAGTGTTGAATTTGTGTATATGGTACATAAAGTCCATGCATTAATATTTCTCGAGTTTTTTGTATTTGAAATGTAGATATTTTGTGTTTCAAATAGTGAGGATGAAGACAAATGCCTTCTAATTCATAACTTATAGTTATGAAAACATGGTTGTCCATTAATACCTTCAAAATGTAACCTAAACTAAGGAAAACAGTTATCTGAAAGAGGTTAATTAATGACAATGGCTCTCTAGTTTCAGTTTGACAATATATAGCTTAGTCATACAAACGATGAGTGTGCAATAAAAGTCAAATCATCCATGTTCATTGCAACCGGTGGTACACAGCGTACTGTCATTGATTAACGTTTATGATGGGCAATAATTATTTGTAATTTACTTTTATTGTCGTGACCTGTAACAATGTAATGATTTATATTCTCTTCATTGACCAACAGTGAGACCAGCTAATTGTTTGAAAAATTTATAGCACCGTATCCTTTAGGTAAATACTTGTCTGGAGATGATGTATGGAGTTGAATATATTCACAGATTTTGTTGCTCCATAGGAATTCGATAAATGTTCTGTTCAAAGTAAGACATTTCGAACTGAACCAGGTTCTCTTATAGAAATGAAGTTATGAATCACAAAGTATACAAAAGTTAAAAACCTTCGAAACCATGTTAATTATGTACAGGTACCGTGATTTTTATTTATCGTTCATTAACAAACTCAGATATTACATATAAGAAATGATGCATCATAGAAAAAGTGTATTGTGGTTGCTTGAAAGAGCAAAAACTTTCTCTTTGAACAAAATTTTTGAGAATTATGCCTTTCAGTCTAAGAGCCAGCGTCCCGCAGACTTATAGTATAGTAACTAAGACATATCGCTTCGTTCGCACGACTGAGAAAGTATCATGTGGTCTGCCTGCATGTTAGAACCGATCTATCCGTCTGGTTTTTTTAATATTTATATATAATGATAATGTAAATAACATATTTGAATTGCAGCTTTGTTGAATCACTAGTTCTCAGTGAGATAAAGAGTGAGAAAGTCAAAATCGGACGCCTTCATTAGCACGACTGAGAAAGTATTATGTGGTCTGTCTGAATGTCAGAACCGACGTATCTGTCTGTTTTTTTGAATATGTGTATGTAATCATAATATAAATGACATATACAATTTTCACCTTTGCTGAAATAACGCAAAGTTGTTTTAAATTTTCTTTGAAGTTCTATAAAGTATAGTAGGAACCGGAATAAATGTCTGCCATTACATTTTTCCATTCATTATATTTTCAGATATTCAAAAAGCAGACAATCTGCGATCACGTTTTCAGAGTCAATTTAAGTGCTTTTCGACTTCTGGACACGCTCAAGGGAACCCCTGGTAGGAATAGTGAATCCCCACTTCACCTACGGCAGGTTATATACCTAGTATACCTAGCATTAAAAAGGACTTTGCTACCATACTATAAGTCTGCGGAACGCTGGCTCTCAGTATATTTGCCTTGGTTTGTGTATTCATTCAGTTCGATTCGTTTTTGAATTTTTGTTATAGCTGCAATGCGATATTATTATAAAGTTATAGAAACAATTTCGACATTTTATCCGTTTTTTTCTCCTCTTTCCGGACGATAGTCGTCTCGTCAGGTGCTAAAAACTCCACGTCTTGCTCTGATGGTTAAAAAGAATCACATTAAGCTCACTAGCTTGTATGAGTTAGAGGGTGAAAAATCAATAACTCCAATAAATTTGGCACTTTTTATTATTTTTATTATTACTATGATTATAATAATAATTATTATCATGTTTTTTGTAGTGAGGTAATTCTGGAAAGTTACATAGCATTTGTATATGTAAAAAGATGGCTACCGGGGCGATAACCGTTTGGTTCTTCTTATTTAATGGACCGTCAGATAAAATGATGGTTCGAACCGATAGGCCAGATGATCCATTTTCACTATCTATAGTCCAACCCGTGCCAGGAATCGTTCGTGAAAAAGACCTCGTTGATCCTCAGCTCGCACAAGTTTCGACTGTCGTTCGTAGGGGAGAGGCGATATATGTTTGACGAAATATCAGTTTTTGTAGCTGACTGCAGAAATATATACTTTTGTAGCATTTTAGTATAATTTTTCGAAAATTCAATTTCCCAGTAAAATCAATTCACAAAAAAGTGGCAACTTATTATTAAGTGTAGGTTATAGCGTTTTTCCTTACTGAAACGCCATCTACGTGATCTACAGAGAACTCAATCCTTGGATGTCAAGGATAAACGAGGCTTTCCAAGGCGGTCGACGTCGAAGGCAATATAAGACAGGTTTTAACTAAATAAGTGTAAAACATTTAAGGAGGTGATTCCTCATCGAAAAAAAAAATAGGATCTCTCATATAAAGAAATTTCATTGGAGCATCCCTTGTTAAGATACAGCCCCTTAAAGGGGCTGACGTTTTGTACTACCAAAAAGACACTTAGCCAGAAATTTATTTGGTTTATCCCATGGTTGTAAGGGGTGGAAATCGCAACCCCTAAAATTTTGTTTGCAATGAAACGTTTTGTCTTATTATTTGTTTACCATTCAAAAATGTATTTCCAATAGCTTGTTCCCTTCTGAACAAAAAATGTCTCTTGGGATTTTTGCCCAAAATAGACCAGTTCGCAGCGAAAAATTATTTTACGAACAACTACAGAGATACATCGTCATAAATGCGAAAATACGAAACTAATCTATCTAGTAGGTCGCTATTAGCGATAGTGACAATTAAATTGGTATGACGCTGTCAGTTTGTGAATTTTCGAAATTGAAATAATACTAATTGTGTGTTGTTGTTCTGTTCTCAATTTGTAACTTTAATAATTCACTTGTTATTAAAATGGCATACACAAATGAGGAAATGGCTGATATGTATTACGTTTACGGTCTCTCACAGGGGAATGGGTTAGAAGCATCTAGGAGATATGCTGAAATGTATCCTCAACGGCAGCATCCTTCACATAGAATATTTGCTCGACTTCATCAATGATCACGAGAATATGGTTCATCCGGCAAAAGAACGTAGGATTGTGGTCGCCATCGAGAAGTACGAACACCACAGATTGAGGAAGCAGTACTTGATTTAGTTGAAGAACAACCTACTACCAGTAGAAAGATTGCTTTCCAGCTAAATGTTGATCATATGACGGTATTTAGAATTTTAAAGGAACAACTCTTATACCCTTACCATCTGCAACGAGTACAGGCACTGTTACCGCGAGACTTTCCGAACTGTCTTGAATTTTGCGAGTGGATGCTGGAAATGATTAGAAGAAATTGTGACATTCTGAAGACGATATAATTCACAGATGAATGTAGTTTTTCTCGGGACAAGATTATTAATTTTCATAATTACCACATAGGGGCTGATGAAAATCCTCACGCTATTGTCGAAACTAACCAGCAAGAACAGTTTTCTCTTAATTGGTTGCTCGGAGTTATTGGGGATGATTTAATTGGGCCTCATTTTCTACCTCCTCGAATAAATGGTGAGGCATACGTTCAATTTTTAAGAGAAGTGCATCCAGTACTTCTGGAGGAAGTTCCTTTGTGCGTCAGAAGGGATATGTTTTTCATGCATGATGGGGCTCCCGCCCATTTTAGTCAAGTAGCACGTCAGCATTTAACTGAAACATATGCAAATCAATGGATAGGTCGAGGAGGACCACAGAACTGGCCCGCTCGATCCCCGGATCTCAATCCTCTCGATTTCTCTATTTGGAGCCATTTACAGCATTTGGTTTATCGCACTCCTGTTCGCGATGTAGATGACTTGTAACTCTTTCAGTGCTTGTGAAAAAAATTGTTATACAAATTTTATGTACCCCCTTCAAGGGGATGTATCTTAACAAAGGATGATCCAATAAAGTTTCTTTATATGAAAAATCCAATATTTTTTTCGATGAGGAATCACCTCCTTAAATGTTTTACACTTATTCAGTTACACCCGGTATATTTCTAAAGATTTGTCCGTTTACATGAGTTCATTTCAAACTATTCATATATTTAGGTCAATACTTATTCCATTTGATCGAAATAAGCGTCATTTGAATCAGTGCACTTTTGCCAACGTATCACATGTCGATTAATTCCGTCAGTATGAAGATTGTGTGATCGGGACTCGATAAAGTCGACGAAGGTCGTTTTTATCTGGTCCTGACTGGCGAAGGTTCTACCGGAGAGAAAGTTATCGAACTGTTTGAAAAGATGGTAGTCAGTTGGCGAGAGATCTGGGGAGCGAGGCAGAACTTTGACGCACCATTCATCTAATTTTTGGCCGGTAATTTGTGGAACGTGCAGACTAGCGTTGTCGTGGAGCATTATCGGACCTCTTTTGTTAATCAGTGCCGGCTGTTAACCAGTGAATCACAACCACCATACAGTAAACATCATTGTCGTCAACGTCTCCTCTTGTGATACAGCATCCACTTTCCATCCCACGTGGCGTTTCGATCCAGAAAAGGGTTGTATTGGTTGCGCAAAAGCAGAGAAGAACACACTTTGAAACGTGATAATGTCTGTCGATCATTCAAAAACTGAATGGAATCTGACGCCCAGTTCTTCCGACATCCACGCACCATTTGTGATGGGTTAGTCTCCAACAGGATCTTTAAATCCTCGTCCTAGATTACTGTAGGTCGACCACTTCGAGGCTTATTTTCGAGGCAAAAATCTCCGGAACGATATTTCGCAAACCAACGTCGTACAGTGCGTTCATTAACACTATCATTGCCAAATGCCCGATTAATTTTCCGGGCTGTATCGACAGCACTCGACTTTCGAAAATTACATAAAAAATCCTCAGAGTGTTTTAATTTGTACCAAAGTAAAAATGTTACGTTGGAATTATATTGCTATAGAATATATTGATTTGGGAAAATTATCGCATTTAGTTCAATCCACAGAAATACTGTTCGAAATATTCAAATAATATATCATAATTACATGAGTTATCATTTCATATGAAAGTATAACTCAGTTGATGATTAAATGTGTGCCAGAAATTATTTATTTATAGCTTATCTTTTCTGTGTAGTACTGTAAAATATTGAATTGACTAGCAGACCCGGCGAACGTCGTTCTGCCTAAGAGTCAAAGAATGAGCAACTTTAGGATTTTAAAACTGATACAAAATTATTAAGTATTGAGTTATCAAGTTCTTTATCATTATTATTATTAGCTTTATGGATGAAATATTATTTTTCAATACTTATAATCCTATTCCCGAAGAAGACAAAGTCAAAAACACAAAAATCATAAAAATTGATCCAGACATCCTCGAGTTCTGTCATTATTATTATCATTATATCATATTTCAACACTCATTATCCCATTTCCGAAGAAAACAAATCCGAAAACACAAAAATCAAAAAATTTGGTCCAGCTACTCTGGAGTTCATTTATTATTATTATAATTATTATTTTTATTGATGAAATATATATATATATATATATATATATATATATATATATATGTATTATACTACCGGGGACTTTTGTTATTTTATATCAGATGCGTTTTTGCTATACCATGTTTTATAGTGACTTCACGGAAACGCGGTCGAATGGGATAAAAAGTATCATATGTCCCTATTCTTGTTCTAAGCCTCTCCACCAATTTTCAGCCAAATCGGTTCATCCGTTTTTGATTTATGAATAGTGTAACTAACATCACTTTCTTTTATATATATATATATATATATATATATATATATATATATATATATATATATATATATATATATATATATATATATATATATATATATATATATTTCTCAAGATTCAGGTCTGAAAATATAACACAACTTTCTTTCCCAAAAATTAAACACTCCTGAAAATATAACCCTTTCAATTATAAACTACATGATAAATTATGAAAATATTATTGGACTATTTTTGTAGACGTATCGATTAGTACCAGACTCGTACGAGAATATGAAGAATTACCAAGAGAACTTACAAACTGAAAGTATTCTGGAAAAGTATTAATAAGCGGTCATTGGATAATATTCATAAATATTCTGTGATTTCTTTCAACAGAGAAACAGTTAGGAATCCGTGTTATTCAATGGAAACATCATGTAGTTATTTGTGGAAGATTCAAGATTAATTGGATATGGCGCTCGGATATGCGACAATAATAATAGCTTTGACCTGAAAACAAAACAAATAGTGAAATATTAGATTGGTTTGCCTACTTGACGTTACCACAAATTATTCCCCCAAACTTTTCTTTTTTATAAATAATGTCGGTACAAGTTTGAAGTGATTCATCATCCTAAATTACTCAATGAACTTTTAATGACTTAATCGTTGAGGTTTATGTTGAAACAATTGGAGTAATTACAGTGAATCACTGTTTTTCGGAGAATTATTGTTCATAATCGGCATTTTATACAAATTATCATAATGTTACTTGAGTTTGCCGTGACAACCGTTTTAAACTTTTAGAATATGACAATTTTCTATTCTAATTAGTAATTATTACTCATTTTACAGATCATATTATGATTTATCGTTTTCAAGTGATCATTCGAGTGAACGAGATGATCACAATTCTTTTAACCAGTTGGAAACCGTTTAGCAAAAGCCGCGGAGACTGTAGAGCTTATAGTCGTTTTTGCTATCAGCATGTGCAGCATATATCTTCCCAGTCTATTTTTGTGGGAATAAAGTGCCCTTTCGATACTATGAGGGGTATTGAATAAGTTTTGAGAATGAGAATTATCCATTCTTCACTTTCATACAGATACAAGCTGATAGCTCGATGTAGATTTCTCAAGCATCGAAGAAAGATTACGTATATTCGCTGTTTTCAGCTCCAGGTGAGACGATATCTGAAAAACTGATTGCAGGAAATATCGTGTTGCCTTACCTAACCCTATAAACTCCTTTCAAACCACTCTGTTGAAATAGATGCTATGAGTTTTGGAACCTCAAGATCATACCCCCTTGAAAGAATTCTTAAATAAGCTGTCATATTTGGTTCATTCAAGTTTTTGAGAAATTGAGTCATGGTGTCAATTATGGAGTAGATCCACCTAAAAGCGTGTTTTTTTTAATGGTAAGGATCATAGTTGACAATTTTAGAGAGAAATGAGCGAGTCCAAATTCTGCTGATGTCACCACGCCATGTATATCTGTTCTGTTTGAAATATGTTTTTTCCGTTAATCAGCTGTCGCCCTCATACGAACGACAACTCTCACAAGTTGATAAACTTGTGCGAGCTAAGGACTAACGAGGTCTTACCTTTTAACGTGTAATTCTTAACACGGTTGCAAAATCATCCCAGCTTCAACCAGATAAATTCTCCTGAGAAAAATATCTGGTCGAGGCAGGAATCGAACCTACGGTCTTCCGATCGTGAGTCGGGCACACTACCGTCGCGTCCAGTTGAACATGAAGGGATACAGAGCCAGACATCTCTCTGTATCTGTAGAGCAGAAAGGGTGAGTGTAAACCCACAGCAATTAGCTATTGTACATCCTTTCGAGGAGTTGTTAGGTCATCGTCCATCCTTTCCAGGAAGGTGGACAGGTCACTAGGAGACATCTCCTTTATATCAGCAAGACTCGTCGAACACCCACTCTCTTTGGCAACTTAAGATCTCTTTCAGCGGTCTCCGCGAAGGTTTTGAAAGGTGCAGCGACATTACTGTCATTGCGCGGCTTCTTCAATCTTCTTGGGGTTCCCTTCGCGGAGGTGTTCAAGTGAGCACATTTTACTGCAGGGGCAGCCGGTTCCTTGCCTTTCATGGCGGAGCTCTCTTTCTCTTTTTGACCTCGGCGCCGCAACTGCGCTTACGCCTTGGCTTTGTATTACATCACGAGGTGATCTGCTATGTCCAGCCTCATTCCGACATTTCTGTTCATCCCCAGCCACCGCCTTAGATTTAGGTGAGTACTTCTGTCCAGCCTCGGGGTTGGTTTTTGTTTTTGTTGTTTCTGTTTTTGTGTTTGTTTCATTCATGTGTGTTCCTACGAGTAGCAAGGGAAGAGTTGGTCACCTCTGGCAGAGCTCGGCATTACCAGAGGTAGGCTGATTACAATGAGGTTTCTCCCAGTTCCCCAAGGGGATCGTTCGTAACCACATATCATCCTGTGGTCATTCAGCTGTCGGTACGATTCCTTACACCTCAGCTTGGGTAGGCTGGTCCACGGTGGCATGTCTAGCAAAAGCTTTTGGAGTGTTATTTCTGCCACTGAGTCCAGCGATCCCGTCCGTAAGGTCACATTTGCTTCCCGGATAGAGCCCCGAATCCCCTGGCCGTTTCCTTATCCACCACCTAGGGACGCACCCGAAAGGTACCCCAACCCACGGGAGTGTGAATGCATTTTGACCATTTCAAAAATTTGACCACCACCTCAACTATACTTCAAATTCCGAAGTCAACATGAGTTATCTGAATAACGGTTCACCAAATCAATCAAATTCCATTTGTTCTAGTGTTTTTTGAAGATATTTTCTCTTTCAGTTACAGGATGGTTCTAGTACTGAACGGAGTCTTGCAAGAGGACTGTCCACATGACACAACTTCTCTCTATCACACCCACCCAGTCTACAGGGAAACAGCAGCTCAATTACTAGCTGTTCCCAACAAAATAATCGGACCTGTCGGCCTACTTTACGTTCAACAGAGAGAATTGGCTGCAACCGTTCCTCATGACAGTGAGTAGTTTTTCAAATTGGCATTATTAGTTTACTCACCGGAATTTATTTTTAGAAAATGTTAGCATTCTGGGAGCGGACGATGTCACCACCTGCTTGATTGTTGTCGTGCGTCACTCTGGTGAGTAGAATGATAATATTTTCGAATTGTATCAACTGATCTGACTAGAAAGTCAAAGGCTCTGCGGCTTATTTGCAAACAAACGAGTAATCTTGCGACTGAAACATCAAATTCAGAACATTTTCAGAGGAATCTGAACATATAATTATGAATACGAAATTCACTTAACATCTGTTTCTCTGTACTGGTAAGTCCTAGGAAGCTGAAATTTGGTATATGAATGCTTTGTAAGTCTTTAATGCGACGTAAGAAAGGATTTTCGAATATTCCAACTGGAGCTCCCACACTGGTGATGAAAGGGGCGCATTTACATATGAAAATTCCTTTTTCGTCAGTGGTTCTCTGTACCTCTTTATTTTCGGAGGATGAATTTTGTACGTAGTTTCATTTTATGTTGAATATGTGCAATAGGGATTTTTAAATATTCCAACTGGGGATGAAGGGGGCCGAGTTTACACATGAAAATCACCTTTTCATCATTATTTCTCCCTACCGCTATATTTTTGAAGGCTGAAATTTTGTATGTACGTTCGATGTATGTTGTAGATGCGCAACGAGAAAGGAATTTTGAATATTACACCTGGGGCACCAGCCGCAGGGGAAAAAGGGGCGTTCACAAAATAAAGTTACCTTTTCTGTTTTTCCATACCGCTATATTTTCGAAGGATGAAATTTTGTATGTACTTTCAATTTATGTTGAAGATGCGCAATAAGAAAGGATTTTTAAATATTCCAACTGGGGATGAAAAGGGAGAGTTTGCTTGTGAGAATTACCTTTTCATCACTGTTTCTTCGTACCGTTATATTTTCGGAGGCTGAAATTTTGTATGTAGGTTCGTTTTTATGTTGCTGATGTTTAATAAGATAGAATTTTTAAATATTCCACCTGGGGCGTCAACCGCGGGGAAAACGGCTTGTTCATGATATAAAGTTACCTATTCATCACCGTTTTTCCGTACCGCTATATTTTCGGAGGCTGAAATTTTGTATGTAGGTTCGTTTTTATGTTGCTGATGTTTAATAAGATAGAATTTTTAAATATTCCACCTGGGGCGTCAACCGCGGGGAAAACGGCTTGTTCATGATATAAAGTTACCTATTCATCACCGTTTTTCCGTACCGCTATATTTTCGGAGGCTGAAATTTTGTATGTAGGTTCGTTTTTATGTTGCTGATGTTTAATAAGATAGAATTTTTAAATATTCCACCTGGGGCGTCAACCGCGGGGAAAACGGCATGTTCATAATATAAAGTTACCTATTCATCACCGTTTTTCCGTACCGCTATATTTTCGGAGGCTGAAATTTTGTATGTAGGTTCGTTTTTATGTTGTTGATGTGTAATGAGATAGAATTTTTAAATATTCCACCTGGGGCGCCAATCGCGGGGAAAACGGCATGTTCATAATATAATCATCACCGTTTTTCCGTACCGCTATATTTTCGGAGGCTGAAATTTTGTATGTAGGTTGGTTTTTATGTTGTTGATGTATAATAAGATAGAATTTTTAAAAATTCCACCTGGGGCGCCAACCGCGGGGAAAACGGCGTGTTCATGATATAAAGTTACAAATTCATCACCGTTTCTCCGTACCGCTATATTTTCGGAAGCTGAAATTTTCTATGTAGGTTTGTATTATATTGTAGGTGTGCAATAAGAAAGGACTTTCAAATATTCCAAATGGGATGCCAGCCGCGGGGCTGAAGCCCACACTGGGGATGAAAAAGGAGAGTTTACTAAATTGATGGATGTAGCCGTTACTACGTGGTAGGAGATCATATAAAAAATAGGAATGAAAATTTCTATGTTTTTTACCACTTTTATTTGTAACTGACGTTACTGCAGTTTCGTCCTATATGGATTTTCTCAAACTTATACAATAAGCTAACCATCATTCATTACATTCGCCAATATATACCATTTAGGTACTTGATTGAATACCTGTATTTACAGTTCAATCTGCGGATATGCCAATTTAAAAACCGGAGAGTAAATTAAATCGATTTGGTCATTTAACAGGTTACACCCGCAATGTTTATGCTTGTGAATTTCCGAGTATTCTAAATAATTGAGATTGCAACCCTTCCTTGCATAATGCAGAATTTCCGTATCGTTTAGATTCGGAAGCTTGTGGTTGCATGCCAAGAAATGTTTGAAAACGTCGAATCGTTTTTTCCTAGTCTGAAGGACCTTTCATGTTCAGCATACCGTTTTTGGAAATTTTGTCCGCATTGTCCCGCACAAACACTATTACAATCCGGACACTTGAGCTTATAAACTACAGATTTTTCCAACTTGTCGACCTTATCTTTGGTATTGAAAAGGAAATGAGATAACCTGGCATATGGTCTGAATGCTACCTCCACATTGTTTTTTCTGAAGAAACCTGCGATTATTTATGTTCTTTTTCCAAAATATGTTAGCGTTACCCATTTCTTGATTTCTGGTTGTTTGACCTGAGGATATATTAATCTGTAAGTGAATTTCCGGCTTTGTTTCCTGACTAACTTCTGGATAGTATCTGCGTTTGAACCATTATTATGACCTATCTGTGTAATTGTATCAATTTCCCTGGCTAGATTATCTGCAGACAAAGGCAGTGAGAATGCTCTGAGCAACATTGAATTTTAGGCTGCTAATTTATGACTGTGAGGACGGAAAGAATCGCTTGGGATGGTGATGTCTGTATAGCTAGGTTTTCTGAAAACATTGAACTCGAATTTATTCTGATTGTGTGTAATGGCCAGGTCTAAGGAATTTATCTGTTCCTCTATCTCTGTTTCGAGTGTGAACTGAATGTTGCTATTGGGATTGTTCATGAATGTCATAAATTGGTTCAGCTGTCGTGTAGTACCTCTGAAACAGTACAAGAATATCGTCTACATATCTGTACCGAAAATGAATATGTTTTTTACCCAGGTCGGAGTTTAGTATAGTGGCCTCCAAGTTGTTCATAAATATGTCTGCTAAAAGTGGACTAAGGGATGAGCCCATTAATAAACCTGCATTCTGTTTATAGAATTTGTTGTTGAACTGTAGGTAGCTCTGATTCAGGCACACATGTCTAAAATGAGGGGCTTACACTCGTTGTACGGTATGTTGGAGAACATACTCCTTGCATCGAATGAAACTAAAATTGAATTATGTGGCGTGGTTTGGTTCCTTATGTTTTCTAATAAAGTCAGTGAATTTTTAATGCTGTGAGGTGGGACGAAAATGGAGAGTTTACTTATGAAAATTACCTTTTTATCACTGTTCCTCTGTACCGCTATATTTTCGGAGGCTGAAATTTCATATGTAGGTTCGTTTTATATTGTAGAAGTGCATAAAAATGGATTTTCAAATATTCCAAATGGGACGCCAGCCGCGGGGAAAAATGGCGTGTAATATTTTCAGTAATATACATATACTTGCATACTTCAATGTTCATGTAAAACCAGTTGTTTCGAAAGTATATTTCTTTCGTATAATCCAATGTTTGTATGAAAGTAGTTGTATTGTGCCTTTTTGTGCCTTTTTTCCAGATTGTGTCTGAAAGTTTCTTCTTTGCAAAAAGATGGAGAAGTAGAAAGCCAAAGTATTTCTTCATCAAAAATAAATCTCTCCCAATGCCTTTTCCAATGTGAACAACTTCCTTTTTTATCATTTCAAAAATGTGGTTGTTTTTTCTTGGATCTGCCATAGGCCATAGTCATTTGACTTCTCTATGTTATTATTTCCTTTTGTGTTTTACAATTCTGCTTCTTGGTAATCTAGTTCATCTGCGGCATTTCCTATATATAGTATACTTTGCCTTATCCTCCCATGTTTTTTCATCCTTTTTTTATTAACTCAAATACTCATTGCAAAAATGTGAATTGTATTAAATTGATAAAGATCAGACAGCTCTGGTATCTTGGTAAAATATTTTGTGATTTCGTTCTAGTTCTAGTTATCTGAATAAAAATGGATAAGGTTGACAATTTTTGAGTTATATTTAAACTTATCGCCAATTAAAATAGTATATTGTTCAATAAGTGGAGAAAGTCATCTATTCCACACGATGTTTAGAAATTGTGGCATGTACGAATACAAGTGCCGATGCACGAGTAGCACACTATACTTTTTATATGCACCGGGAAAAATGATTGAAATTTACCTCGGAATTTTCATTTCGAACGAAGAAAATTACTTCAGTTTTATTGAAAATATACTCTCTCTATTGAATAATTCACATCCCCGAGCGTAATTTCAGTAGGCAATGTACTTTTCATTGAGAATTAAATATTCATCTAATATATGTGTGAAATCATAACGTATTATTTCATGTGGAGAGAATTACTAACTGGACGATGGGTATTCCCTCTTAGTGAAATGTAAATTTTCGCCATCTCTTTATCGAATGTAAAGTTACGCTTGTATTTGTGAGTGATTATTGTATTGTTCATTCTTGTCTACAGAAGCGCATCGGTTTGTCTGACGTGTGCCTTAGAATATTTTTGTTGTTGGTGATAATAAGTAAAGAAGGTGAGTACATTTCTTGTAAAATTTCAATAACTAGTCCAATAAACAGATGAATTCATTGAGTTTTCTCGTTATGCATTATAGAGTGTTTTTTTTTATTACAAGTATATCCTAACCTCACATCGCGAATTATTTCATACTATATGGAATAGTACAACATACATTATTTTAACTGATTTTCAAATAATTACAGAACATATATTTGAAAATGTTTGTGATAATTACTGAATGTTATTGAGAAAAAGAGATATACTCGATAGCAGTGGCGTGACTCATCAGTGACGCCGTATGCACGATCCATTTTAAAAATGAATTTCGATGAGGAATAAAGTTTCGTATTGGTGGTTGCAAATATCGACAATGTTAAATCGTAATTCCATTCACCTAAAAAATATCTGAACGTTTTATTCGTATCTCTCATAATTTTGGATAAATTTGAGGATTTGTGATTCTTATTATTGAACTTGAAAACATTTTTGCGATGGGAGGCAAGTTGGAACTCAAAATTGAAGGAATCGAGAAACACTTTAGGACCTTTTTGTTTCTGTTGAAGAGGTGAACAAAACACTTCATCACCACTTCATACCATATCGTTATAGCTATATTTGCTATATTTCAGATGTTGGAAAACATTTGAAAAAGTCTAATTTTTTATTTAAACGGTTGAATATGTATCAAAAATTTTTGAGAAATATTAATATTGAAGTCAAACTAGTAGTAGTTTCTCTCTAGGAATGTGTGTTCGTCAACTTACTGTGTTTTTAGATTTCTAAACCTATTCATTTGATGATATTTCATTTCTCTTTTAGGATAATAACAGAAATTCAGGAAAAAAGAAAAAGAAAAATTACTTTCATTTCTCTTTCCGAAGAATACCACCATGAGCAAGAAAGAAAATGTGTTAGTTTGAAGAATGTTTTTTTTTGTACTGTTATTTGACTTTTTTGAAAATGAAAAAAAAATGTTTTGTAGAATTTCATTTCAAGAATGTATATGAACTTATTTTGTATATATATATATATATTTTTAATATATCAATGTGTAATATGTCTTGTGCATTCAATTATCTAAATCATGAGAAAAAATGGCCACTTAAGAGTTAAGAGTCAACATCCGATTGAGGTATCATTGTCTTCAAAACTACTCTGAATACGGACTTTCTTACAACGGAATATCCCAAGGTAATATAACCCGTAAATGAAAAATTACACCGTTAAATTTTATCAGAGTATTGAATTCCACTGTGAAATTATATGAGAGTGTAAAATTCTACTGTAAAATTCTGTCAAGAGTGTAATATCTCGATATAAATTTATATCGCAAATTGACCCTATAAAGTTTTATTTCAACACAAAAGTACACTCAAAATGAAAAATTACACTGAAAAATTCCACACTTGTCTTCGGGGTTGAATTACAAAATAATATTCCGCATGGAATGTGAGATCACACACGAAAGTAATTTCTCGCTAATATGGGCGGTAATTAAATTGCCACCGGTACCGGTGTAAAATTTTTTACCAGTGTGATCCAATCAAAACTACATATTTCACAACTAAATAACTAATTGTGACCTAAAAAATGTATGTTAACATTATTGCAGTTATCGATATCAATAACAGGTACAATATCTTGAATTTCATCTTCTATTTTTTTTGAAATATATATTCCACTAGAAGATGCTGTTTTTTTTCAAGAGATTCCAGCTATCATTTGCTGATGACATTTTGCTTGACAGACTGCCGCTTTGATCGATTTCCACCCATCGGCATCCTATCACTTGAGGGTTGTTATGTTTTGCATCACAGTCTGCCATTATCGCGAAGGATGATTGTCGAATACAATGACCTGTTTAATTTTTTTTTGATATATGCAAAAATCAAGCAATTTGCTGTGTCTTGTTACCAAATGTGTTTATTTCAACACAATCACTGTACGTTTCTCCTTCTGGTGATTTCTGAATAATAACAACTATGATAATCAACTTCATTGAAGAGAACTCACGAGAGATTCACAAATAATTTTTCGCAAATTCGTGTTCAATATGAATCTATCTCTATATAATGTTTTGAGCGAGAGAAACATTCTCTTAAAAACTTTGTTAACGTGACTACTGAATGTGATATCATTATCGAATGTTAAAACTAAATTTATCGTTACTTCAACCATTGTTAGCTGTGTACCATTTATGGAAATAGATTTCGGAAGAAAAAAATACCATTAGTTTGGATTTCACTGAAGTATGTTTCAAATTCTGCGAAGCACTCAAGCAAAAAACTTTATTGAGGTCCCAGTCGATATCATTTTGAGTTTAGATTAGGTTATCTCTAGGAAAGCTGAGTATGAACTGAGTATTTTCCTCATATGCCTGACGTTGTAGATTTCAATATATCTGCTGTATTATAAAAAACAGGGGACCTAAAATACTTTTCTGGGGTACACATAGTTATGAGATACATGTGGTCAGCGAGATTTTTTTTATTTTCATTATATTTACTAAAACAGACGAGTCAATGTCCTGGATATCACACTTTCTAATTTTTTTAGCTACTCTACTTGTGTCAAACTTGTGTCAAGCACACTTTCTATAGATGCGGATGATAATTAGAACCCATCAGACAAAAACCACAGTCTGTTTACATTAACATAGCACTCAAATTAATGGAAAATAATCAATTTAAATCAAAAGGAATCAATCAAATACCAATTACAACTAACTTGAAAGCCATATTCATCAAAGATGTCCGAAAGATACAAATTCAAGCGATAATTCATCCTCTACCCGCTAAATGAAAATAAATCTCGTTTCTATATTACATGGTCATAAACTTCCTCGGCGAGCGAGAGAAAAAAAAATTGAAACACGTAAGAACATAATTAATCTGATTAATTGAATATCAGCGGAGGATGCACTTCGCTTAGAAAAAGTCACTGCCATAATTCAGTAATTTATGTTTGTATGCAACACGAAAGCAAGCTATTACGGAAGTGTACTCTGATGGTGTGGAAAAAAGTAATTAGTTATTTGAACTTGCTCAAAGAAGGTGCGCCTATTCGAGGAAGAATGTTTTGTGGAAACGGAAAATGTTTCCCAAGTGATTTCTTATTATTAATATCCTCCATTTCATCTAATTCGTGCATTTTATATGAATGTGCGGATAACCAGACGATATCTGCAGACGACACCTACAGGGATTTCGTTTATGAAAAAGATTCATTTTAGAATGCCTGATTTAGATTTTCACATATAAATTGATTTGTATAGAATGAGAAACTTCTCAAATACATCTGAAACAATTACTCACATTGGAAGTGACATCCAATGTTGTTCTAGACTGTGTAAAATGAATCAAAATTCCTGAGTACATTTTTTTGTTATTTTCGAAAATATGGTACTCTCATCACAAAAGAAGATGCACTTTCAAAATTCTTTCTTACTTTCTCGGTAACCCTTGAGGATATATTGTGTATCGTTCAATTCATCACTTTTATACCATCCAATCAGTTATCTGTATTTGATAGTCCTAATGGTCAGCATAAAAAAGTGCTTATCATCTGTACTAGAACCCATAGACACAACAGAGTGATTGAAAGTGAACCTGGAGTTATAATAGTAGAACATCCGAACCTAAATCGACCTTCACCGAGCTGATAATAGAATGAAATATATTTTATAAAGAATTTAGTTTATTAGAAAATATGTTAAAAATGGGTTCGCTAAAAAAATCCTGGACAGACTATTTTTAATTATTTAAAAAAAAAAAGATTTTTAATTAAATTTTGCAACATCAAGATAATGAGAAAATTTTTATCCTTACTTGAAGTATAAAACGTATAGAATGTGCAGCCGTTGGGTTGTCTATTATTTACCTGGGCGAACTACTGGTTTGTCAGGTATAAACAGGAATATCGATGCCAGTTACTTTCACTGATTAGATAATAAAAAAAAATGTATTCATCATAAGCGCTGTTTCGTTGCGAACACATTGATATAGGGCTGTCTTCAGAAAATTCGGTGCTATTAGGGGTTTGCGAACTTTAAAGATTTGAATTTCAATGCGCGTGGAAATGTGTGACAGAGAGATCCGAGGTAAGTATACTGTGTAATAATAAAGGACCCAACATCGTATATATATATATATATATATATATATATATATATATATATATATATATATATATATATATATATATATATATATATATATGACTTATAACCGTAATAATATATTTGTAATAGACAAGTTTTTGTAATCTCAAAATATGATAACGTGAATAATAAAAAAATCAATTACTTACTTTGAAATTTTTGAACTTTTCCTGGAAAAAATTCAAGAGAAACAAAGTGGACGGCCGAAAATTGAAATTAAAAAATGTTAAAAAAGATAGATTGAACATCTTGTATTGAGTTTGAAAATTTTTATTACAGAACAGCATGAATACAAAAATTATATTAATGAAAAATAAATATTCTTTATTCTATATCTGATTCGTCAGAAGTATCATTGTCGCACTCAAATTCTTCTGATTCATTAGATTCTTCCTTCTTCTCTTCCATTTCGACGATGTCCTGGATTTTCAAAGGAGTTTGATGTCCGATCACCTGTTGGTTTTAAAAAATCATCTAAATGCCATTCGAGGCGACTACGATGTTCGGTCCTTTATTATTACACAGTATACTTACCTCGGATCTCTCTGTCACACATTTCCACGCGCATTGAAATTCAAATCTTTAAAGTTCGCAAACCTCTAATAGCACCGAATTTTCTGGAGACAACCCTATATCAACGTGTTCGCAATGAAACAGCGCTTATGATGAATACATTTTTTTTATTATCTAATCAGTGAAAGTAACTGGCATCGATATACCTGTTTATACCTGAAAAACCACTAGTTTGCCCAGGTAAATAATAGACAACCCAACGGCTGCACATTTTATACGTTTTATACTTCGTCAGGACAAAAATTTTCTTATTATCTTGATGTTGTAAAATTTAATTAAAAATCATTTTTCAAAAAATAATTAAAAATAGTCTGTCCAGGATTTTTCTAGCGAACCCATTTTTATCATATTTTCTAATATACTAAATCCATTATAAAATATATTTCATTCTATCATCAGCTCGGTGAAGGTCGATTTAGGTTCGGATCTTAGACTATAAGGAAATAAATATTTCGAAATTAAATCTCTAAATATTTATCTCTCAACCTACCTATCCAGTAAGTCGACAACAAAACTACAATGGACACTGAATTATATCCGACAGACAATCGAATTGATCATCTACAGACCGGTTCCGTGAAATAACTTTTCCTGCAGTACAGGAGGTATAAACCTTCCTCCGGTGCAGGATAGATCCAACCAAATACCAGTGTACCTGTTACTCGTCTGACTTCAAAGCTGCTCCACTGTATGTATGGAATCTTCACCTAGCTCATCCCGTGAACAAAGCTCTAAATAGGGGAAGAAACATTCCATGCATCAATACTGTAACCTATATCGAAATGAGTCGGAAGATTGAATAAGTTAATAAATACTCCATCTCTTCAAACCTACCTAAAGTTCTGGTGGATTCTTTACGTATTAAAATCTCACTAATACCAAAAATGAAAAAAACTCAGTTATCTACAAACGAAAAGGTCTGAAAGCAAGCTGAGGTAATAAACAGACAGTCTCTATATTAAAACTTTTCACCATTGACATCTTTCTTCTAGAAAAACTTCAAAGCATTTTATCGAATCACTAAAGGCAATCGAAGTCACGGAGCAGAACCAATCAATCACCAACATTCCTAGCGAAGGAGCACTTCAAATCATACAGAGGAACCTATTCGAAGACGAGAACCTGGAAGATAAAATGAACCTACCTATAGCAGTGATCAGAGAATTACTAAGTTTATGTGCACGGAACTGCTATTACCAACTGAAGTACGAATTCTTTACGCAAGATGAGGGACTGCCAATGGGGTTGCCACTTTCACCAGTTATAGCCAACATATATATGGAGTGGTTTGAAACTCTGGCCATTGAAGAAGCTCACAGTCTGGTTGACATACGTTAACGATACTTTGACAGTATGGAACCATGGGAATACAGAACTAGACACCTTTCTGAAGCACATCAACGGCGTGAAACCTACCATCACCTTCACAAAGGAGAAGGAAGTTCACAACGAATTTCCATTCTCAGACATTTCGGAGAAGAGGACCGACATTGAGTGAGAAACATATAAGTAGTTGTTTACAGCTGATTCTCGGCCTCCCCCCACCACTATGACGTATTAATTGCTTTTTTTATTGGTTGTTGTTTGGTGAAGTTTTTTTGTTGTGCAGTGAAGTCAAGGCGTTGTGACCTTGAAGTGTCTGGTGCATGGATCGTTCAGATTTTTTTTTCATATGAGATTTTGTGTGTTTATGTGTGTGTGTGTGTGTGTGTGTGTGTGTGTGTAGAAGAATGCACGGTACAGGGTTTCATCATGTGCTTGTTTGTCTATGTACAAACATACGTCTGCATACTTCGAAGATCCTCCAAGTAATAAATGCTCCATCGGTGTTAGGGCACCAAGTTAGTAGTGGAGTGACGTCACAGCAATAACCGTTCAACGGCTAGAGAGCGACATGTTCACTCCACGACGTGTGGCAGAGTAATGCGTATTCATCGGTCTGCCCTCACCTCTCCCGAAGCGATGAAGGTTCGCTCTAGCCCCGCTATCGATGGTGACACAACGGCAGCCGAGGACCGTTTGCCTAGCGTCTACCCTCTCCGAGACCGCAACGACCACTGCTTGCTCGTACCGGCAACTGTTATCGCATCAAGTTGGGAGATGGGCTTGGCTGTGACGTCAGGCATCTCTAGTGGATAGCAACTAGCAATGTGAATCTTTCACGGTTTCATGGTGGGGGTGACTCACACTGTTTAATATAAAAGAAATGCCTGGCACACTATGAAATCAGTAGACGAATATATCTGCAGCAGTTAGCAATTGGTAGAGTGTTATTCAGTTCGTAATAGAAGGAAGACGGTGAGTGTATTTGTCTGTTGGAAATTGTTTATATTTTCATATATATTTTCATCATGTCCGTTTCAAAAGTAGACTTGAATAAAATTAATAATTTGATTGTACAGGAGGTTGAAATAGTAGAGCAAAAGGCCTTATCATCATTGCCAATTGATGAAGTGTTCATAATTAAAAATATGTCAACTTATTCTACACGATTTGGTAAATCAATTTTATTAACTTTGCAAGATGTGAGCAATGATAAATTATTTAAAACATGGCTACCAAAACGTATTTCGTTGCAATTCAGTGATGACGATATATCTTGTATCAACTCATCAGGTGGTAAATATACGATGATGTATTTAGGACAGAGCCAACAAAGTTTTGCTGGCATGAAAACGCGATCTCTAGTCAAATTCAATATAATTGAATAATAATAGTAATAATTTATAGTGAATTTCTTTAGGTCATAGCTTACGAAGTTTTTTTGGTGTGAAAACGCTAACTCTAGTCAAATTCAATATGATTGAATAATAATAGTAATTATAATGAATTTCTTATTGTTTTATAATATTCATATATTAGATGATAATAATTATATGGAAATATAAACATTACTAACTTAGTTGAATACACTCACTTTGTAACTACAAGTAAAATGGGAATGTGAGTATTATATCACTGAAAAATTGGAGGTTGCTTATTGTTTTTTTTTATTCAATTTCAGTTCCACCATTTAAAGATGTGGATGCAGTACGCAAGTCAAGATTGGGTCGATGTTGTAGATCTCAAATCATCGGTTCAACATTTGTCGTCTAAATTGAAGGTGTTGGGTGATGGAGCCGAACATGCAAGCAATTATGATATGAGTGTATGCTATGATGAAAAACAAATCGAATTATGCCTTCGTGATGCTGAGAACTATTGGAGTGGTGCAGAAGTTTGTAACAAATTTTTGGATAATGAATTGGAATTGTGGCAACTTTGTGATGTTATGATTGAACTGAACCTAAGAAGATTCCTGTATAGCCTCCAACCATACTTGCCAGAATGGATTATTCATCACTTTGAATTGAATGATGAAAATCGAGAGGAAATTGAAGATGGTCGCGAAAATGATGATTATGAGGAAGAAGTTATTTTAGATAGTCTGTATGTTCCTGTAAATCATAAATAATGTCAAATAAAAAACTTTGTATTATTTTCATGTTTTATTTATTTAAATCTCATGAAATACAATAGAAAATGATTACAAAACAATAAATATGATATAAAATACAATACATGATATAAGTCAGTTACAAATAAAAAAAAAAGATCATGAAACAGTACATGATAGAGTGAAAAAAAAGTGTCAATATCTGCTATGAACTGAACCATCCAATGCATTGTATGTTAAAACTGTATCATGCAAAATTAATGCATATACTTTAGTGTTGTCTGGAAACTTGGTCTTCCTCGTCTCAAACTCAATCTTTATATCAATAGTTGATGATTTTGTTGCATTCGGTTGATGAGAACAATCGATGACGAATAGTGGATTCTCTCTAAATTGTCCAATGTCCATCAGAGGTTCACTCATATCTTTATCATAATAACTTCGCTGGAAACTCTCAAAAGCATAATAAGCAGGAGCATCAAGTTTTTTATCGAAATTCAAATTCCAACGCTCATATGGATAAACTTCAGAATTCAAGTATACTCGAATACTATTGATATCAGCAGTTGTGAATTTTGTAATATCCTGTGTTCTATCTTCAGATGTGGTAGTACTTTGGAATGCGATGATGACAAAACGAGGAGTTTCCAATGCGTTAGTTGTTTTGATGGCCCATATGTCTGAAGAAGTCCCACGTAATGATGGTAGTTCATAGAGGTCCCACATACGATACGCCAACTTGATTTTGGCATTCAGACCGCTTTTGTTTATTCTACTCAAAAGTTTGAGCTTGTGTTTATCATCTGGTACAATATGTCTTATTTTCCATTCGATTTTATTTATTTCCAAATCAGCATCAACCTCACCTATATATGAGTTTTTGAATGATCGAGCGATAATCAAAATCAATTCCTGTTTGGCATTCAAGATACTTTTGTTGTAATCTTCAGCAAAACCCATCAAATATTTCAGTGGTAGTTTTCCACTAAAAACATGACTGTTTGTATCCAAGATATCTTGCTTCAATTGTGAAAGTCCCCAACCAGATGTCAATAATGTGTTAGCATGAGATTGTCCAAATGATATCATGGTTTTCATTGTAGATGTTATCCCAGGTTTTCTAACAACAGCCACTTGTTCACCACCCATTTCATAACGAATTTCGTCAAAGAGAAATGCAATTGCATTATTCGAGAGATAGCATGTTTTCGCTACATCTTTGGGGGTGAATTTACCTTCTATGTAAATGAAGCTCTCGGCAATATCTAGTATAACATCTTGATTATTGATTGCAATTCTGATTTCATCCGAATTCCTGAATAGCGGTGATCCATAGGGCTTATATGTGTGCTCATGTAAACTTATGAGAGAATGATCGAGCACTGGTTCATTGAATATATTCAACTTTTCATTGTTTGTTTCGAGCACCATTGTTATTTTCTCACTTTCAATCCAATCGATTTCAAAAATTTAAGATCACTCACAGACAGAGCGTTATGTGCTAACTGTTTAGCATACACTTGTGGAATGAGCTTCTTTTTATGCACACCTTTCTTTTTGATAGTGCAACTCGTTTGGGATTGTTCAATGCGATTTTGTCTATTATAAATGAAACCCATAACAACAGTTATTCGATTTTCTTCAATTCCAAAATAATGAAAATCTCTTCTTCACTTCCAAAATCGATAAGGTTATTTTTTTCATCCAAAATACGCACTGTAATGTTGTGAATCAATTGAAGACCTTCTGGACTGACAGGCATATATATAATACTGTGTGGTTCTTTAGTGAGATTGTAGCCAGGTTCAACATCAATATCGAATGAGAAAAGAATGTGGGATTCTTCACCATTTATATATGAACCAGATATTATATTGCAATCTAAGCGGATAAGTCTCACAGTTGTAATGTTTATTGGTAATGATGATTCATGTATCTGATTTGGTGGAAATATTTCATGAGCGAACCCCATCATTTCTGCTATTGAATTTGGATGTGTCAGATCAATTTCATATTTGGATCGCATTTCACATTTGAATGTATTATTATTGGCGTGTAGATAGAAAATATCATCTGCAACGACATCATTTGGTTTTTTATCATGAAACAATCTGAACATGATATGTTTCTGTATGACGGCATTGATCTCTTCTATTTCATAAGCACCACATGGAATTTCAATTGTCAACTTTTGGGGTATCGATGAGTTGTCATTACTGATTCTAAAACTAACTAAGTTATTAGCTTCAGTTATATTATTGATTGTATTGCATCCATAGAATCCCAAAAGTCCTAATCCATAACGACTGTTCCTATCCAATTCAATTGGTGGAAAAAAATCCGCACTCAAGACACTTGTCCCGACAGCTTGTAGCTCGAACTTTCGTGACATGACTGATGAATATTTTGAAACACATTTCAATTTATTATTGTACACAGCAACAGCACATTTGAGACAATTTACACTTTTTGGAAGGTGTTGTATTGTAATAAGTATCATTTTTATTGATACCAATATTCACATCCTCTATATTACAAATACAACACATAGATTTCCGAGGTATAGGACCGTCATTAACATCCGATTCTGAATTTTGATCGTGGTGGTGGTGCTCATAACAATATCTATGTTTCATTATATCGATGTCATCTTGCAGATGCTTAGGCAACTTTTCCCAAACATATGCAATCTCATGTGCAACACATGCAAGTATCACTTCCTTAGACATATTTGCAAGCATCACTTTATCCATTTTTTTCAAGGTACCATATTTTGAAAACATTCTAAGTGAAAACCCCATTCCCTTGATAGCCTCCCGATCCAGTTTTGGTGTTGAATCCATTTTTATTTGGAAAATTATTTAGAGAGAAACTGCAAGCACAAGTGACCACAGAGAACTGTATTAAATTTCTGTTGTCGATCATAGTTATATTTGATTTTTACATTCGAACATTTTCGAAAGAATCGAGTCAATTCCAATGGTGGGGGTAGATCTCCAAAACTATCGAAATATGTGACTTCTTTCCCATATTTTTTATATGCCACCCAATGTGTTCCTGGTCCACTTATTCCATCTAAATTAACAATAGCTGTCTCGTTTTGTTTTGGACCTGAAGATGGTAATCTATCACGCATAAAAACACCACGAAAATGTGGAATTTTCATTTTTTGTGCATAATAACTGAGATCGTGATCAGTAAGAGGCCTCTGAGGTAGGGGTTCAATTAGTTTTTTGTTTTGTTTGTGGCTTTGTATGGTTTTAAATATAGTCCTAAACCTTTACGGTATGGTTTGAGATATATTCCACTTCCGCGTTTGCCTAATGCTACAGCCTCCATGGTTTTATTGTGACGATTGGCTTCCATTAAAGCCGCTCTGCTGGCTTTTGCCGAATTCACGGCCTTGGTAATACCAGCAGCGGCTCCCGCCAAACTTCCTAGTGCGGATAGTCCAGCAAAAATTGGTATCAATGGTAAAAGTCCACCGATCTTGGGAACAGGAATTATGCGTGGTGTGCGGATTTTCTTCTTTCCACCGGCAGCTTTAAGGTATTTACGTGCCGCCTGCAATGCCACAGTAATAGCTTTTTTGCTATTATTCGTCACAAATTGATTCCCACCAGCTTTCTTCAATACATTTCGCACTTTATGGACTATCCCAGCACCAAATGCAACTTTTTTAATTTTATTTTTCTTCGTTTGTTTCCTCTTACATTTTTTCTTATTGGTACTACAACCCATGCCCACATGTCTTTTCGCTTTCATAATGTTGGTGACAAGTAATGCAGCTGCTCTTTCCCCAATACTCGCGTCCTTCGATTTAACCCTATCCCAAGCGCTGTATTCAAGTTCTTTGTCGGCTAAATGTCTTGCTGCAAGATCGGATGGATGCTTAGAATATTGAATATCGTGTTTTTTGCATTCAATATCTAATTTATTGATTCCAGGGTCGTTACGAGCTAAACGTTGTTTCAATTTTGTACCCGGTCCACAGTATTGATAACCTCCGGGTAGATGTAATTCGAAAGGAAGTTTGTTTATTAAATCATTAACAAAACCACAACCTCTTTTAATTTTACGATCACTTTCAATACGTCCGTATCGTTTGATGGTACACATTGAAATGAATAAGCTAATAACATTTATATAGTCTCCAACCACGGCACGATGCGCATTGTAAAACAGAAAGAAAAGTTTGCTGTAGATAATCTAGATGAGAAATTTGGTTGTGGATTGAATGGACAAAGGGTATTCAGACATGGTCCACTACTTCCATCATCAGTTCGAGGACTCATTATAGGACCTTCAAATTGTGGAAAGACGAATGCAATGATATCACTATTAACACATCCACAAGGACTGAGATTTAGAAATGTGTATCTCTATTCGAAATCACTCAATCAACCTAAATATCAGTACTTGCGAAGTGTTTTGGAACCTATAAAAGGATTAGGTTTTTATACATTCAGCAATAATGCAGAAATAGTGGAACCCTCCGACGCTAAGCCTAATTCTGTTTTCATTTTCGATGATGTGATATGTGAAAAGCAAGATATTATTAGATCATATTTCTGTATGGGACGTCATAAGGATGTTGATTGTTTTTATCTAGCACAGACATATTCACGGGTACCCAAACAGTTAGTGCGTGACAATACCAATTTCATTTTAATGTTCAAACAAGATGAGACGAATTTACATCACATTTATTCAGATCATGTTTCACCCGATGTAACATTCAAACAATTCCAATTGATGTGTGTTAAATGCTGGGAGGACCAATATGGATTTCTAGTCATTGATAAGGATAGAAAAATAGATGAAGGTAGATATCGCAAAGGATTCGATAGTTTTATATACCCATGATCTTGTTTTTTACACTTATTCGATCACTGAATATTGTAGAGGTCACTTCATCAGCGAATTAGGCTATAATTTAAAAAAGGGCATTATGAATACAAAAAAAGATTCTGAAAATAAAAACAATGAAATGAATTTGAAACGTCAACTAGTAGAGACAACAGAAGCTGTCAGGCAGAAATTCAACTCTATCAAGAATGATAATATTGAAAATCGTACGACACTTGAAAGATTGTATGAGCCCATAATGAAACCATTGAATGTTTTATCATCAAACGCTACTTCTAAATCACCAGTGTTATCACCAAATCATGGAACTGTTCAATCTACTTCAAATTATCCCATGAGTACTCCAATAGGAAGAAAACAATCTTTTGCTAGTGTATCATCTGTGAATAGTGACACGAGCACACTTCAAGACGATATGAGAACAACTCTATTCGAAACACCATCATCGTCCCACATCGATTCCTCGGATCCTGTCACCTCACCTGATATGAATGAAAGTGGTGAAGATGTTTTGATGAAACATTTGAATAATGTAAAATCTAGAAATCCAGCATATGATGGAACATTTGGCGTACGTATGGATCCTATTACACAAAAGCTGAAAATGGGAAGTCTAGTGGTGTATTTCAAAGATGGAAACATTTCATTTTGGGATGCTAATAAAGTGAAAAAATATGAATGCGCAGGTAGTCCAGAATTGTATGATATGATCTTTTTGAAGAATCCACGAGATGTTGATAATAAAGAAACTCGTCAAGTATATTCCAAAATATTGAAAATAACGAATGCTCCATATAAACAATATCATCAGAAGAATGGTTTTAAAAATACAAATTCTAAAAAATTTCGTGAAGTTATCAAACCTCTATTAGACTCACGACAATATCCAATAAGAAGTAGAAGTAAAATTGGTGGAGCACTCAAACGAGTGAAAATGGAGAAAATATATAATTCTAAACCTGTGAATTATGTGTACTGGAATTCACCGAAAGAGTTAGTTGCTCGCCTACGATTATTGGTAGCTTCAAAGTCAGCTGGTCATACAGGACATGACAATGAAATAATTTCAATAATTGAAGAATTACGTGAAGAAGGTATAATATATTAACATATTCACATGTAATGATCACTGTCACATCATCATTCAATGCAGTAACATTATCACATTTTCTCTTTAATCATATTGAAATAGAATGACTAATGAAATAAGTGATGTCAAACGACAAGTTGTTAATGAATTACATAAACCTGCAAGACGTAATTTTCGTAGAAGAATAACCACCATCAAAGGTTTTGCAGATCTATGGCAAATAGATTTAGCTGAACTGCAACCTTATGCAAAAAGTAATGAAGGATACCGATATATACTTGTAGTGATAGATTGTTACTCCAAATATCTGTGGACTGTAGCAGTTAAAGATAAAACAGGTAGTACAGTAACTAATGCAATGAAACATGTACTGAAAGAAGCCAAATACTCCCCCAAACACATACAAAGCGATCAAGGGAAAGAATTTTTCAATAAAAGCTTCTCATCTCTCATGCGAGAATATAATATCAATCATTATTCAACATTTAGCACAAAGAAGGCAGCTATAGCAGAAAGAGTGATTCGTACAATAAAGGGGTGGCTCTATAAGGAATTTTCGATGAGAGGTCACCACAAATGGCTTGATATTCTTCCAACTATAACTAGTAGATATAACAATAAAGTTCATCGTACAATAGGTATGGCACCCATTAATGTTGATCCATCAACAAGATTGATATTCAAAGGTATCAATGGAGTTGGAAAAAAACAAAGTAAACCCAAATTCCGATTGAATGATATTGTACGAATAAGCAAATACAAAAATATTTTTGAAAAGTCTTACACTGCGAACTTTACCACGGAACTCTTCAAGATTGTTAAAATCAATAAAACTTTTCCCACAACCTATAATCTTGAAGATATGAATGAACAACCTATTAGAGGATGTTTTTACGAAGAAGAGTTATTGCGAACCGAAAATCCTGATGTATATCTGATCGAGAAAGTGCTGAAGAAAAGGAAAAATAAAGTATATGTAAAGTGGTTAGGACTTCCTAGTGAACAGAATTCTTGGATTGATGAATCAAATATGCTTTAAATGTATCTAATAATGTATTTATGAATAAAGTAATGTTAAAGTTCATTATTGTTTTCATTTCAATTATATGTAAGTGAATTGAAAAAATATTGCAGCGGTAAACATTGCCCCAACCATTCGCAATGTTCTGTGTATACCAAACCAAATTAATTGTATACTCCATTCCCGCTTAAAATTTTTTTCAACTCACAATATTGAGAACACAATACCATTCCCAAAACTAATCGCTGTCACTTTGAAATGCTTTCTCCAACTCTTTTCGCCAATTATCTCTCACTGATAATGCCGTCTCATAAAGTCGAGTCGACTCCTCAAGCTCTGCCTGTGCTTGCATTCTCGAACGTTGATTGAATTTGTCATCTTTCATGATTTTTGAACGTAGTTCATCTGCTTCTTTGCTCATGTTAGCCAATTCAATTTTCGCTAATGCAATCTTAGCATCTAATGCTTGAAGAGTGTCCTTATTGACACTAATAGCTTGCTCACTCTTTTCATGTTCAGCAATAGCCTTTTGCGCCTTTACAAGACGGCATTTCGCTTTCTTTTTCATATCTCCAAACCGAAGTAATGGAGTGAAAGAAGATAGCGATTCAGTCATCAAATCACCCTTCATTTCTTTGGGTTCACATTTTGTCTTCCTCTTCGATCTGTCACTTTTCGTTGTGGGCTTTTTCTCCTGCAAACCACTTTTCGATTGTTTTTTTTCTTTCAACTCAGTGACAATCGATGAAGATGCATTATTAACCTTCCTTTTGATAGTTCTGGATTTTTTATCAACACCAAGAGGGGGGGTAGATGAAGGGTGTTTGGATGATGATGATTGTGAAATGATTGGAGTTTCAACGATAATTTGTTGAATTGGTTCCGGCACATCTGCGAAGTTAACGAAGTCGCTAATATCAAAATCACTTATCGAGTCTTGAGACTGTAAATGTAATACTGGAATATTTTCAAAATTAGTGTGATCGATATCAACAAGTGGTGAACCATCTTCAGCAATCAATAGTGGCATGGAGCTCATGATAATGATTATTTAGGTTTGGAGGAATGATATGTGATAGCAATAGAATGTGGATAGGAAAGGTGATGATGTTACTGATACTTCACCTTTTATAGAAGAAAATAAACTAGCGCATGCGCTCTTTCGTCAACTAGCCCACTCTTTCATCGACTAGAGATGCCATATCCTTCTCTCCCACTTAAAACGAGTCAAGTGATAGGTGGGAGTCGTACCACTTCCGTTTCCTATTCAATCGTATAAGTCGACTTGCGATCCTGAAGTTCATTCATTCACTCTCTACAACTGTGAGCAAACAACAACAAGATGAATTCTGCAAAAATAAATGCTGCATTAAATAGAATATCTGCTGTTGATGAAAACAATTGGATAGACGAATCAGATGATGATGATGTCAATGTTCCGCTAGAGGAAGTGATAGTTGAAGCAGAAGATGTTGGAGTCGATGAAGATGAGATAGACGAAGTTGAAAACGAGGCCAACCAAAGCGACGAAGATGATGACGTGATGGAGTTTGAGAGGGTCATGGATGAAGAAGGAGATGATGAAGGGATAGAAGCTGACACAACTGAAGGCGATGGTGCTTTGAGGATCGGTATGCGAACGCTCAATGTCAGTGAGACATTGGAAGATCCCTTGGATTTGTATTGTGCAATGGATGCATACGTATTGATCAGCACAATAGATGGAGAGAACAAAAAACTATGCTGGTGCTGCTTTCGGTTTTATTCGCATAGAAACAATAATGGAGGGTGGTATGCCCATGTCAACACCCACAACACTGTCTCAATTATGGAAATGGGACAAAATTGGTGTGAAGCTTGCGAGAGGCCACTAACAAACTTCACCCGAGTATCTACATGTATTATATGTAATAATGTCCAACCTGTGGCACAATAACCGTGGACCTACTGGTCAAAAAAAAAAACAACAGCCCTTTTCAGGGCTACATTATTCACACAAACGGTAGTAGTAGAATTCACAGATTATGTGATAAATGACTACTTTGACTAAAAAGTCGAAGTTAGGATTTGGTTTATCATCGAATATCTGTGTATATGATGAGTACTACTTTGACTGAAAAGTCGAAGTTGATATTTTCTCAATCATTGAATATAATGATGAGTACTACAGAGTTGGATGATGATACTTTCACATAAGTTTTGACTATAGTGTTAACCTATTTCTGATTGAAAGTATAATGATAGCTCTGAAAATAGTTGTTTATTGTCTTTAATTGTAGCCCTTAAAAGGGCTGTTTTTCCTATTAATCCATACAATGGTATGGACTAACGCTCTTCATCATCAGAAACAATCATGATGGTGTCATCATCTGAATCATCTGTATCTGATGATATACTGATGATGTCGTCCTCATATTCATCAGATTCATCTGAATCAGATGATATACTAATTATGTCGTCCGCATGATCATCTAGCTCGTTATCCTGTAGATCGTCTAACTCATCTACTTCCTCTTGCATACGTTCCGGGAAATCATCAGGAAGATCGTAGATGCGTTGCAGCATTTCTGCGAAGGTTGTACTGAAATGATCAAACGTAGAATCTATTTCATGTACCTGGATGGGTCCTGTACTCATCATAGAAGACTCTGGTACACTCATCGGTTCGGTGGTGGAATCAGCAATCGACATTGTGGAAGAATGATGTAGAACTGGGATTGATACTATATTTATATTGGAAGAAATAAAACGGAGGGGGTGAAGTGTAAATGTAGAACAGTGTTTGAGATTCGAAAACATTAAAAATGACGATCTTCATGAAACTCTGAGCGATTATTATGAGAAATTCTAAGTGATTATTATGAAAAACTAATAAGAGAGAGGGAGGAAGACACTGCCCCAGCCTCGCAGTGCCTCGTGTACACCAACCAAAAAAGTGTGTACTCCGTGGAAGGAAAGGAAAGGAAAGGAAAGGAAAGGGTGGGAGAAACAGGGAAACGATTACATATCGTCGTCGGAATTTAGGACATCATCGTCATCAATTAGGATAGGAGATGGCGGAGGACTGTCCTCGATAAGGATTGGGGATGGTGGAAGTCTGATGTCGCCAGCGTCATCGTCGTCGTCGTCGTCATCCTCATCTGTGATGTCTACAGGCGGTGGGTCACCCCATTCGTCATCCCATTGGTAGGGATCCGGATAATCCCCGTCCGATAAGTCAGCTTCATCACTCCCAGTGACATGCTGAACCTGCACCCTGTAGTCATTATTCATGAATTCGAAGGGAATGTCATGAGGTGCCGTTGTGGAGTCCACGAATCCTTCATGGATAGAAGCCCAGTAAGGATGTTGATGCGCTGGGTCACTGTACGGCTCAGTAGTTGAATCAGGTTCCATGTTGAAGGTGGCTGATCAACTGAATATTCCAACAGATAATTCCTACTTTTATACTTTTGAAAGGGAGTGGGGAGGAGTGGGGATGAAAGAACTTGGAATTGAAAATGGAAAAAAAGAAAAATAATGAAAAGACGAAGTGAAGAAAAATGCTCCAACCATCGCATTGTTCAATGTGTACCAAACCAAAACAATGTACACCCTTTATTTCACTTCTTTTTTCATTTTTTTTTTGTTTTTTATTCCTAAAATTATAATTACAAACCTAAAACTACCATGCTACCTAATTATCCTAAAACTATCCTAGTTGACCTAAAAACTATTTCCCTTTATTCAAAAATTTCTTTATAAATATTTTTAGTTCATTATTGAGCTCTATCGAAGAGGTCTCTGCCTTCCGCCTTTCCTTCAGAGCTGCAGTCCTTCGATCTAGCTCGGCCATCCTCATTAACAACTCGCGCCGTTGGCTAGCAATTTCATTCTCCTCCCGGGAAATGCTAGCCAACGCGGCCTCACTATTTCGTGAAGCAAGTGCAACATCCCTACACCTCTGTAGGAAAGTTTCCATCTCCTGGGGGTTAACCTCTCCGAAAGGCTCCGGCACTGGTGGCACTTGTGGCGCGATCTCCCCGGCAGGCTTCGACACTGGTGGCACGACCTCCATGGCAGGATCAGGCACCGGTGTGAGTTCCATGGGTGTCAACATCGCTGATAATGCAAATTGGGTGAGGATTTCACCTGGAGATGGCACCCTCGGCACCGGCTTATATGCCCTCCGTCTTTCCACTGTCAATGCGAGCGGTGTGGGACGTCTCGGAGGATTCCTTTTGGCGGTCGACCAACTACCTGCATAAGGGTTAGTCCTATTGCATTTACTCCTATACCTTTGAATAGGACCAACCTTAGCTGCAGATTGCCGCTTGGCTTTGTTAACAACCCTGTCTTCCTGAAATGAGACAGGGCTGCGTGGCCGCTGCACACCACCCGAAGTTGAAGCCTTCACCTCTTGGACCATCGCCACCCCGTCTCCCTCGAACATGTCAGGGCTGCCTGGTCGCTCCACCTCAACATCCACAGGTATGATCGATGCCACAGCGTTGTCGATTTCCTACGTGTAGTTTTCCATTCTGAAAATGTAATACAAAGTTAGTTGTTATGAAAAAGTAACATTGATAACTTACTCAAAATTCGCTTGTTGTAGACTGTAGAAGACTGCTGTATTAGACTGGTGTTGTAGTAGATTGCTGTAGCTGGACTGCACTCGATGAGAAGACTTGTCGTACTGAATGCCGAGAAGTGTGCTCCTCAGGGTGTAGGCAGAAGTGGGAGTGGTGGGAGTGAGGTGGGGGCGCGCATGCGCAATTGTGGGGTGAGGCGAGCAATGGTGGGAAGGGGGCGGGGCTAAAAGTGGAGGAGAGTGGGCGGGGACTACAGTGTGTTGTTAAATTTTTTTTTTAATGAAACATAAAATTAAAAATTTTTAGTCATAGAACCGGCATTGGTCATCCTCAGTCATAGAACCGGCATTGATCATCTACTTGAATTGTGACTGGAGAAAAAAATCTTTATTTTTTGTAAATCTATATTATTAAAATCAATAATGGGGGTATTTAATGTTCAGTGTGTATGTAGAATCGATATTTTTTGAGAAATGAGTGGTGGAATCTCATTATTATAATATTGAATTTATTACACTTATTTTCAATTTTACACGAAAAATAGTAATGACAAAAGTTGTAGAGAATTTAATTTCCAACAAATTTGGTCTCTATTATTTTTTTCGCAGGATTGATATTTTTCGAGAAAAGAACGGGTTGTAATCTCATTATGTAATATTGAATTTATTACACTTATTTTCAATTTAACACGAAAAATAGTAATGACAAAAGTTGTAGAGAATTTAATTTCCAACAAATTTGGTCTCTATCAATTTTTTCGCAGGATTGATATTTTTCGAGAAAAGAACGGGTTGTAATCTCATTATGTAATATTAAATTTATTACACTTATTTTCAGTTTTACACGAAAAATGGTAATGACAAAAGTTGTAGAGAATTCAATTTCCAACAAATTTGGTCTTTATTAATTTTTTCGCAGGATTGATATTTTTCAAGAAAAGAACGGGTTGTAATCTCATTATGTAATATTGAATTTATTACACTTATTTTCAATTTAACACGAAAAATAGTAATGACAAAAGTTGTAGAGAATTTAATTTCCAACAAATTTGGTCTCTATCAATTTTTTCGCAGGATTGATATTTTTCGAGAAAAGAACGGGTTGTAATCTCATTATGTAATATTAAATTTATTACACTTATTTTCAGTTTTACACGAAAAATGGTAATGACAAAAGTTGTAGAGAATTCAATTTCCAACAAATTTGGTCTCCATTAATTTTTTCGCAGGATTGATATTTTTCAAGAAAAGAACGGGTTGTAATCTCATTATGTAATATTGAATTTATTACACTTATTTTCAATTTAACACGAAAAATAGTAATGACAAAAGTTGTAGAGAATTTAATTTCCAACAAATTTGGTCTCTATTAATTTTTTCGCAGGATTGATATTTTTCGAGAAAAGAACGGGTTGTAATCTCATTATGTAATATTAAATTTATTACACTTATTTTCAATTTTACACGAAAAATGGTAATGACAAAAGTTGTAGAGAATTCAATTTCCAACAAATTTGGTCTTCATTAATTTTTTCGCAGGATTGATATTTTTCAAGAAAAGAACGGGTTGTAATCTCATTATGTAATATTGAATTTATTACACTTATTTTCAATTTTACACGAAAAATAGTAATGACAAAAGTTGTAGAGAATTCAATTTCCAACAAATTTGGTCTTTATTAATTTTTTCGCAGGATTGATATTTTTCAAGAAAAGAACGGGTTGTAATCTCATTATGTAATATTGAATTTATTACACTTATTTTCAATTTTACACGAAAAATAGTAATGACAAAAGTTGTAGAGAATTCAATTTCCAACAAATTTGGTCTCCATTAATTTTTTCGCAGGATCGATATTTTTCGAGAAAAGAATGGGTTGTAATCTTGAGAAAAATTCCGAATCTTGACGATCAAAATTTTTTTTTTAATTATAAACCTTTAATAATTCATAGAAAAAGTAAAATATTGATATTAGTGGTTCAAATCCCGGTTTTTTCGCAGGATCGATATTTTTCGAGAAAAGAACGGGTTGTAATCTTGAGAAAGATTCCGAATCTTGACGATCAAAATTTTTTTTTTAATTATAAACCTTTAATAATTCATAAAAAAAAGTAAAATATTGATATTAGTGGTTCAAATCCCGGTTTTTTCGCAGGATCGATATTTTTCGAGAAAAGAACGGGTTGTAATCTTGAGAAAGATTCCGAATCTCGACGATCAATTTTTTTTTTTTTTTTAACCTTTATTAATTCATAAAAAAGTAAAATATTGATCTTAGTGGTTCAAATCCCGGATTACCCATAAAAAAAATCAATAATTTTTATATAAATGAAGCTTTCATATCTTATATAGAATAATAAATGTTATTAACACCAATATGTAAGCCTGTGGCGTAATGGTTAAGACCCTAGCCTATGCAGACGTATGACATGAGTTCAAATCCCCGTGTGACCAAAAATTTTTTTCTTTATTTCTCACCATTATTCCTTGTGATTTAAATAGAATTGAAACTGTTAGTATAAGTGGGCCTGTGGCAGCGTAGATGTTAAGGTATCATCCTACCGCACAGACTATCCAAGTTCGAAACTTGGCAATGACAAAACTAGAAAAAAACTAGAAAAAATAATAAGAAGGAGGCGGGGAGGGGGGGGGGGCAAGAGGGCATAGGTGTGTGAAAAAATATTGTTTTTTTAATTTTAAAATTTATTTTCAAATTTCAAAAATTTTTTTTCAAATTTGCTTTTTTTTTTCAAATTAAATTTTTTTTTTCAAATTTTAACAGTTGGGAACATGTCAAGTCAGAATTCGAGTACATCACTAATGCCACTTCAGGGACATTGAAATATATATAATAATACTTGTTGATAACTTTCATTATTAATTTTTCAAATACACATTTTTTTTCCTAACCTAACTTAATCAGGCCCTGCCCAGGCAGGCTATTCCACTTCACTATTCACCATGTTGGTTCAATTAATACGTCATCTGTTGCTTTTGGTTTTGGTTCTATTATTCTAATATTTGGATCAATGTTCAGTCCTGGATATCCCACTCCACCTGATGGCCTGACTTTATGGCTTTTCTCCAAAACTTCAACTCTCTCTTCCAGTACATCATACTTTTTCATTGTAGTCGCTGTTATGTTTGACATAGCATCAATTTTTTTATTTGTAGACGCTGTTATGTCAGACATTTTTATGTCTACATCATTTGTAAGTTTGTCAAATTTACGAGTGAAAGTTATCCGAGCCTCTGCAATTTTATCGTCAAATGCTTGACGGGCATCGCGAGCAATATTGCCTATTGTGGATTGTATTGCAGCTTGTAGGGCTAGAAGTATAACCTCCTTTGTTCCGTTAATTTCCCCCTCAAGGTATGATACAGTTACACAATCACTCTTGTCAATTGGTTCGCTTGTATTTTTCAATATTTTTCTTTGTATGTCATAATGACCATCTTTTGTTAATTTAAATCCATTGCCGGGTGGACCTCGGATGACATTACCACCCCATTTTTTTTTTCTGCCAAATTTATCGATTGTTTTAGACATTGTGCACCCACGATGATTCTTTTCAAACTGATATTCCTTTCATTTACATTATACTATATATTGCAGTAATCGATTAGGGAAATAGAAATAATACAAATAAAATTTCAATCATTTTATATTCATTACAGTAATACATATACATACATACATAATACATTAATATCACAATACTTCTGTCATATTGAATTTTCCGGTTTTGAAGATATTGAATGATACTTCAATCATTGATCTCGGCAGATAATAAATTAATCAATTGATCCAATGGAGTCTCCTGAGATTGTGATTGTTGAATAATATTACTTATCCAACGAATGTTCTCATTTGGATCGTTTTCATAAAATTCAATATCATTATGACCCCAAGGAAGAGTGTGGGTAGTATTCGGAATGATAAATCGTTTATCGTCGTGGTATGATAATGCAACTTTATTTTTCAATTCAGTATACATATCATGCAACACGCTTCTAAATGAATTCATCTTTCTGAATATCATACCACCTTGTTCGACGATTTTTTGATAATCTTCGCATGTCAATTCATTCTTTATTACCGATCGTTTAACCCCTTTGGCTTTCTTAAATTCACCATCAACAGATTTCACATAATATGCTTTAGCACCTGTACCATAAAAACTCATGATTGGATCATTTGGAAATTCATCTTTGAAGTTACCCAAGACTGAACTTGTTACTGGAATATTGAATTGGTTAACTATACTGTAATTGGATGTATCAAATCTACTTATGTTAGTTTTTATGAATTCATAAAAATTTTCTGTGTTTACTTTAAGAATGAGCGAGTCGGTATCTGTGTAAAGTAAAGAGACATTTTCATCAAAGTGTTGTTTGATGCATCCATAGAAAAAGTCATACATGACTGTTTTAGATAATTCTAATATGGAAAATCCCAAATATAATGGTTTATCGTAATGAACCTTCACTCTACCCAATTGAATGGCAACGAAATTATCAGTGAAAATTGAACAATTTTTGAAATTTGGTTTGGCTATGAGAGTGCTGGCACCTATATTTTTCTTTATATTTTCCCAATGTGTAACGAGTCTAACATCAATTCGATTATCTACATTCTCCATTGTCTTTCCATACACCGCATTATTCATTAGTTTATAGAAATCTTTAACAGATTTGTTGTTAGACCTATTACGCATTTCAGTATTAAGATCTATATAGGGTTTCATCCAGCATGATTGTTTGAATTTCAATACTCTATGTGTATTCATTACAATCAATCCATTTTTGACAGCTTGCTGTAGATTCCTATAATGAACAATATATTTTCTTTTATCATTCAAATTTGGAATTAATTTGGGAATTTTCGATTGTGTACGAGGTGGTATTATTTTTTCGACTAAAAATGGAAGGTCAGAATGTTTATCATGCAACTCTTGTGGATAATGAATGTCCACTTCAAATACATACCCATACGGACTATCAGTACTCACATCCATCACATCGAGATTAAGAATTTCATTTGGTGTCAACCATGTAAATTCACTTGTTGGTAGAGGTTGTGACATACTGTGACCGTATAGATTTGTTGCATCTAAATATGTAATGAATGTGGAATGTTCATTGGGATTATAATTGGGTAAAAATCTATTATTTGCTATATGTTTCCTCTCGCTACATTGACTAATTCCACCTCGTATACCTTTTTGAAAAAAGTGAATCATATCAATGTCAGTTAGTAATTCCAATTCAACATTAGTGAACTTCAACATGGCATCCCATGATAATCCAGGTGCAGTATAATATTGTGCCGGATCTAAGTTATATATCTCTAAACTTGTGGTGCGGAAGTTTTCAAAAATATCACATAGTAGCAATACATCCGACTTCAAATACAAATCAGAGTATTCCCCCAAATTCTGACACTCGAATAAATTCCAAACATTTCTAGCCCTATCATAATCAGTTTCCGATATATGTTCACAATTGAGTGTGTCATAAAACTGATTTTTTGTCGGAAGTAATGGATAATTCAATTTGTCAATGTCATCAACAAAACTATATGGAAATACACCTTTCTGTCTCATCAAATTGAATTTCTCAATTTGTGGGAAATGTTTGTGCATCTCCAAACATTGATCGGAGGTCAAGTTTGCACCCAACTTCTCCAACGAATTAGTCATAAATTTATAACTATCGATAAATCTCATTTTGAGATAATTCTTCCTAACCACACCATCTTTATCGGTATAGCTGTGTGTGAAGAGATGCTTCGTGAAAGATATATATTTCTCTTTAGTTTGCGGGATAACATCAACTTTCTCTTTATTCCTATACAATTCTTTTATGAATAAATGACAATCATAACCACTTAAATTATGAAAAATGATAGGTATGAAGTTTGGTATTTTGAAATTTAAATTACATTTCGAGTGAGCGGCATGTGATCTTTTCTTTCCTGTGACATGACAATGATCTCTTACTTTGACTTCACCATCAGTAAATGCTTTATTACATATACCACAAGTTCTGGCTGCAGCAAACTGTTCTTCTTCTTCGTCAGTTTGTGTATCCATCGGTTTAGGGTTTCTGAGATGATTTTCATGTATCTCTTTCAAATCATCTTCAATGCTACTCACAAATTTCTGGGCTGCATCTACACCCCTATATGTAACAAATTTTGACAAATCATCATTATATGAACACTTTATCAAATAAGCAAATGAATATGGGGCATGTTTGAATGTTTTAATCGTGTATGAACTTTCAGGATTTGGCTCATTCACATGAATCGGTTTAAGCACTGATTCAAAATCAGCATACACTACAAATGGCACCCTCATTTGCCTCTCAAAGTTTTCAAACATTAGTTTATTTTCCGCAACCATTCTACCATATTTATTGATCTTTAAATTAGTAGTTGGTGTTGTGGTACTAATGTGATTACAATCATACATATTATGACGTAAAAGCAATCTCTCATCAGAAAAATATATCAAACATCCGTCACAAAAATATTTTTTCTGTCTATGAGCTGATAGTTGATTAGAAACTAATCTTGAAAGATCTTTGATCCAACAATAGTGACCATTACCGGAGTCATCAGTTATAAACAACAAATTGACATGTCTCCGGAGTCTTCTCTGTGAGTATCGCAATGGACCAATCACTTCATACTTCATTTTACCCTTCTCAAATGTACTCTCTAAACCGTAAACATTAATTGAAATATCATTCCTATCTTCGAATATTTCGATACTCTTATTATTAACTTTAACCGGAAAATCCATACCTGTGACATCTAAAACAGTGGAAAAATGTGGATATGACGTAAGTTCGGACACTCGACTATCTGCAGGATATAATGCTGATGTTATAGCCCAAGCAAAACAATATTGATCTTCATTACGAACATTCACAACAGCTTTCTTCCATTGAATACATTGAGGCAGCTTCACATATGAACGTCCTTCCAGTGGACTGTATTTATTAATGTTGACCTCGAGAAACAATATTTTTTCACAAGTCCAACCTGAATTATTAAAAAAAAATTACTATTCAATCTTATTGAAATTTTTAAAAAATAAATACCTGAGTCACGATCCTGGAACTCAGTCGTTTGAGCCACAATTACATCACGGAATCCATCAAAAACAGCATTCAAATCTGAAGATTGGTCCACTATTTTATTTTGGGAATTAAATGACTTCGTGTCCCTCGAATCATCAGTCTGAAGAATATAATTCCCAAAAACTTCCATATTCACCTTGATGCTTTTATGGATCCTGATGGCTGATTCCAGTAATTCAATGACCTTCTGCCTAATCTCATTGAAAAATGACATGTAGTCACTGGTTACAATCGAACTCTCCACCCTGTATGTAGCAATGCGGCAATTGAATGCATTCGTTATAATTTGAACACCGTCAGACAATTGAACACATGCATTATTTTTATGACTCATGGTTCTTCGGTGAGAATTCACTTGGGTCATAGGAATTGTCACATTACAACAATTGCACGTATACATAGGTGTTGCATTATCCACTCTCACCCGTTTCACTGCAGGCCCTCCTTGGCAACTCTGGAGCTGATGCCGACGAAGATTATCACTACGAGTGAAAGATTTACCACAGTCACAGGAATACATTTTATATAATAGTTCTCACTAACTCACTTGATGTAAACTGACATAGCCAACACTCGTACGCTTCTTAAATACACTCTGATAGGACCCGTCAAGACGTCATAGCCAACCCCACTTCTCAACTACATGCGCCAAGATTACCTCCCAACTGAATGCGATAACAGATGTCGATATACGAGCAAGCAGTGGTCGTTGCGGTCTCGGAGAGGGTAGACGCTAGGCAAACGGTCCTCGGCTGCCGTTGTGTCACCATCGATAGCGGGGCTAGAGCGAACCTTCATCGCTTCGGGAGAGGTGAGGGCAGACCGATGAATACGCATTACTCTGCCACACGTCGTGGAGTGAACATGTCGCTCTCTAGCCGTTGAACGGTTATTGCTGTGACGTCACTCCACTACTAACTTGGTGCCCTAACACCGATGGAGCATTTATTACTTGGAGGATCTTCGAAGTATGCAGACGTATGTTTGTACATAGACAAACAAGCACATGATGAAACCCTGTACCGTGCATTCTCCTACACACACACACACACACATAAACACACAAAATCTCATATGAAAAAAAAATCTGAACGATCCATGCACCAGACACTTCAAGGTCACAACGCCTTGACTTCACTGCACAACAAAAAAACTTCACCAAACAACAACCAATAAAAAAAGCAATTAATACGTCATAGTGGTGGGGGGAGGCCGAGAATCAGCTGTAAACAACTACTCATATATATACCGAAAACTTACTCACACGGCACAGTATCTGAATCACGAATCCAACGACCATCAATCTACCAAACAATGAATCATAAAGACTCTAATGGATTTTGCTTTCGGGCTCTATAATACAAAGGAAGGTCTCGAGATAGAACTAGGCAGATCTTCAACAGAATGGTTACTCCAGAGATATGGTGGAACAGACTTTGATCAAAAAACAGCAAGAACATCACAAGGAAGAGAAGCCATCTCAACCAGTACTTGCCCTTCCCTACGTTGAAAGATTTTCGGAAAGAATAAGAAGAATTGGGTACAAGTACAACATCAGAAGCTGCTGCTTCACATCCGGTAACACCATCCGTAGCAGCCTCACAAAAACCAGGCCACCCAACGCAGACTGCGATTCCAAGAATTGCATTTACCGGATACCCTGTGAGTGTGGCAAATCCTACATCGCTGAAACTGAGAGGTATTTGGGAGGCCGTATTGCCCAGCACAAGAGAAACACACAACGAGGAGAAACCAGCAAATCAGGAATAGCAGAGCATGTTTGGACTCATCAAAATAACATCAAGTGGTTCCAAGTTGATATCACACACAGGGAGAAACATTCGTTCAAGGGGAAGTTCAAAGAAGATGCATATAAAATATGTTGTCCAACGACGCATTCAACCAAGCTAGAGAAAAGATATGCAACATATGGAAACCCGTAATTGAACGAAAAACTGCCGCTAAACCGCTGAGGCGAAAAGAGGGAAGAGGAAATAGGTGAAAGCGTTCCAATGGCTCTGTGGTCATTTTCATCTTCCATCTTTATTATTTTTTCGTTTCATAATAACACATTTCACGTGTAGTATATTTGATATTTTAGCTACTCGGTTTCATTTTATTTCTTCTTTCAGGGATGGAAGTGAGAAGTGAATAAATGTTCATAGTATATTCTATAATAAAATATGGTATCCTACAAGTTTCTGATACCGAAAGTGATTTCCTGAAAATAGTCGGTTTTGAATGTTTTCGTAGATATATCTTTCGACTTCGGATTCGGATACATTCCAAAACTAGGACATACTGAAAAAAAAACACCATACCTTCTATTAACCTAGTACTCATAAAAAGTATCAGTTTTGAACTTAGAATTTTATAATATACGATATGAAGGGAATTCCGGAAATAGATCATTCGAAAATCAATCTTAAACGTGTTTTTTACAATGGATAAAAATATCGAGCAAAGAGTTCGTCTTGAATTTTGCATTGCAGATGAAACTTCGTTTTCTGGAGTTCTGAAACTGTTGCATAAGAGCCGAAACCAAAAAAAGCTCGTCACAGCGATGTACTCGGAATTCTTTCCAGGTGACACAGTAAATAAATAATATTATCTAAGCGTTATGTGGCGTTTGTGAGAGAGAGAGAAAAATACCAAAGACTTGCAAAAGGAATCTTGGATTTTGAACCACGAAAACGCACTATCTCACATAGCTATCATTGTGAACGAATTTCTGGGCAAAACCTCAACAATTCATATCGAAAAGCCACCGTATTCACCTGATATGGCTCCAATCGATTTTTTCATTTTTCCAAAACTCAAAATACCAGTTCAAAATAGTCGGTCCAAAAGAATGAGTTCAAAAAATAATTTTCATTGGATTGGGTTGTTCATAGTCATAAGTGTATTTTGGGAGGCGATACAATAAGTTTGAATTAAGAATATATATTTTGCGTTTCATCGACCAATTCCCGGTACTTTCTTGACATATTATATATAATATTATGTTATGATAATAATAATAATATGAATAATTAGAAGTGGGAATGGAAAATCACTCTGAGCACTCTGGGACAAAAACATTTTTTTATAAACCATTGCGCACGGCCCAATTTTATCGATTTTCCTGCACGTACTTGATCACAGAAGAAATTACAGTCATGAACTGAATAGCAGGTGTTACAAAATCCGTAATGATAGACCTGCAGGTACATTGTGGAGGAATTACAGTCAAATTAAATAGCAGTTTCATTTCACATACCAATATAATAATGATAACGAAATGGAATGTCCAATAGTGTTTATTTTTTCGTGCGGCAATGTCTACTCGACGAACACAGATTTGCAACTACTAATTTTCTTGCCGTACTCTGCAATTAGTATAGGTGTAACCTCACATTAATGCTCGAAACTTTATCTTCAAATCATTGGAATTTTATGTCGTACTATAATCTTATAGCCTTGTGAACTGTAGAGTATCAGAGCTGACAATGTCTCTGTGTTTATTTTTGTAATATTATTTCCATCTGGAAAAACTTGGCTTCAAGTAATGTTATATGAGAATAGAATGAATGATGGAGTTGGATCACTATCACTACATGGGCTAAGAAAGAAAAAAATGCGTTTAATGTTGATGATATTTCCCTTCTCAAGATAGTCGATGAATATTAGACCACGTAAGTACATCCCAAAATACCGAGGCCATAATCTTTCCAGCCGATTGTTGTGCTTTCAGGTGCTTTGGACGAGGTTCATCAGTTGCTCTCCACTCAGATGACGATCGTTTTGATTCTATAGTGAAGTGATAGATCCATGTTTCATCCATGGATCTGCACTTGACTACGTGTTAGGTGCGGTGTTAGGTCTGACTTTCTAGCTCAGGTAGTATGAAACAAAGTCGCTTCCCGCTGTCTGAACCTATAATAAGGGAGCCCAAGCGGAGATTTCTGGATTTACTAAAGCGCGGTAGATTAATATACAGGGGGATACCTTGTACCCAGTTAAGTACCTCTACCAAATATGAGCCCCATATATAAGGCTGCCCGTGAAGGAAAAAGGATCAGATTAGTACCAAAAAAAATGATCATCAGAAATTCTCGAGTGCGTCAGATTAAAATAGGGTGAGTTAATTACATGCTGAAAAGTGTATATTCCAGTAATCTAACAATTTGAGAGTGACGTAAAGAAAGGGGAGGCAGCAAAGTTGTAAAAAAATAACGTCATTTCGACATTCTCGAGCGTAGCTAATTTTTTTTTATTTTGAAGGAAATAATTCAAGGATAGCGGGAAAAATATATTATCTGACGATTTCCGCAAGCCGAAATAACAAAAATTTGTCGATAAAGTTTAATGCGTGCAGCTGTGTGATACCTACATTTCCCTTTCCGAGTTTCTATTCCTATTTCACTTTTTCTCTATCTATTACTCTCTCACTCCGTTCCCACTCAGAATTCTGTTGCCGTGACGCCATCACAATTGATCACAGAGACTCGTTCGTGATGGAGATGATGATTAATTGATCAATTGATTATAAAAAATTGAAGTATTCTACTTAAAAAACGTGCACTCATTTATTTGCATGCTATTTCCTGAGCTTTTCCATTGATCAAGTTCAATGATTGAAAAAAAATATGTTTTTTGTCAGATTAGGCAAATCCCTCTAGATAATCGTCAGATTATGAGACAGCACGTCTAGAACATAAAGATGAACCATATATATCTCAATCTGACGCGCTTGAGTATTTCAAAATGGCGAATTTTTTTTGCACATTATAATAATGGCGCGATTTTGCGTCAGATCGAAATCGTCAGATTATTGAATGAGAGGTTTTTTTTTTGTTGCAGTTAACACCCCCTTAGAAAGTCTGACGCGCTCGATTACATTTTTTTCTTTTCACTTTTAACCCTTACGTTCAACCACCCACATCATGCAAACGATCAGATTAACATACCAACATTATTAAAAATACGTAGGACATTGATGCTATCAATATCTGACGCGCTCGAGTATATCCGTGCAACAGTATTTTTTTACATAATTAAAAATTTATAGCCGCTTCCCCCACCAATGAAAAGGTATATATTATATAACATTTTTTTCTTCTTATCATCTGAGCTTTGCAACCTAATATGTCTCAATGACGCTCGAGTAAATCCCCATTTTGCATCGTGGGCTCCCCTACTACTATGAATGCTTAGATCTTCAAAACTACGCGACGGATGTTGATGCGGGTTATTATGAATAGATAGAGTTATTCAATGAAAAGGGTTATATGAATATAACATGTATACAGGCCGTTCCTTTAATCATGTGGTAACAATATAGTGGCCGTGTTTCGATAAGTGACCTCACTTGAAAAAGCTAATGTTTAGCGAAACATGTTGTGATATATTTTTTCAATAAAGTTTGTGAAGATCAAATCGTTTAGGTGTAGTTTGTGAAAAAGGAATATGTATGTTGAGCTACACCGGAATTGTCGTATTCCGAACATCCAAATATTTAAACGATACGAAAGAAATTTGAGAGACTAGTGCATTCAACAGAAAGAAAATAAGAGAATGTGTGGTTACTGGAAGTGTGAGGAATCAAATAAATGTTTACACAGTGAAAACATTTTTTTTTTAGGATTGGCCAGTTACAAAAATTATGCTAATCAAGATTGTTCTTTACGAGAAAATGCCCACGAAATGGGGATTTCTGTAAAATCCACCAGAACAATTTAGAAAAAGAACAAATATAAATGCTACAGGATACGCAAAGTTCATCACCTGGATGAAAGGGATTATGGAAGGAAAGGACGATTTGCAAAGTGGTTGAGACGTAGAAATAGAGACGTTGGAAATATTTGTATAAAAATAATATGAACAGACGATTCAAAATTCACCACAATGGTTGGTTTAACAGAAATATCCATTATAGGTGTAATAATACAAATGAACATTTACATAGGGAAACCCATTTTCAAGAAAGGTTCGAAATAAATGTTTGGTTTGGAATTGTGGGAACAAACATCCAACAGAACGGCGCTCTTCCCCATAATACTGCAATGGTATGGGAACATTTAGATGCAATATTCCCAAAAAAAATAATTGGAAACAATGGACCAATTAACTGGTCAGCTCGATCTCCAGTTCTTACTCCTTTAGATTTTTGGTCTGGGGATACATAAAGGATAAAGTTTTTTCAACACCAAGTACAGATATCGACCATCTCAAACTAATAATAAAAGATGCATGTATTAGTATTACACCTATTATGCTAGAAATTTGCCACAGAAATTGTCTGGACAGACTTATGTGCATTCAACACAGAGGTCGTCAATTCGAGCATTTAATGTAGATTGCCATGTGAAATAAATTGTTGTTCTGTTTGATTGTTGTCACTGATGAAACGCTATAAAAATATCAAATGTGATATACCCTTGGATTGAGCATTTATCGCTTTATCAATATCTGTAATAAAAAAGACAGGTCCGTATTTACAAAAAATGTTGATAGTGGCCATGTCGACACGAAACGTTTTATCCAATATTTATTACATCGTCATAATACACTTTGAATACAATGATTTTTTCCCATTTTTGGTATTCTCCGAAATAATAATTTCATTCGAAAAAAAAACGAAAAACAGCATTTTTGGTTTTTCCCTCATAACTCGAGAAGGGCGAGATTCCCCGTAAATTTTCTTCGATCATACCGATGACAGTTACCATTTAATCGTCTTCGTATCTATTATGGTTTAGCAATGTTACCACATGATAAAAGAAACGGCCTATATGGGATATAGTAGAGAAACACTGATAATTTTAGAGGTTTTGATTGTGATGTCTTAAATAAACACATTTTTTGCGCTTACATTGCAAACGCTGGCTGTATCCTACGAGATAGATCAAAAGATGTACTACAGTATTATATACACCTTGAAAAGGTCTACAACAAAGTTCGCGATGGTATATGTCTATATCTTAGGGATAACCCAAAATAACAATTTTTTATTATGGGCTCATTCACGAATCGATTTCAAGCAATACAACATTAATACTTATCCAATTATGTACCTTAAATACATTGTGCATTGAAGTAGATCATTTAGCCCTTTACAACATGTAATTCAAATGAATATTTGAATTACTCCGGTAGGTGGAGGTTGTAATCCTTTCCCATATCCTTTTTTCCTGCATATTGCACAATATTTATCATTGGAATTTCCGTGCCAGACACAGAGCGATAAGTCTTCATGGAAACACTAATTTCTAAAGATGAAAGAGATGAGTTTTTCTATATTTTCCAGTTTCCCTATTGAAGAATGTAAACTTTCACGGCCAGAGATACAGTTTTAAACTGCAGGGACATGGCGATTTCGGCGATATCGGCCTGCGGGCCGATTTGATTAGCAGCGAACGCACGTGTTTATTTGTATCAGCATTGCACCGGGTATCAGCATTGCACCCGTGCGAAGCCGGGGCGGCTCGCTAGTATCTTATGAAGTACAAGTAACCCCATCCTCTTTGTATGAATATAACATATTTTCCCTTGTCATAGTATTACATCGGTTTGTTGATGACGAAGGTTTTTGCCTTTCACCTTTTGCCATTCACCTGTACGTAATTTCATTTTTATAGGCTCAGGAGCGGTAGCTATGGCTCATCTTGATGGATCTGGGACTGACGAAGCCGTTTGCACTATGGTGCAGAGGGTACAAGAACTAGCACTGGGATATCCTGAAGGGAGAATAGAACTTCAACTGATAGGAGGATTCAACGACCCACGACATTATTCTGATGAAATTTTCTTCAACGTTATAAGTGAGTGGATTTTCTTTGAAACATATTAAAAAATTATCTTTCTCTCGTGACAAAACATTTTCTTTTTTTATAATCTATTCATTCATCTGAACGATCGATTTTCACTTGCTATCGTCTAATCCGTGTTAGGAATCACAGGTTAAAAGGTAAGACCTCGTGACACAGCTGGTTAACGGAAAAACAAATTTTGAACAGATTTTTTTATACATAGGTATATACCGTCTCACACAAAATAGTTTACTTTTTTTTTCAAGCTATCTCTCTGATATGTTACTTCAACGCTTCAGATTAATCATGCAAACAGAAAGATTTTAGCTTTTTTTAAAAAATGGATATGCAATTGATACCCATTCTATCAGAAATTTAGTTGCTCATAATTTACGGAGACTGGGGTAATGGTAGTCACCTAAGGGGGAAAAATCATAAAAAATGATTGTTTCACTCTTTTGAAATGTTAGCGATCTTAACAGTATACTTATAACATCTCATAAGTAACCAAGGACTTGAAATGTAATTATAACTTAACTTTTTTATGTTCACACCAAAAACAAAAAATATCAGCTTTGACTGGTATTACCCCGACCCTGGGTATTTCAATGATATAATCATGAGTTATCGGTATATCCTGTCAATTATTTTATTAAAATACAAGTTGATTCGATAAAATTACAAATCTACTTCTTTGAGCAGCGATCGCACAAATAGTCTTCGGGAGTGTCCCATCCAGAGCATTCAGCATGGACCCACAAACCACAAGACGTGCATCTATACCACATTTCACCATCTTTGCCTGTATCTTCGCAATAAAAGCAAACGTCTTTTCCAATGTCCGATAGGCTAATGTCATCTTCTGACTCATCGATACAAATGTCATCTTCATCCATAGAAGAATCTGTGTCCGATTCAAACAATGTCCTTTTCATGTTCTTATGCTGTAGCTGTGAATGCTTTTTAATCGCAGCAAATTTTGTACCCTTCTTTTCTACCTTTTCTTTCTTTATCTTAGTCTTCATTGCACATTGCTGACCTTTTCTTTCTCGTTTTTCCTTAGACTTTTTTTCCTTTTCTTCTTTCTTTCTCTTTTTTTCTTGAAGTCGCTCTTTCATGGGAGTAGAGGTCAAGATCTCTGAATGCTGCTTAGGTCTTGCTCCTCTTGTTGGCACATCGGTAGAAGTGCTGCATCCGGGTATAGGAGAAAAAACTTGAATGGGAACTTGGATAGGGTTGGACTGATTAATACCAACAGTCTTTGCAGGTGACTTCACAGGTCTTTGCAGGTTGTTTTCATTATTAGCAATCACTGTATCTTCCACACACACTGGTGTCGAGTCCTTATTCTTTTGAAGAATGTCTTCTACCAAGAAGTCTTCATCAGTAAAGATTCCCGGATTTAATGGATGTATCCCAGTGTTTTTGAATCCACTTGTTGCTTTAGCAATGGTAGCAACTAATGAGTAAGCTTTGTTAAAAAGCTCGGCTACATCATATGGTGTTATCTTCACTAAGTTCTTAGACTTCATGAACAAATCACACTCCCTCTTATATGCAGATTTCAATGGTGAATAAAATACTACATCTAAAGGCTGAAGCCTATGCGATATATGCGGTGGTAAGGAAACCATAACCACTCCATTCTCCCTGCAAAAGGCATAAGCCTCAGCGGAGCAATGTGTGCTGTGGTTGTCTAATATGAGAAGCATTTTGTTCTCTACACTTGTGTGAGTAAATTCAGCGAAGTGTTGTAACCAAGTTAAAAACAGCTCTTCATTTATCCATCCAGTCTTTGAACAGCCGTAGATTGATCCCGGTGGCCCATTTTTTTCCAACAACTGGGACATACGCGTCCTTGGAAAAATGAACATAGGAGGGACGTAGGACCCCCCTGTGCTCATAGCACATACAACGGTAATGTTTTTGCCTCTTTCCCAGCTGGTAATGGAGCCAACACGTTTTTGCCCCCTCTCTGCTAAAATTAGACCAGGGTCCTGCACTGTCGTTATCCCTGTTTCATCAACATTCCATATGTTTGTATCCTTGAACTTATATTTATCAACTGCTTCTTCCAAATTACTAAAAAAACGATTGACTTCTTGTTTGTTAAACCCTACAGCTCTTCCTACGCTTGTGGCTTCAGGTTTTCTAACACTTATCTTGTGTCTTTGCATAAAACCATACATCCAGTCTAAGCCAGCCATTTTAGTGTCTTTGTTAAACCTATGTTTTAAATGATTCTTTTCTGCATATTCAAACGCAATTTTCCTTAACTTTATTGCTGTAATTCCATAGAAAATTTTAGACAGTGTCTTTACATGATCAGCTAGAGCTTCTTCGTGGAAAGTCACATTTCCTGCCTAAGCGTGGGTCAGAATCAGTACCGCTCTTTAATCGGACTTGTAATGTGCTAAAGGGTATTCCAAAATTTTCCGCGGCCTTTCTCATTGATAGCCATTATCAACAGCCTGTTTAGCTTTTTTAAGGTCTTCTGCTGTCCACTTAGCTTTTTCAGTTTTTCTAATATACTTCCTCGCCATCTGAAACATACAAAACAAAAATTGATAACGAATGGGGTAATGATGGTCAGTTGACATAAACACTGCCATTACCCCAAACAGTATGACTACCATTACCCCGAACGCATGGTTTTATTTCACAAGAAAAAATCAACAACAACCTGTTATAATACCTTCATAAACAGCAATGGTTATAGTAATGGGGCTTACCTTGATACTGTGTGACCATTGGTTTATCAGCGGGAACAGTGAAACGTGTGAAAACAGCACTTTAAACGACAGGTTTTCTAATGAGGCGCAACATAAAAACACTCCAACTCACTCAACGTCCAAACGACGACTGCCAAGATGGCGCGCGTTCGAGTAGTAGTTCGAGATCGTGCCGCAAGCAGGCAGCACCGATCAGAGCGATCTGCGTTACCGTCGTTACCGAGATATTATACCGACCACGATTACCCCTTGACTGTCATTACCCCACTCTCCCCTATTATCATATTTCAGACTTATTTTGTTGTCTGTCATGGTATTGCTACACGAGGTGTTTCTTTCCCGTTTGGGCCTTTGTTCACGAGATAGGGCAGATAGGTACTAGTTAACAATTTTTCTCAAATACAAAAGTTTCCTGCACTGCACTGATGAGAGGTAATACTTTGGAACCAGGTGATCTAGTCGACTGATTTCAGCGTGGTGCTGGTCCTAGATGCACGAGAAACATCTTCAAGAATAACCTCTATGAGTTCTGCCAGATATAATTCAATATCCATCGTGGTTTCACCTGAGAAAATAGTTGCTTATCGGTAGGCATTGACCAGAACCTTCTGTGTAGGTGCTTTGGGATAGATGATAGTAATTATAATGTTCATACTCCAATTCTTTTTCTACGTTGTCTTTTCATGATCTTTTTATCTGGTTCTCCATTCTGGTTTACCTTATGAATTCTTGTATTATCATCGATTCTTTCAGAATCTTTGTAATGAACAATTTGAGCGTCAAACTTCTGTCTCACCCATTATATTTCCCAGACCTCTCACCAACCGACTACCATCTTTTCAAGCACTACTTATTTTTTTTCACCGGCAGAATCTTCGCCAATCAGGAGCAGACAAAAACGGCTTTCGTCTTCTTCATCGAATCCAGAGCACACCATTTTCATGCTAATGGAATGAATCAACTTGTGTTACGTTTGCGAAATTTCACTGGTTATAATGGCGCTCATTTCGATTGAATTGAGTAATAATTCACTTATATATAACCGTTCAAAATAAACAGATGAAACCAATATATAACATTTTCAGACTCCTTTCACAAGCATCCAGTGGAGATAGATCTGACACTAGCTTGTCTGGGAGAACTCAATACAACTATAAGAGGTGGAATACACTGGCCCATCATCTATGGAGTTGGTGTTAACGTGAAAACAGGAGAAATTTTTCCTGCTAGTTTTCCTGATAAGGGTCCTGATCACTCATTGAGATGTGCTCGATATCTAACTGGAGTGCCACAGGTAATATTTTTTTTAATTGGGTGGGTGGATCACTATTAGGTACTTGAGTGGATATGCACAATTAACATCACATTTGTTGGTGTCAACATTTCAGGCTTTGAAAAGTAATTCAATTGAAACATAATACATGTTATTCTTGTAGGGAGAATCAAAGTTCAAGTTAGTTTTGGTCTTGATTTCAAATTTCCTGCATAAAAAAAGTTTCGTTGTATTAGCCAGGAGAGTAGTTGTTTTTTGATAAACGTCAGTCGAGACAGGCTTGAACGTTTAAAGTTCATTTCTTCAGATTTTTTTATTGCTAGTCTTCAAGCATAGTCCATTGACTAATAAGATAGATGAATATTGTTAGAAATACTCGTTTGAAAAGTGAACTCATCAAAAATACAATTCATCGTACCCTAAATAACTATAGTCATACACAATCAACAAGTGTTTCACAAGTTTCATTAAACACTTTTTTTGGAGATAACTTCTCAAATCTCAGCAGGATATTTTGGTAAACAAATTTTATAATGTTTGATAGAGTCGACTGAGTTGTTAACAACAAATCCATTTGTACCTGGTATTTATATTCTGCTCAATTGTTACAATATGTAGGTATCTTCACTAATAGCAGGGGAGCCCATGATGCAAAATGGGGATTTACACGAGCGTCATTGAGACATATTAGGTTGCAAAGCTTAGATGATAAGATGAAAAAATGTTATATAATATATACATTTTCATCGGTGGGGGAAGCGGCTATAGATTTTTAAATATGTATAAAAATACTGTTGCATGGACATAGGTACTCGAGCGCGTCAGATATTGATAGCATCAATATCTACGTATTTTTAATAATGTTGGTATGTTAGTCTGATCGTTTGCATGATGTGGGTGGTTGTACGTAAGGGTTGAAAGTGAAAAAAAATTTAATCGAACGCGTCAGAGCGCGTAAGTGCAACAAAAAAAAGCTCTCATTCAATAATCTGACGATTTCGTACTGACGCAAACTCGCGGCAATCATTATAATGTGCAAAAAAAATTCTCCATTTTGAAATACTCAAGCGCGTCAGATTAAGATATATATGGTTCATCTTTATGTTTTAGACGTGATGTCTCATAATCTGACGATTATCTAGAGGTATTCGCCTATTCTGATAAAAACAATATATTTTTTTATTTTTTTTAATTCATTGAACTTAATTAATTGAAAAGCTCAGTAAATAGCATGCAAATTAATAAGTGTATGTTTTTGAAGTAGAATACTTGTATTTATAAAAAAATAATTTTAAAAAATGCTCAAAAAAATTAATTTTTTTATAATCAATTGATTAATTAATGAAGAAAGAAGGAACTCAACTTTCTATGTTTTATATATTGTATAGGTTTGAAAATATCCTTATATATTGTATAAGTTTGAAAATGTCTTCATAGGACGAAACTGCAGTAACGTTAGTTACAAATAAAAGTGGCAAAAAAAATAGAAAATTCAATTTCTCTTTTCTTCATTATAATTTCCTACCACGTAGTAACGGCTACATCCATTAATTAATTGATTAATTATTCATCAGCTTCATCTTCATCACTAACGAGTCTCTGTCATGGCAACAGAAATCAGAGTGGTGACGGAGTGAGAGAGTAATAGATAGAGAAGAAGTGAATAGAGAATAGAGGAATAGAAACTAGCAGAGGGAAATATAGGTATCACACAGCTGCACGCATTAAAACTTATCGACGAATTTTTGTTATTTCAGCTTGCGGAAATCGTCAGATTATATATTTTTCGTTATTCTTGAATTATTCCTTTCGAAATGAAAAAAATTAGCTACGCTCGAGAATGTCAAAAAGACGTTATTTTTTTACAACTTTGCTGACCTCACCTTTCTTTACGTCACTCTCAAATTGTCAGATTACTGAAATATACACTTTTTAGCAGGTTATTAACTCACGCTACCTCAATCTGACGCGCTCGAGAATTTCTGATGATCAAATTTTTTTACTAATCTGATCCTTCATCCCTCACAGGCGGCCTTATATATGGGGCTCATATTCGGTGGAGGTACTTAACCGGGTACAAGGTATCCCCCTGTATATTAATCTGCCGCGCTTTAGTAAATCCCGAAATGCCCGCTTGGGTTCCCCTATTATAATGTTTTGTGATTGAAACCGTTTCTGAAACAAAGTTCTATCTTATTCTATTCTATCTTATTATTCATTATTTATCATTTATTACTTGTGATTCACTCTCACTAATTTCTGTATGAAACAAAACCGTTTCCAGGGAGAACCTTGTGAAATTAATTCAGGACACTCAAGACGTAGGTACCTAGCAGGGGTATTTATGGTATAAATAAGGATAACATTGTACTTATGTATATTTAGTTTAATCTTCCTCTTGAAGATGATCACTTGGTGATAGAAATACATGTTGAGGTGCTAAAATAACAGTTTGATGTTGGGATATAGCTCCAGTAATATTCATTTATCATTCATTATTTATTTTTTATAGTTTTAATTGTTTAAATATTTTTGTGATTTCATGTTACAGGTTCTAGATATCTACGACTGCAATTTGGGTTTATTGAGAATCGGACCTTTCAACTATGAACCACTCAGGGGTGTAGATTTATGGCTATCCCAGACTGATGATTTTATTTTGCAACATCTGTCAACTTCTCCAGAAGTTGAACCGCCCCATTTTGTTATGGAGGTTTGTATATTAATATATATTGCGCATGAGTTAAACATAAGCCAACTCTTTGTTATCTATGCAGTAGATTCATGGGATGAATACGAATATCTTGAAAGCAGCATTGCAAAAACTAAGCAGACAGGCATTAGTTATTTTTCCAGCATTTTCTGATGATCTAATGGGTATCCCAAAATGTACACAACAATTCATAAAAATCAAACTTACAGTTTTTGCAATTGTTGTTTCCTCAGTGTGCGGCAATTTTGTCAATGTAGGAAGATATCAAGTTGCAAATGCGTATGGTCGTTCAGGCTAATTTTGCTATAAAATTCAGCATCCACTTTTTGACAATTATTGTTTCATTCAGCCAACTCTCCTCGCTCTGTATGGTCACTGGACTTTTGAACGGCTTGTTATTGGACGGCCAGTATATTTATCATAACCAATGTATTCAGTCTATTGAAATGTCTCTCAATACCCAGAAAATATGCCACTTTTTGGAACTTACAACAAGTTTCAATCGTTGGATCTCTCTCCCGATCTTCAGAGAAATAAAGACGTTCAGTGACCTGTCAGTTGCACCGAAGTTAAATTCTCCACATTCATAAGATATCAAGCAGATGAAGTTATTGAAACCGCTGTTTCACATTGATGGTTCAATCTTCTTGATATTGCTGCGAATTGTTTGATCATATCTGAAGCAGGTGCCGATTCAGATCCAATCCTTCTTCAGTATTTTCAAAAGAAAAAAAACAAAGCTGCTCGTGACCGCCAAAATTTATCCCACCAGTTTCTTGGAGTATTCAGGCTGCCGAAGATCCCACTTGATGTACTCGCCTACAGCTGTTTCCATGGTACCATACCATAGCATAGACGTATCTTTTATATATCTTAACCAAATTGGCGACTTCATGTTGACTTATTTTATAGCCAGCACCTTGAATGACTCCATGTTTGAATTGGCTATGAAAGGTGACAGTCCAAATCGTAGCCATCTTCTTGTGTGAAGCAGTCATCTGTCAGTTGGAAGTAGCATATCAGAACGCAGAATTATAACAATTCTACGATTTCTTCCAACAGTAACTTCTTTCTGGCTATATCGCCATCCCCCAATTTTTTTTGCTGAAAACCTGAAATTCTCCAACGGGAACTTCAGTATAAAAGGTCCCTACATTGATGCACTGTTTGAAATCTTTGATGTAGTAATGAATATTACTCCAGTAATATTTCCTACATTGAAACGGATCAGTTGGTTTCGCCATGTAACGTATTTTTTCCTCAATGTTGGTTCCAAGAGTAATGAAATATATGATTGGTCTGTAGAACACTCTTTTTATGAGTTTGGATGGATAGTTCATACAGGTGGGGCAGCTTGCTCATTTCTCAGTTGTTGTGTTTTCAAAATATGTTATACTTGCCTCTCTATCAACTTGGTACCTGCTGAAACCTTCATTCTGCAGAACATCTTCGATTTCAAGCTTATGGAGAATTGTCCTCAGAAATACGGTGGGGGTCTCTTGGTCTGCAGGTGACATTTTTATGACCGTTATCCCTTTTTGAATCTTCACTTCTACCTCTTATTTGATTCGTTTCTTTGCAAGGATATGTATGTTGAACTCAAGAAATAAAAATATCGTGGAACAACGCCATGCTCTTTCACTTTCTTGAAAAGCATTTTGAGATAAGACTAATATGAGACCAATTACTCTACTTTCATAAATTGTATGAGAATGCTGAGCCTAACATGTATAGGCACTACCCAATAAAATAACGAATCTTTGTCCTAGAGATATCTGCAATTTACTTTGAAATGAAATAAATGCTGAAATACAACATAGGTTTTGCGACGTTGCCTTGATATTTTACATTTTCTATAACATCCAAGAGATTTTATTTGCTCATAAATTCTATAACGAATACAAGAGTAACTCAGTATTTCATTCAGATTATCTCACAATACGCAAAGATATCTTGTTTATTTTTATGAGGAGAAAACAAACTTATGTTGGACTCCAAAGTATTAAAACAATTTCATTTTCCTACATCTTTTATATTCTCAACAGTTAACTTGTTGATATTTGCAAAGTTTCCTTCGACCAAGCTTTCATTTTTAGATTATTTTCATTCTTACATTTTCTGACTCTTCATTCAATAATTTTATATTACATTTTGTGTCAACTCATTCAAATACAATGAATTTATAATTTTCAGTTTTATATATTCGCCTAATTTTTATACTTTCAGGTTAGGAATCTATGTAAACCACATTCCAACAACTAAATCAGTTCTGTTATAATATTTGATATCGTACATGTGTTTGAAGTGATAAATAATGGATATATAATATTATTTTATTCATCCAGATAAGAGCAACTCTGAGATACATTCAAGAAAATCAATTTCCGGCTGTGACTGTGTTCAGAGACAATCGGCCCCACTACTACCGGAGGGATGAGCATTCTGGCACCTGGACCCCTATTAGATATTAATTGTCAACATTAGAATCTATTTTTGTTATCGATGATTTGTTATTTGGAACGTTGAGAATATCTTTATCACATTAATAATTTAGTTTGGGAGGGCTTGTAAACATTTTCTTTATGACTTCGTATAATATACATTCTTATTCGTTGTGGTAAAGTTTTTTTTTGCGAGAATGTATTTCATTCCTTCAAGAAGTACTGTAGAATTTCCCATTGAAAGTTACGAGTATAACTTTCAGTTAAATCTATGGAATTGAACGATGCAACGTTACATATTTGTAATAGTCTATAGACTACCAACAGAATATGCTGTTTTTAAATTAATGACTTTGTGATCGAGAAACACAAAAAGAGTTTATTTTTTTCTATACAACGAGACTTGCTCCCAATGTGCAAGAGTTCTGATGAGTATTTATTATCAAATTGTTTCAAAAACCGAAAATGTTCGCATCAGCTAAAAAATTGAAGTCACATATCAAAAAACATGAAACAAATAACTTTGTAATAGCTTGTAAATAATAACTTACTGTATTTTAGGAAATTGTATTATTAGTGTTCTACCATTGTCTAAGGATTTAGACAATGGTTCTACCACAGTATACTGTATATAAGTATACTTGCATAAGTATACTGTGGTTATACTTATACAGGGTCCTGCAACACTGGCGCGGTGTTCCATATCTCTATTTAGAAAACAGATAGAAATCTAAATTTCTATAATATTACCTTATTACTCGAGCTCGACAAAATAAAAATATTGGCGGTCACACAGAGTGTTCAATTTTTTCTGGGCGGATCCCAACTGTGTTTTTTCGAATGGCAACCTATATTTTTTATCGTTTTTTCGGTTTCTACATAGAAAATGAAAGACACTTTATGTATATCTTCACTTCGAAAATATTAATGGTTTGCGAGATATCTAGCATGACAAGTTTTTTTTCCAATATTCGTCACTCAGAATATTTGAAATTATAAAGTTGTGCGAAGTCCAATTGTATTTTTTTCTTGATCAAATATTCTACAGTGGTAACTCTTTCAAACGATGTATCTGAAGTCTACCTGTGATATACAGGGTAAGAAAAACCGCTTGCCTCATATTGTGAACAAAAATTTGCAGAATCTTCCTCATTTTAAATGGAACACCCTGTATATTATTGATCCATAAGGAGCGTCAACAAAACTTCTACTAATTCCATTTTGTATTCCCTATGGTCAAGTTCAATAGTTTTTCTTAAAAAAGAATTTTTTTCGAAAAATGGTCGTTCTTCCTATTTCTACGCCATAAACGAAATCCATTTGACGACTGGTAAGAATGTACGAAAGATATCTTGTTTCAATTTTGTATATTATAATAATAATAATAATAATAATAATGTTTATTGTGCAAAAACAGGTTTTATACACAAAGGGAAAAGGGTTAGCCGGAGGCTATCTTCCACCCGTCCCATAATTAGGAAAAAAAATAAGCATACAGTAAGAAAGACTACCTATAACAATAACAATTACAATAGACAATAGATATAAAGATAACATAAAAGATTACAATCGTTTTTGAACATCTAAGAAATTAATTTTCAAAGTACTTTTGAATTGATATATAGACAAATGCATATACGGTAATAAATTATTTAGATACTTTGGTGCAAAGTAAGAAAAACATCCCTCAAATTTGGTGGTAACATGATATGGAATGGTAAATGTATCTTTTCTTAAATTGATAGAATGATTATCAGATCGCTTACTAAGTAATCTGAACAAGTAATTAGGAGTTTTGCTTTCCAATAGTTTATATAAGAATACAGATATGAGATAACGAATTCTAAACTCAATATTCAGCTGATCTAATTTCAATAAATATGGAGTTACATGATTACGGTAGTTTATGCAGCACACAAATCTCATACAAGCATTTTGTATACGTTGAAGTTTGTGTTTATTATAGTCTGGTAAGAAGTTGTAATACACTGAGCTGCAATATTCAATATGGGGATAAATCAATGATTGAACTAATTTCAGCTTTGTTTCTTGGGAAAGCTGGAACTTAAACTTGTATAAGGATTTCAGTTTAAAAAAACAAGTTTTGTAAATGTGTTTAACGTGCTCGTTGAACGAGAGATTGTTATCAATATATACCCCTAAATTTTTTGCTGAACTCACCCAGTCAATCGGTTCATTGTCAAGAAAAAGATGAAAATTTGTTTCAACTTCATTTCTTTGTAGATCAGATCCCAAACATAGGGCTACTGTTTTATTTGGATTAATTCGAAGGCCATGATTTTTGGAAAATAGAAATGTATTTTCTAAATCCAAGTTCATCCTGGTGATAGCATGGTAAATATTATTAGATTGACTTGACAGATATAATTGAAAATCATCAGCATATAAATGTACGTCGCACTGGGATAACGTGGCAGGAAAGTCAAAAATGAAAAGAGAGAACAGTAATGGACCTAGAATGCTACCTTGTGGTACACCAGAAGAAGTTTCCTGAAGAGATGAGCATAATTGACCATTATCCAGTATAACCCGTTGAGCCCTTCCTGTGAGATAGCTTCTCACCCAATCTAAAGAACTGCATTCAAACCCAATGTATTTTAGTTTACTCAGCAATAGTTTGAAGTTTACCAGATCGAATGCTTTGCTTTGATCAAGCATAACTAAAAATGAAACCATCGATTTGTCCCGAGAAGTAGTGATATCATTGATAACCTTCAACAGAGCAGTGTTGGTACCGTGTTTCTGTCGGAATCCAGATTGCACTTCTGGAAGTATGTTAGCTGTATCCAAGTATACTTTGATTTGTTGTGTTATTATTTTTTCAAAAATTTTTGAGAATGCTGGTAAAATACTTATTGGACGTAACTCGTTGAAACAGGTGGGTGTAGGTATTTTGGAAGTGGGTAAAATATTAGCAATTTTCCAAAGATCAGGAAAAATGCCTTGCCTCAGAGACTCATTAAAAATATGTTTTACTTCATCTATGCAATATGGAATAATGAATGAAATCATTTTAATATTGATATTATCGATACCGAAAGCATTTGATTTTATTTTATTGATAGCTTCAAAGATATCCTTATTGGATATTTCCATAAACGAGAAACTTGCATTGACATTGAATCTGTTATTACTATAGAATAATAAAGTATCACTGTTAATTGTAGAATTTCCAGTGACATTAAGAAAAAAGTTATTGATTTCTTCTGGATTACGCAGTTCTTGCGGTAGTCTGTTGATTTGTGAAGAACTCTTTGTATTCACACCCCAATATGACAAATTTTTCCAAATTGCTTTAGAGTTTTTTTTTATTTTTGTTTAAAATATATTGCATATATGCTGTTTTTTCACGTTTCAGAGCGTCATTAACGTAATTCCGTAGGGTTACATAATACTTCTTTGAAGCTGGTGTTCTCAAAGTTAAATATGTTTTATGAGCTTTATCCCTGGTTTGCATCATGAGCTTGAGGTTGTATGTGACGTAAGGCAGAAATTTCTTTTTACAATTCAACCTGCGGATAGGAGCATGTTTATCAAATAAATGTATTATACAATCATTTAAAAAGTTTACTTTAGAGTTCATGTTTTGTAAATCAACAATATTGCCCCATGGCATGTTCACAGCGTCGTTATGAAAATTAGTGAAATCGAAGTTTTTGTAACTTCTGAAGTATATTGAATCAGTAGGTAATTGTTCATGTTGAAAGCTGGTTACACAGCTGACCATTAAGTGGTCTGTAATACCATTCATATCAATAGTATTAAAACTTCTTACCAGTAATTCCTTATTTATACAGATGACATCTAAGAGGCTTTCAGATGTATTAGTAATACGAGTGGGATTCTCTACAATTTGACACATATCAAAAACAGAAAGCAAATTAATGAACGATTGAGTATCGTTAGAATTTGGATTCAGGAGATTAATATTAATATCACCCACTAAAATTATAACTGTCGTTTCTAAGTAGATTTGTTCTAGAATTTCACATAAATCATTGAGACATAAATCAACCCTTGTTCCTGGTGGACGATATACAGTTCCGAAAGCAATTTTATATTCATTTAAGTGAACGATGATCCACAACTGTTCCAAGCCATTAGCAGTGATGCCTGAGTGATACACTTTATATTTGAGAGAGGACTTTAGATAAATACAAACACCTCCGCCTCTACTGTTGCGATCTAGCCGTACCAAGTTGAATTGAGGAATTGAAACAAACTTATCTGGGAATTCTGGGTTGAGCCATGATTCTGTCACACCAACAATTGCAAACTCATATTCAAGTATAATGTCTTTGAATATATCAAAACAATTATTTAAGGAACGAATGTTTATTTGACCAATTTTGAAGTCTAATAGTTTTTTGAGGAGGCGATGGTGGGAGTACCATTTATGTATCTAATATATATATCTTCATTTCCCTTTTGCTTGCGTTCGTTCAATTCCTGCAATATCTTTTTCAGGTAATCTCTTTGAAGTTTTTTTTTTTCTGTGCTGATTTGAATGTTTATTTTGAGATCTTTCAGTTTACGCTTATTTTTCAGAATGGTAATTACATCTTCTTTACTATTGAGCGTTACTTTCAAAGGTGGATACGTAGTAATATCACTGGTGCCTACAGTTGGTGCTATGGTCTTGATGATTTTAATAGTTTTGTTCAGATCGGTGTCTTGATCATCCCCATCAAGTTTGTATATAATTAGATTTTTTCTCTGCGCTGTCGTTCAGATACTTCGTTTATTAATTAGTAATTAGTGTCAGGTTTTTGAGAGAAACGTTTTATACTGGTGGAATTGTCTTCCTGAACTTGATAAATACTTCACTTGCAAATGGTAGTTTTCCCAACCAATTGAAACTCAGTACTATAATGCCCATTCCTAAAATTAATAACGCAATAGAAATGTCTGACTATAGGGCCATAAATACTTTACCAACTATAGAGAAACTCTTAGAAATAATAGTGCACGAACAAATAACTCAGTACTTCAGTAAGAATGATCTGTTTATGGGTAACCAATCTGGTTTTAGAGAACATCATTCATGTGAAACTGCCCTTCAGTTAACAATATCGAAATGGAAGCAGGTACTTGATGATGGTAAATATGTAGTGGCAGTATTTCTTGACTTCAAAAGAGCGTTTGAGACCATCGACAGAGAAATTTTACTTCTAAAATTGAAATATTATGGCATTCAGAGTAAAGTATTGAATTGGTTCAAAGAATATCTCAGTAATAGATCTCAAAGAACCAAAATAGGCAACTCTTATTCAAACGAAATTATTAATAATTTTGGTGTACCTCAAGGCAGTGTGCTGGGACCACTGCTTTTTATAATATATTTGAATGATCTCAATTATGTGCAAGGTCATGATTTTCTGAATTTATTCGCGGATGACACATTGGTTGCATGTTATGGTCACAATCTTAACGAAACAATAACTCGAATGAACCAAGTATTAAAAAAATATGAAACCTATCTGGGAACTAATAAACTAAAATTAAATACAAAAAAAACCAAAGCCATGATTCTCAGTAATAAACATAAATTAAAGTATGTGGACTATGAGTCTCTACAACTTACCATTGATCATGACAAGATTGAATGGGTAACCGAGTTTAAATACTTAGGTTTCATAATAGATGACTCACTAACACTGAACGCTCATAGCGATTACATTTGCAAAAAAATTTCGAAAAAACTCTTCTTTTTTTCTAGGATATCATCTCAAGTGTCTTTATTTTCAAAGATAACTATATATAGAAGCATTATACAACCACATTTTGATTACTGTTCTAGTCTTCTATATCTCTTGGACAAAAACAACAAACAAAAATTAGAAAAATTACAAAATCGAGGAATGCGAATAATCTTGATGTGTAATAGATATACTCCCATTCAAATTATGCTAAATACTCTAAATTGGTATAGTGTAACGCAAAGACTATTTTATATGTCAATGATGTTCATTTATAAAATCACAAAGAATTTATTATCAAGTTACTTCAAGTCTTTTATTACTTATAACAATCAAATTCACCGTTATGATACAAGGACTAATAATGAATTTCATATAGCTAGAACCAAAACTAAAAATTCTATGATATCATTATTTTTCAGGGGACTGAATGATTTCAACGAACTCCCTCAAGACATTAAATGCTCGGTCACTATCGATAGTTTCAAATATCAGCTAAAAAAACATATAAGGTCACTGGATATTTATTAAATTTTTTTTCGTTCTTTTAACTTTCTTTTCTTTCTTTTTAGCTTTTAAAATACTTTTAACTTTATACACACACATTCATATGTTTCACTGTTTTACACTTATTTTGAAGAATATTTTTTTAACAGATTGATATAAAAATTGTTTTTATCTATTTGTATTTTATTACTAGTAGCTATTATAATTGATGTATTCATATATTTCGCGATATTGACAATTTTTTCACATTTATCATAATTTTTAAGATTTGTATGTATATTAGGAATTCCTATTTCAAATAAAGATATATATATATATATATATAACTTCTGTAATATCCTGGTTTTTATTCATTTTCAATTGCATCACCTCCTGTTGCAGGTTTTTCACAAGTTCAGATAACTCCTTAATAGCTTGGGAGAGTTTTAGACAACTTCCACAATTAGTACCTTCAGTTTTTTCCGTACCTCCGCCTATGCATTCTTCGCATTTATAAATAATTCCTGGAGTATCGCTAAATAAAGCACTTTGCTCTCTAGAAAAACCCAAACATCTGGTATGAAATACTCGAGTACAAAAACCACATTGAATGCCTGGTGATTTCTCACCTAATGTTTTTGTGCATTTTACACATTTGCTTGACATTTCGATGAACTTTATAATTTCAACTGCACTTAAGAGGAATGAATAATTTTTACTTGAACTGCACTGATGGATTCTTCACACTACGAACTAATGGAGATCCAATATTCACTAATTTTTGATAAATATTAATAAGAGAAACTTGAATTCATCGAAGAGCGATTGAAAACACGTCTAGCTTATTCACAGATTTAACATATAAAAGCGTGTCCTATAGTTTTTCTTATTTTTTATTTATTTTTTCTAAAAATGACAACTCTCTATTTTATCGCCATAATATCAATGCTTTTTTTACTGTGAAATCCATATGTGACGGCTGTGATCGAGATATATATTATGTTTATAACACATTTATTCTCTAAATAGAATACCGTGCAATTTCTTCATTTGATGCATAGTTTTTGTCCAAGCCTTTCCTTAAAATATCGCCCCATGCCTAAAATTACCTGTTGCTAGATAAACAAGTTTTGAATTACCCCGCAAAATGTACGTTCTTGAATAATTACAATAATTTCAATAATCTCGAAGTTTGTGCCATATTTTTTCGGTCTGAAACAACCTTCAGGGAATAAAATAAAATTAAAGATTTGTTGAAACTGGATGTATCAATTATTCTAAACATGAGCGCATCAAGCCAGCCACTAATGAAGATAATGAATTGCAAGTTCTTCTTGCTGTTGAAGAAGATCCTAGTAGGAGTCAACGACAAATTGGTGAAATAGTAGATATAAGTGAGAGATCAGTGCAACGAGTTTTGAAGAAACAAAGCTGTCATCCATCTCATACTACTGTATACCGATTTTGAGGAAAGAGTGAGATTTTCCAATTGGGCCATGGGAAAAATTCGTCGAAACGAATATTTTTTCAATAACATTTTATGGTCGGATGAATCGACATTCCATAAAAATGGATTTGTGAATCGACATAATTACCATTATTATTCGACAGAAAATCCCCACTTATTGAGACAGGTGGACTATCAATATAGATGGTCGATAAATGTCTGGAGAATGTCTCATTGGAGAATATGTAATTGGTCCATACTTTTTTTAGGGACATATGAATGGAACAATGTATGTGCACCTGCTCACTATTCGGCAGAAGTGAGATATCATCTAAATGAAGCTAGATCACCAGATTTAACAAAACTGGATTTTTTCTTATTCACCGAGCCACCTAGGCACCAGCTTCTTCGGAAAATATGCGACTTAAAATAACGAATTCTTTTGGCAACATAACACCAGCTATCTTACGCAGGATAGAACAGTATTTCAAACATAGACTTCAGCTCTGCATTCAAGAAAGTGGAAGACATGTCGAACATATTTTATAAAAGTTTCATTATCAACCTTCATTAAACTCTTTCTTCTTTAGTATTGTAGTTTATCAATTGACAAATTTAAATATCTAGAACTTAAGCCCTGAATAAATCATGAATATACACCATAACATGAAAAAAAATTAGTAATATTCACAATGTTTTTTCACTTAATCTTGTTTGGTTTGATATTGCACGATTTACGGGAAAAATTCTGCATCCAATGAAAAAAATAATTTTCCATTTAGAAAAATGTGATAGCTACAAACATTTATTTCGTAAAAAAATATTTGTTTGGACACGCTATAATGTTCAAAATTGAAACAAGATATCTTTCGTACATTCTTATCAGTCGTCAAATGGATTACGCTTTGAAAAAAGTCTTTCATCGAGTTTATGGCGTAGAAATAGGAAGAACGACCATTTTCCGAAAGAAATGTTTTTTTAAAAAAAACTATTGAACCTAGCCATAGGAAATACTCAATGAAATTCGTAGAGGTTTCGTTGACGCTCCTTCTGAATCAATAATATACAGGGTGTTCCATTTAGAATAAGGAAGATTCTGCAAATTTTTATTTACAATATGTGACAAGCGTTTTTCATACCCTGTATATTACTGGTCGACTTCAGATATATCGTTTGAGAGAGTTACCACTTTAGAATATTTGATCAAAAAAAATACAATTGGACTTGGCACAACTTTATAATTTCAAATATTCTGAGTGACGAATATTGGAAAAAAAAAACTGTCATGCTAGATATCTCGAGAACCGTCAATATTTTCGAAGTGAAGATATACATAAAGTGTCTTTTATTTTCTATGTAGAAACCGAAAAAGTAATAAAAAATATAGGTTGCTATTTAAAAAAACACAGTTGGGATCCGCCCAATTGGCGGTCACACCCTGTGTGACCGCTAATATTTTTATTTTGTCTAGCTCGTGCAATGAGGTGATATTATAGAAATTTAGATTCCTATCTGTTTCCTAAATTGAGATATAGAACACCTCGCCACTGTTGTGATTCTACTATGCAACTAAATCAAAACAGTGAGTTACTATGCCTGAAAATGAAAGACAATATCTTCACTAACCGTTTTGAGATAACATTTATACTTTGATGTCCCCTTTGGAAAGCTTTTTCATTTTGAATAATCCATCTATCTATCTATGATTTATGTACGATTGCTGTTTCTTTACATATCGTCACACTGCCATCTGACTGTGATAGTTTAAAACTGTTAATATGTCTATTTCTGATATTTATGTTCATTGCAATTTAAGATAATTCGTAAAAAAAGTATGTTGTTTTCTAGTTTCATATAAATGAAATTAGATGAAGATGCTTATACAATGTTGGTTCAAAAGATAATCTTCCTTTATGAAATCTAGTAGACAAGACTAATTGTTCTAAAATTGCCAGAAATTGGTAATCTTTTTTAATTATTTAAAATGTAAACTGAATTATGACATGGTGAGCTGCCTATGTTGATAGTTTTTCTTTAAATAGAATACATGTGCTTTTCACCTGACATTTATTTGTTATGAGATTAACTTTTTTTCATACTGATTTGTGGATTTTATTGCTTATTATCAGAATTACAATTTTCATCATTACGTTCAAAATTCGCACCACTATACTGTAAAATCAACGGCGAATCTGATGTCAACTTTGAAAACCTTTCAATTGAAAATGAAATAAAGTAGGTTACAGTAAAGTTGTGCAGTGTTCAATCAGATTCACTTCTGTGGGCCCAACTTTATACGCATGTTAATAGATGGGGATAGAACCGAAATATGTTGCTCGTATTTTAATCAGATCTTCAATTTATTGACCATAACGAGAAAATCTTTCGCTTCAGATTGATTCATTTCCAAATGTAAATAAGCTTGATGATAGTAATACCAATTTTACATTGCCAAGCATTATTACTTTTAAGTGTACTCAGCCCCTCTGTGAATGGGTGGCTGAAACTTATAGGATCTTTTTATTATTTTTTTTTATCAAGCGTGCCCCATATGTCACATAGGGAAGGAGTCCAAGTGATTACACCAGGTCTATTTTATGCATTTTGGTTACATTGGTCGTCTGATTTTCAAAAAAAGTTCCTCACGTCGACGCTCCAGTTCATCGCACACAAAACTGGAGGAATAACATGGAAAAATAAGTTGGAAGGAATTGAAGTGTTTTCCGCAAAACAATGCTCTTGCCGACTGTAGTGAATGCTGACGAATTAGTGGACAAGATGAACTTTCAGAACTCCAATTTGAAAAACTGAAGTTTTGTGCTTTCGCGGGAATCAAATAAGAACTTTGGTCATCAGGGGATGGGTAACCGTGGTATAATGGAGACATTGACTCTGAACGTTCCTTCCATGAATGCGATGGGCACCTTCAGCGATGGTTGTCTACAGTGCGTTGCGACATCTTCGTTATAAGATCATATGTTGTGCCTTAATGATATTTCAAGAGACCGTGCTTTATTAATCTTCGTGATTTTTATTTTCCTTATGAAGTTGTTTTGAAGTTTACAAATCTCATGTCCATTTTTTTATTAGGACAAAACACAAGCAATACAGGAGAAACGTTCTCAGGAAGTTTTTCTCCATAAGCGCTGGTCTCCAAATGGAAGAGTTCTTAAACAGTGAAGTTCGAGGTTCACTGAGTTGAACCTCAAAACGATGAGCAGCCACAATCCGTCGCATATTTCTGATATGTACCGCTCGTGGTGGAATCAAATCTGCTAAGTAACTTGACCACTTCCCGTGAAAGTATCCATAGAAAAGAGACAAACCTCCAACCTTTTTTCGATGTTCCAGACTATCAAGGTTGCAAGTGATGTTCGCGACTCCAATCAGGCGGCTGGTTCTTTTCTGGATGGAATCCAGCAACTTCCGGGTATGTTTGGGGGCGGAGCTCCATACATTAGAGCAATACTTCAAAGAAGGTCTGATCTGAGCTTTATAAAGCATCAAAAGTTGCTGAGGTGTGTACTGTTTTCTGGTTCTGAACAGTGTTCCAAACTTTTGAGCAGCAGCCTTTG